>NC_141141.1:144287143-144603961 GCF_053477565.2 Lygodium microphyllum
AGGATGAAAATGCAAGATTCAATTTGCTAGAATCCAAAATGACAACATAGGATATTGGATCAAAGCCTAGGGAATTTGGTCCTAATTTTGGTCCAAGGAGGTTTCCCTCTCAAAGTTACAGAGGACAACAATCTGGCGGTGGTCAGAGATCAGAGGTGGAATGTTATAGGTGTGGAAAAAAGGAACATATCTCCCCGAATTGTCCAAACCCTAGACGATCTATGGACTACAAGCCCTTATGCAGTTGATGTAAAGGTGAAGGCCACACTACAAAGGACTGTCCAAGTCCAGCCCCTGTAAAGGCCAATGCCAAGGATAGAGCCAACAAAAGATACAAGAGCCTGCTTCCAATTTGGTTGAGTTGGAAGTTGCCGCTGTTACGCGCACAAAGAAGAAAGAACTAGTGGTTCAGGATGAAAATAACTCTCCTACCAAGACTATGAAGTTCAACTTACCTATATAGGGACAAGGCAGTACAGAACAGAACACTACAGTACAGAGCACTACAGTGCACAGAGAGCTATAGAGACAGTCCCAGAGATAGGACCAAATGCCCAAGAGATAGAAGATACAAAAGCACTCCCAGAAACAGAAGAAGTGCCGATTCCCCAGCAGGCTGGAGAAGCCTGTGGATCCTATCAAAGATTATGACTTGGTCAAAGACCTATACACTTTTAAACCAAACCTACCATTCTGACACTTGTTGATGTTGTCTCCCAACTGTCGAAAGAGATTCAAAAGCATCTTGACAAGAAGGCGTGGACTAAGGATCACTCCTTCAACACCAACCAAGACCAATAAGGCCCCAGAGCCTGTAAAGCAAGTAGATGTGGCTAATGCCTTCCTAGATCCTGGAACCCCAGAGATTAGTGTATGGATAGAAAGATGCTTTATTTCAGATGCATTGATTGATGGAGACTCATCAATAAACATAATGACGGATGTGACAATGAAGGAATTAGGTTGCAAGGAATTCAACCTACACAGTGGCTTCTCAAATTGGCAGACCAAAGCAGAGTCAAACCGTTGGGCATTCTCTCTTACGTAAAAACAACCCTTGTAGGAAGAGATTATTGGTTGACATATTTGGTGGTCAAACCAAATTCTTATGGGACCTCATACCCTCTGCTATTGGGAAGACCTTGGCTTTTTGAAGCAAGAGCTAGAACGGACTGGTTCAAAGGAACCCTAACCCTAGGCCGAGGACCCAACAAAGCGGTGTTGAAGCTGTATAGATCGCAAAAAGGCAATGGATCCACATCCATTGAAGTCATAACCGACTCCTCTAACGAGATAACATATGGTACACCAGGAGATGAAGAGGCTATTAAGCAAATCTTTCCTAAGAAAACAGAGGCACAATCCCTAACAGTGGGCACTGTAAGCCAACTGCCAAGGGATGTAAAATCCTTATCCATGGGTGAATACCTCCTACCTCAACTAGAATTAACTTCTGGAATCACCTCTGACAGTGAAATAGAAGCATGGATGTACTATTCTTCCTGTTATATGATAGTCGCAGAGACAGAGCAGAGACAGTACAGTTACAGAACAGAAACAGTACAGTTACAGAACAGAGATAGTACAGTTACAGAACAAAAACAGTACAGTTACAGAACAGAGATAGTACAGTTACAGAACAGAGACAGTACAGAGGCAGAGTAGATACAGAGCAACTATAGAACAGAGACAGAGCGAATACAGAGACAGTTATAGAAATAGTAACAGATATAGAGCCAGAGCTAGAGGTAGAAGCAGAGTCAGAACTAGTGACAAAAGAAGAAGTAGATGCAGAGGTAGAAAATATGTTCTTCTTCTATAGAGCCTCTATAGCAGCCGAGACAGAGCCTCCAAAGGAAGAGGATGAAAATGATGAGGAAGAAAATGAAGCAGGTTATAGAAGTGCATATGAAGAATTCCCTCTGATAAAGGATAATCTTGTTGATGTCCTTACAAAGACCTCAGAGATCGAATATCTCAAGGTACTGGATGGAATGACCATGGTTCCATTTGGGTTGATCAATGGGCCACAAAGTATGTAGAATCTGTATAAGCAAGGGATTAAAAGCATAAAAATTAAGTTCACAAGTGGCTCCTATCACCCTGATTGTTCAATCTAAAGAAAAGATGATGATGATGCCCCCTGTCAACAGAAGCCAGAGTCATCAAAGCCACGGCCCCAGAAGGTCCATACTATGTGACATTTTTGGACGCATCCTCTAAAGATAAATCCCTAAGTCTAGAAGAAATCACCACTTACACAAAAGCAAACAAAGCTCTGATACTCTTCCAGCAACCCAAACAGACAAAGGAGTCATCTGTTCAGAAGAAGGACACTGGTTCTAGTGGGACATCAGACGAGGATACTACTCTCTTGAAAGAGTCAAGCCTCTATTCAGAAGCAATCCGTGGGACGTTTATCCGCGAAGTGGAAGGTGAAAGAAAAGTAACGTTCATGGATGCTGAGGGTACTGAACGCCACGTGAAGGTGGGCCTCAATCTTCCAGAAGAAGAACTAGTGGTCTTGCGAGACCTACTCAAGGAGAACTTAGATGTGTTTTCTTGGTCGTACAAAGACCTAAAGGGGATTGATCTCACAGTATGTCAACATCACATTGACCTAGAGCCCGATGCCAAACTTGTAAGGCAAAGACAAAGGCGGATGAATCCTAATTACTCTACTCTGGTGAAGGCCGAATTATTGAAACTTCTTGAAGCAGAGTTCATTTATCCCATGGCTAACACTGAATGGGTTTTGCCCATAGTGGTAGTACCCAAGAAGAACGGGAAACTTCGAATATGTATCGACTTTCGAAAGATCAATTCGAAGACGAAGAATGATCATTTTCCTATCCCTTTTACAGACCAACTGTTGGACACACTGGCATGCCATGAGCTTTATTCCCTCTTGGATGGATTTAGCGGATATAACCAAGTGCAAATCGCAGAAAGGACCAATCCAAAACAACCTTCACCACAGAATGGGGGACCCATGCCTATGGAGTGATGCCATTTGGGCTCTATAATGCTCCTGCCACCTTCCAACGAGTAATGATGGCTGCCTTCTAGAATCATCTGCATGATTTCATAGAGGTATATCTTGATGACTTTTGTGTCTATAGCTTGATCCGAGAGCACTGGGGACACCTAGAGCAATGTTTTGACAGATGCTAAGAGTATGGGATTTCTCTCAACCCTGACAAGTGTGTCTTTGGCGTCTCCTCAGGAGTTCTTCTAGGTCATATTGTCTCTGCACAAGGGATTGCAACAAAGCCGACGAAGATTAGGAAGATTGCCGCCTTAGCAGCACCTACAAACCTCAAGCAATTAAGAGGATTTCTTGGCCATGTGGGCTACTACAGAAGATTTATTGCACATTTTGCAACCAAGGCAGTCCCTCTGCATAAGCTCCTAAGAAAAGAAGTTGATTTCCTTTGGACGGATGACTGTGAAGAGGCCTTTAATACCCTAAAATAGTGCCTGATCCAAGCACCTATTTTGAAGCCTCTTGATTGGACGAAGGAGTTCCATGTGCACATCGATGCATTAGTTGAAGGGCTAGGTGTTGTCCTATGTCAAAAGGGCCCCTCTAAATTAGATCAACCAATATATTATGCAAGTCCAAAGGTCAGTGATAGGGAACGGAACTATACAGTGATAGAGCTTGAGTGCTTGGCAATGGTGTTTGCACTAGAGAAGTTTCGACACTATCTACTATCAACACATTTCAAGTTCTACGTGGATCATGAAGCCCTGTCCTTCTTCCTGATGAACAAAGCAAATGTTAAAGGATGACTGATGAGATGGTTGCTCCTATTCCAAGAGTTCGACTTTGAAGTAGTCACTAAGCCTGGCCGTTCCCATATCCTAGCTGATCATCTATCACAGATTCCTCAAACAAAAGAAGAGGAACAGGATGATCCAGACCTTCCTGATGCTTCTTTGTTTCTTGTTGAAACAGTTACTCGCTGGTATGTAGACATAGCCAATCTCTTGGCAACTCAACAGTATCCTCTTGGCATCTCAAGTCTTGAGAGGAAGAAGCTTCTGTTAGAATCAGCCCCCTACACCTTGCTAGGTGATGCCCTTTACAAGAAAGGCAAAGATGAAGTGCTGCGAAGATGTGTTGCAGGAGATGAAATTGGCATAGTATTGAAAGCATGCCATGACAAACCATGTGGTGGACACTTCGCAGAAGAAGTGACAGCCAAGAAGGCTTTGTTAGCAGGATACTGGTGGCCGACCCTCCACAAGGATGCATATGATTACTGCAAGAGATGTGATGCTTGTCAGCAAATGGGAAAACCCACCAAAACAAGTGCCATCCCACTACAACCCATTCTTCCTCTAAAGCTGTTCGAGAAGTGGGGGATTGATTTTGTGGGTCCCATTGATCCACCCACTAGACGGAAGCATAAAAGATACATCTTAGAATGTACAGATTATGTCACAAAGTCATGTGAAGCTAAAGCCCTAAAGCGAGATGATGGTAACAGTGTAGCCCTGTTCATGTACGAGAATATTATCACCCGTTTTGGCAGTCCCCTCGAGCTGGTAAGTGATAGAGGTACTCATTTCCTTAACAAAATCATGGAGGAGCTAAGTGAGCTGTATAAGATCCGCCATCGCAAGTCCACTTCCTATTACCCCAGAGCCAATGGCCAAGTTAAAGTCACCAATCTCATCCTTTGCTCGATTCTGACAAGAACGATTGCCGCACATCGTCATGACTGGGATGATCGACTTACAAAGACCCTTTGGGCGTACAGAACCTCCCATAAGGTAGCTACATGACAAACCCCTTTCCAACTAGTGTATGGTACAGAAGCTATCTTCCCTATTGAGCTGGAATGGCTCTCTTTGAGAGTGGTAGTTAAAGAACTCTTGGGAGATAGTGAGTCACTGCAACGCTGTCTCCTGCATTTGGAATGCTTGGATGAGATATGGCGGATGGCCCTACAGTGCATGGAGACCACTCAAGCGCGACGTAAGGCCTATCATGACAGTTTTATCAAGCACAAGGAGTTCAAAGAAGGTGATCTTGTCCTAGCCTATAATTCAAGATTTGGCAAGTTTCCTCGTAAGCTTCAACAACGGTGGATGGGTCCGTACAAGGTACTGGCTGTCAATCCTAATAGCTCTATTGAGGTGCAAACCGTTGATGCCTCTGATGATCCTTTCATGTTCCATGGCTATCGCATGAAGAAGTACTTCCCTCCGTGGGGATCTTGACAATCACAGTTGACCTACCCTTTCCCTTTTGGGCGTTGCACTGTCCTTCTTGTCGTGCTTCTAATAGCCCTTATGATTCTCCTTATGAGGCTATCTCGTTTTGCTACCCCCTCGTAGAAACATCCCAATCCGACATTGTTCTCTTCTCGTCAAATCCAACAACGGTAGTGAGGTTGGTCCTAACATATGGTATTTCTACTATTCTCTTTCTTAATGAAAAAAAAAAACAAAAGAGAAAAAAAAAGAAAAAAAGAAAAAAGAAAAGAAAAGAAAAGAAGAAGAAAACAACAAAGAAATAAACAAACTGTTATGGGAGAAAATGAAGAAATTCCTTGTCATAACAGGCCTCGTTCCAAGAAAAGGTAGAAACAACCTTGAGCGAGAAACTGACTGTGGAAAAGGTGGTAACACCCTACAGTTCAGGACAACTGACTCACCAGCAGAATCCCTTTAGCAAGTAATTTGCAGCCACCTCCCTTGGTGCACCGTTTCTGCAATATCAATCCATCTACCCTCCTTAACAGACAAATCTTCTTACCAATCATTGAAGTATGAGATTTATAGGCTGCCTCCCTGGGTACGCCTTGTCCTCAGGATCCTGACGACAACAACAACTGACATGATCTTCATCACCAACACCTCGAGTGATGTGAGCTTTCATCCTAACAGGATGGGGATGTGAGTATGGGTTGCCCTCTGTATCTATCAACAGAGCGTGAGACAGAGGGTGGGGTGAGTGACCAGTCTTTCCCTTCAAATCGAATGAGAGGTGAGATGTGTGAACGGAGTGTTGTACGCACAGGATGGGCCTCTCAATGCACAAAGCATGATCTATTTTTGTGCACTGCACCTTAAGGCTCCCTGGCTTTCCTTCTTGCACTGTATGCCGGCACAGGGGGGGATGCACAATTGCACCATCAAATGCGCACAAGGCATACACCCTTTGCACAAGTGACCGTGAGGATTACATCAATGGGTTTCAGGAAAGGGCTGCCCTCTGTATCTTTCCACCGAGCGTGAGACAGAGGGTGGGCTGAGTGTGAGTGGTGTTTCTTCAATAAATTACCGAGAGGTGAGGATTGAGGGACGTTACGACCTTTAGAATCAGGTACGTTTCCATTTTCCTATGCTCCTACGGGTTGGGTTTCTGCCATTAGCACAAGACACATCATTTTGTTCTATACACTGCACTATAAGGCTCCCTGGCCTTTCTCCTTGCACCTATGCCAGACGGGTTGGATGCACTGATGCACCATCAATTGTGCACCTTGGCATACTCTTTCTACACTATTCCTTTGTCGATTCCTCAACCGAGTGTGAGCTATGGGTCTCATCATGATTTCCTCGAGTGATGTTAGTAATGGGGTGAGTGATTGCTCTTTCAATCCATTTGAGTAATCGTGAGTTGAGTGTAATATCCCTCGCCATCGACACATTTTCTGTGATTCCTTCAACCAGCTACCTCCCTAGATGCTGCCACATGATCCTTGCCATGTAGGATGAAAGATGTGTGCTGTGAATATACTTTCTTGCCTCCTGCACAGCCGATGACGCCTCCAGACGCAACTTCGATAGTCGACATTCCTCCTTGGCAATATGGGCCAAGTTTTTCTAACCTTAGGCCTTCTGATTCTCAGTACTGGTTATGTTTTAAGTGTGGGGACGTTTTGTGGTTGGTCTGATGTGAGGTACCACGTCCTTGATGTTTGGTTCATCCTTCTTGTTAAGGTCTTAACTGTGGGGACGTGTCCCTACGCATCTACGTTGCATACCCCCATGCATACACCCTGTTCTAATCATGCATCTATGTCGTGATTTCATTTTACCCTGATGGGGTCCCTTCCCCACCCTTCCGTTCTATTTCACCCTGTCCTTGGGGTTGTTCCTTGACCGTTTGCCATTATTTCTTGTTTTGCGATTTTTCCATGTGAATACCCTATGTTCACCGAAATCCCAATCCAACCTTACAGCCCTGTTGTCCCTTTGAACTGCCTATTTTTCCTTTTTACCAACCCCTATTTCAATAGATTGTTTTCAAGTTATTAATTTTTGAAGCAATTCTGATAAATGGGACAGTTTTCCATGTGAACGTGTCTTTATTGCTTTGGAACCCTGATCTGATGTGCGAGCCCTGTCCTAGCCATTTTCCTAGCACTTTTGCTTTTTACTCCGTCTCCTTTCGATGCATGGTTCATCTGTTATTAATTTTTGTGGGTTTTCGGAGCTTTTTCATGCCTATTTTTCACATTTTTCCATGTGAACCTGCCCTATTTTCACTAGAATTCAAGTTTGATTTGGCAATCGTGTCTTATCGGCCTTTCCCCCACTTTTAACTTTTTCCTTCCCTCTCTTATGACGACCGAATTTTTAGTTATTAATTTTTCGAGCGTTTTGGGTGTATTTTTTGTGTTTTTTTCATGTGAACCCTTCCTAATTTCTTCCAAACGGAGCTTTGATGTGCCACTCCTATGAATTCCTTTTTGCTGGACATTTTTTCTTTTTACCGCCTGCTATTTCGACGCACAGTTTTTCCCAAATCCATTTTCGAGTCCATTTTCGAGCCCATTTTTTGGGTTTATCCCATGTGAATGCATCCTATCTCAATCGGAACTGTCTTTTGACATGATAGGCTTGTTGGACACATTACTTTGCACACTTTTCCTTCTTTCCGTACTTCGTTTCAATGCGTCGATTTTTCGATATTAATGTCCGTATGTATTTTCGGGTTTATTTTTTACGTTTTTCCCATGTGAATACCCTGATTTTGTCCCGGAACTGATGTTGCATGTTTCTAACATTTTCCCCTCGTTTCCCGGCACATTTTTCCTTTTTATGCATTTTTGATCCGACAAACAGTTTGCCTTTTATTAAATTTTCTTTATTTTTCTAGTTAACTGTGTTTCTTGCCTCGCATGTGAACGCGCCTGTTTTTGGTTTTAGGTACCTTGGGACGCCCCGTGGCGTCCGTGGTTCGCATGTCCCCGTCCCTTCCCATTTGAACCCGTCATTGCAAAAAAAAATTTACCCCTGCCCGTGTATGCACACAGGCCAGGAATGTATTCTTTTCTTATTTTTCATTATTTAATATCAAAAGACAAAAAAATATGATAAACTATACACACAATTTTTTAAAAAACAAAAAAAAAACTAATTTAAAACACAAAAAAAAGAGAGCAAAGAAGGGAAAAAAAGAGAGAAAAAACAACACACACATACACATAAAAAGGAAAATCCATATTTTTTTTCAAAAAAAATCAAAAAACAGAAATGAATGAAAAAATAAAAAGAAAAAAAAAACCAAATCCACGTACTTGACGGTTCGTTCTTCCTCTTCCTCCTCCTCTTCCCTCCCCTTCCTCCTCTCCTGCTTCTCCTTCTTCTTCTTATTCTTCTTCTCCTCCTTCCCTCCACCTCTTCTCCCTCAGCGCCCTCCTCCACTCCTGGCAGCCATCCTCTCCACCCTCCCACCTGCAACACCCTCCTGGCGGCCTCCTCCCTCCCTCCTCGGCTAGCCCTCGCAGAGCCTTCTCAGCGGCGGCGGCCTTCCCCTTTTCAGCAGCACAGCTCCCTCTACGGCGGCCTTCCCCTTCCTGGCGGCACAGCGCCCTCCTGGCGACCTGGACCTCCACCCGCGGCGGCCTGTAGCACCCCTCCCCACCCTCTCCACCAGCGACTCACTCCTCCTACTCACCCTCTCGTCAGTTGCCCCTCTCTTCTACCTCCTCCTCCCCCTCCTCCTCCCCACCCCCACCCCCTCCCCCTTCCTCCTCCTCCCTCCTGCTTGCCCTCTCGTCAGCCGTCCCCACCCTCTGTTCTACCTCCTTCTCCCCCTTCTCCTCCTCCCCCTCCTTCTCCCACCCGCCCCCTCCCTCCCTCCCTCCCTCCCTCCCTCCTCCTCCTCCTCCTCCTCCTCCTAACTGCCGGGTTGGTCACTAACCCACTTTTGGTTAACCTAACCTAACCTAGGTTAAACTAACCTAATTCTGGTTGCACCAACCTAACTTCAATTACACTAACCTACCTAGAGTCCCCTAACCTAACTAGACTTAGGTTAACAATTTACCTAACTAGGATTAGGTGTACTAACCTAACTAGGGTTAGGTCTATTAACGTAATTAGGGTTAGGTCTCTCTTACTCTAACTAGGGTACCCTAACTATTCTGGTTGCACCAACCTAACTTTAATTACACTAACCTACCTAGAGTCCCCTAACCTAACTAGACTTAGGTTAACAATTTACCTAACTAGGATTAGGTGTACTAACCTAACTAGGGTTAGGTCTATTAACGTAATTAGGGTTAGGTCTCTCTTACTCTAACTAGGGTACCCTAACTATAGTTAGTTCACTAATCTACCTGAGGTTAGTCCCCACCCTACTAACTACCCTAGGTTAGTTAGTCTAACCTAGGTTAGTTAGAATTTGGCTTAGCCTACCCTAACTAACCTAGACTAACCCAGACTAACCTAATCCCCCTTGACTAACCTGACTTGACTTAGTCTGACTTACCTGCCTTAACCAGACTAACAGGACTTAGTTGACTTGATTTGACCCTACTTACCAAACTAACCTGATTTTCATGATTTAATTGACCTGGTTCATTTCTAAATTCATTTCAATTTTAAAAAAATCAAAATTTTAAAAAAAAATTCCCCTATATTTTTGCAAATTTTTGGGAAATTTTTCAGGTGGAAATTTCCACCACCAAAATTACAAAAAATTAAATATTTGACAATTTTTTAAATTTACCAAAAAATGCAAAAAAAACATTTAAAATTAGAAAAAAAATAAAAAATTTAAAAAAATCTAAGAAATTCCACCCACCCCCCTGACCTTTTTTCACTCATTTTTTCCTTTAAACTATTTTCATACAAGGCACCAATATTTAAAAAAAAAACAGATTAAACATACAAATCCAAATCTTCTTTTCCTAACATAAATTGTGGATATTTCCTAAATGGCTGCAATTTTATTTTCCATCATCACATATCCATAATTGATTATTATTATTCCTTTTGAAAAAAAAAAAACCACATCCAATGTATTAAAACACAAAAACAAAAACAAACAACACATAAAACACATAAACCAAACAAACACATAATAAAATAATTTAACCAAACCACATTATAACACCAAAACAAACAACCTAAAACATAAACCAAATACCATACAAATTTTCTCTTTAAAAAAACAAAACAATTAAAAATAAAATAAAAATCGACAAATCCACTAAGGTATTGTCTTTATTGTTTAGTCCAATGGTCTTTGATTTTCTTTGACTGAATTCATTGATTTTGGGGGATTCTTCCGTGCGCCTTCAGGCCATTGCATACACACCCCTTCCAGGTATTTATTTTGTGAGCTTTCTTTATTTTCATTCTCCCTTAATCACAAATTAATTGCTAAAATGGACTATCTATTCACCCACATTTTTCACGCGTATTCGCACTAAACACACAATTTCATAATTTAAAAATCAACCAGCCATTCACTTTGCATGTGCTACGTGCGCTTAAGAGGCACCTTAATTCATAGTAAAAATGAACAAGCCGTCACAAGAGCACGCGCTGGCAAAAAAGCACTCCACATTACTATTAATTTTTTATTAAGGAATTTGCATTTAGAGACCCAGTTTGGGCATTGTAGTCTAGGTTGCGTTACAGCACTGTTTCAACATAATAATTTGTAATTAAAATTTTAAGAAGGAACCGTCGTTTTCTTATTAAGATTTATAACCTAATAAAATGTCACCCATTGTTAATAATTTATTAAAATGAACCCTTCATTAAAATAATTTTTTCTCACTACATTTTTTTTCCCTTTTCGAATAAACATGCTTTGTGGGGAGATGGGCGCGTAAAAGTCTTTTAGTTGACACAAATGGTCCAGGTTATGGTTAAGTCTTGATGTACATTTTTCTAGTAGTCTGATTTGTTTATATGTTACGATTACGGGTACGGTGTGTAGTTCTTTCTTTCTTGCCTGATACGGGGATTTGGGTGCTTGAATGTTGCATCGCATGAAGCTTTCGGTTGCATATGTATAGAGGTCATGCCGAAATTTTTCTAGGATGTGTATCGTTTGGGGTGGTAAATGGGTTAGTTACGTCTTTGTCTGTATGTGTGTCATTCTTTTTGGATTTATTTCTTTTTTATAGCCCTTTGGTTGTTTTGCAGGCATTCTTTGTGACTGTCTGTGTTGTGGTATGCGTCTTTACTATCTGAATGGCGCTTCATGCTCCTCCCCCTATTCAGTATGTCCCACTGGTTAGTAGGGATTACTCTTCTCTACTCACTTTTGAGCCTCTCGTGAAGGCAGGACTCGTGATTTTCGTGGTTGCTTCCTTTCCCTTGGTTCTAGAAGATCCATCCATGTGTGATGAGTTCCTTGCCTCATACAGCAAGAAGTCGGGACTGGTCCATGGTACTTCCATGACATTGACACCTCAAGGGTTAGGGAAGGCTTTGTCTCTTCCCTACAAACGAGAGCCCTTTGTTACAGCTCGCTAGCTATTCTCTAACGATGAGATTTTGAAGCTATTACAAAAATAGACCAAGGAAATTCTAGATGTCAAGAAAGTGATCAACATTTCAGGAGTTCCTTTTCCATGATCACTGATCCTATGTGGAAGTCGATTTGCCAGTTTCTCCAAGACAGGTTTATGCCTGCCAAAACACCGTCCCATTACTTGTCCAAAGAGCTCTTTACAGCTTCAAGGATGGTGTTAAAAGGAGTAGCTATTGATTGGAGCACTTACCTACTCACAAAGATGGATCAACATTTCGTTAAATTAACCAGGGGCAATGTTACAAATGTCACCTATGGATCCTACCTGTCTGCTTTCTTAACCTACTCAAGTTTAAAGAAGAGTGTGCCTCCACCTCCTCCATCTGATCGAGTATCCCCTCCACCTTCAAAAGAGTCAGAACCAATTGATATAGAGGATTTGGATTCTCCTCCTCCACTAGTCATACAGCACAAGCACTTGAAGCGGGTGGCAGATAAAGCTTCTTCAATTCTTTCTTCAGTTACAATTACTGCTACCTCTGGCAGTAACCTCCTTGTTTATCTCACATGTAATAACCTGTTCAGAGCATATAGCGAGGGTTCCTTGGATATATCAATCCCTTCCCTGAACAGTCTAGTGTCGAGAGATGTCATTCCATTCCTATGTAAAGACATCCAGAGTTCCATTGAACTGTCAGTGAGACAGCCTGTGTTCAACAGTTGTATGCTTCCTTTTATGAAGAACTAATGCAGTCCAAAGACCAGTCGTATAAGGCAACATCCGAGTTAGCCTCTACCAAAGACACATTATTGTTTAAGAAGATGGAGCAACAAACCCAAATGATTGAGACCTAAAGAGAAGAGATATCTTCTTTGAAGATTTAGTTAACAGAAGCTCAATCAGAGGTCACTAGAATCTCAGAGGAGAAAGAGAGGATATCCAACGAAGCGCAAGAGTTTCAAACTCTTTTAGATGTAAAACTTTCAGCCTTACAGACTGCTAATGACACAATGGAATCACAAGCTTCCCAAATCAAGCAGTTGCAAGACCAACTGGCAAAGTCACGGTTTGTTCCTCCAAGCCCTAATGTTCCCCTGATCCCTTTTCTCTCATAGCAGGACTTGGCAGTTCTCCAGAGACATGCTACCTTGTGTCCTCTATTCCAAGATAAAGTGGAAAGATTGCAGTCCAGGATGGATCTGTTATGGTCTTCCTTTGAACATTTCCAGGAATATGTTCCTCCAGACTATTCTTTCTTTGTCCACTATCAATTGCAAAAGTTGGCCTTTTACATGAAGCTTTCAACGATGGATCTTCCTTTTCTAGAGGATGGTTGGAGTGGGGCTTGGTCTCTTGAGTTACTCACAGAAGTGGTCCGTATGGTGTTTGAAGATTCTGTCACGACGGATACCATGTTGTTGTCATATATGTATCTACGGGGAGACTTGTTGATTCCAGATGAAGTGGATATGGCCTGGTACGTGGGAGATGTGGTTTTACAAGCTATCTTGTATGTCAACTATTTGGAGTTGCGAATAGATGACATGTTCCAGAGTTACTCCTCAAAAAAGGCTACTTGCCCTGATAATTCCTGGCACTTCATGATTGATTCTGTGGTCCTGAATCAACGACAGAACGTAGCTTCTACCTATGTACAAAGCACTAACCAACTGAGGGTGGATCTCTTAGCTCACCTTTCCAAAAATAATCCATTTGATTCAACCGTTTTTTATGCCTATAAGAGAAGATCTATCTTAGGTACCTCTGTTCCTAGCCTACTGTATTACCAACAAATGGCTCACCGTTATGATACCTATCTTTCCCTCTATCAAACCAATTCAACAGCAATCTTACCCCTTTTTTTCCAACCTCAATCTTTTCCTCAAATTCCCATATTTATAGATTGCTCTTTTATCGAGGATAGAGTATTTTTCCCTTCTCCACCATGCTCTTCTCCATCTATCCATATACCTTCTACCTTTCATATTTATCAATTAACACCCTTCCTAACCGATTCCCTAAAATTATCAGCCACTCCTTCTTTAACCTCTTCCTCCTTTTATGATTTTGCCTACCCATCTCTTCATCCTCTTTTACTTATTCCACTTCCATCTCCTGCCACTTCTATTTCTCAACCCCCCTCAGTTGGTTAGTGAATATGAAGGGTTTGATCAGCAGATTCCAAGACGAACAGGATGGAGATCAACTGGTTCTCTTACGGGACCTCAGATAAACTAGCCAATAATTCCAAGAGATTGGACAGCTGCCAGTCAAGCATACCAGAACTACCTTCATTTTGCTCACCAATATTCACAATCTCTGGATCCTTCAGTGAGATTGACAGCTCATTTTGCTTGGTATCTCACATACATGCATAGGCAATCCCATAATGATCAAAAGGCCATTCCAAAACTTTTTATGAATGTCAATGTGAACATTGACTCCCACCAGTTGGATGTCCTGTATTTTCATGCCCTATGTCTCCTTAGTAGATACCTTGTCTTGCTAGAAAGGATGTGATGTTTGTAGTTCTTTCAAAATTCTCCAAAGACATTTGTAGATGAATCCTTCTCCATGGATCACTTTCAAAACCACCAAGACTTTAAAAGGGATCATCTTCATTGATGCCTTTGCAATGTATCTTGGATTATTCTTAATGAAATATATCTCTTTTTGAAAGTGACATTCAGATGGTTGTGTTAGTGTTTGTGTATGTGTTGTATTAATTGTATGTGATGAGTTCATGTTGATTGCGAATAACTTGTTCGAGAGCTCCTTTCAACTGATTTGCTGGTGGATGAAAAGCCTATGGTGGAAAGCTGAAGAAAATATATTATATCCTTTACAAATTTGTTATGGCTTTTAAATGATTAATCAGATGAGTTAATGAATAATGGAAGCTTTCCTTTAGTAGTTTTTTCTATCAGATACATGTGATAAGTTGGGGTCGTGTTTTGGCAAGATTATTGAAGATCTGAAGGAAGATACAATTGAGCTCTTTAGTGAACTTATATTCTTATTTTCTTTAGGTCGCAAGGACGCTTCCTTTCTAAGTGTGGGAATATATTGAGAGTGGAAAAAGACTGAATTTTTGACTGATTTTTATTGTTTTTGAGGTCTAGATGAATTGATTTTTTATGGATTTAGAGTGATGTATGGTTGTTAAAGGAAGTATTTGAGAGTGTTTTGGATGATATTGATTATGTTTTGGAAGTTCATGATGATGCTCAATGGAGATATGAAGTTCTGTGATGTTCTGATAGGTTCTGATTGGTTCTATATACCTTCTGTATAGCTTCTATTTTGTTATGTTTTTCTTATGTATGAAGCATAGATTGATGATTGATGAAGATTGAGATCTTTTCAAAGCTTTTTGAATAGTTTTTTATACTTTGGAATGGTTTGAGTATGATTTATGAGGCTCTGATGACCTTCTGTAAACCCTCTCTAGAGCCTCTGTCTCTGCTCTGTCTTTGTACTGTAACTGTACTGTAGTTGTTTTGGTGCTGTATTGTAACTGTTCTGTAGACCTTTTGTAAGTGTTCTGTAGAAAGTATGTGTGACTTTGAGAAAGTTTTCTAACCATTGGAAAGGATGAATCTAAGCTCAAAAGAGCTAAAACAAGTGGAAGAAGCAGCTATTAAAGACTGAAGAGAAGACTAAGTGACAGTGACAGTAGTGAGCTGTGAAAAGACACTGTAGTGGCTCTAGTGACTCTTCATATCAGACATACCTCTTGGAAGGTGCATCCACGACCTAAGAAGGATTATATAGGGTTATTATGAGAGCATTGTAGTGAGGAGATGATGTATTATTGAGAGAGTGAGAAAAAGAGAGAGCCAGAGATAGTCAATTCTATCAAAACTGTGTAACTGTATATGAGAGATTGAGAGAGAGAACTATGAAGACATTGAAGATGAATCATATGTGATTGATTTCCATTCAAAAGATAGTGTATTCTTTTGTGTTATTTGTTCTATTGATGGATTTTATGAAGATGTTGAAGATTATGGTTGATTCTATCAAATCCGTGGCAGAAATCTACTATGATGTTGTGTGAAGGAGTATTGTTTTCTTTGTTTTAATGATCAAAAGAATGAAATAAAAGCTTGTTGATGTTACAAGATAGATTTTCTTGCAAGAGAATTTCCTTTTCCTTGGTGTTCCTCTTGGGGCTCTAGGATGGCATAGCAGCCACAATTTTTTTCCCTCTATAACAGTCGCTAATTTACTGCATGTATCATTATTATCATCACAATTAGCATCACTATTTGTTGCTAATAGTAATTCATTCTGCAACAAACTTATAGGGACGCTTATACTGATGCTTTTAGCAATGACGAGGGTAATTTTTTAAATGAACATTTGCATCTCTTTGAACATCGATATGACAACTATATCTTGTAGTGATCCACTACAAGGATATAGGGGCATAGCGACAGAAAGTTGCGACACATATTAGCAGTGTCACCATTAGTAACACAAATAGTGATGGTACTTAGAGAAAAAAAAGTGGACGAAATCAAGCACGACATTTTATCGCAAAGAGTGAAAGAGAGAGCAAAAGAGATCATGCCTTTATGAGGGAGAGGGAGAGGAAGAGAGAATGAGAGAGAATGAGAGCTTCTCATCGCCATTGCTGCCATCATCGTGTTCGCAAAGAAGAGGAGTAAGTGCATGAAAAAAGAAGAGGGGTCATCACAAAGAGGAGACAAAGAATCTATCCTCGGGCCTTTGCGGTGAGTACATTGCCCCCTCTTCGTCTGTTCTTCTTCTTTCTTCTTTTCTTTTGTTTATTTTTGTTGAGAATGATGTGCATTTGGGATAAAAGAGAGGAAATGAGATAGGGAGAATAATAAAGGAAAAGGAAGAGAGCATGAGAGAGAGAGAGAGAGAGAGAGAGAGAATAAACATGAAAGACAACAAAGAATGTAAGAAATAGAGAGAGGGAGGGAGAGAGGAGAATGAGTGAGAGAACACGAGGGGATGGAGAGAAATAAAGAGAGAGTTTGTCGCAAAGAGGAGACGAACAATCTATCCTCCTCTTGGTTTGTTCTTGTTCTTTTTTCTTTTTTGTGTTTTCTTTTTAGAATGAGGTGCATTGGGAAGAAAGAGAGAAAATGAGAGAGGGATAAAAAGAAAGAGAGAGAGAGAGAGAGAGAGAGAGAGAGAGAGAGAGATTTGTAGTTTAGGGATATAGATTTATAGATTTATCTATTAGTTGGTTAGTTTAGTTAGATACTTTGCTTTAAATTGCTTACATTACTGATCAATGATTAAGAGAGAGAGAGAGAGAGAGAGAGAGAGAGAGAGTTTGTATTGTTTAAATTGTTATATAGGTGCTACTCCTCGCTCTCATGCAGGTTCGAGAGAGGGTGGCTCAGGTGATTGTTGTGGAGGCACTGATGCAATGTCTCCATCTCGTCGTTCTTGTAGAGTTGTATCACCCTTAAGATTTGTCACACCTGTGGGGACATCTACTCCAGTGACTCAAGCTTTTGCTTCAGCCATCCGTAGGTGGCACCCCTATAGGTGCTGCTTCAAGAGATACTACCTCCGTGGGTACACCAGATGTATAAGGGTCTCCTAATTATTCCCTAGGAGCGCAGTCATAGGTGGGAGAGGACACATCTTAGACATAACCCAGAGGGGTATGGATACCTTGTAGATGACAGGACAGAAGCCGTGATCATGAATGATGAGGGGAGAAGGATAATGTCTCGTATGAGAGAGTTATGCCAATAATTTTTTTGGCACAACGTCTTGGACCATTGGAAGAACATACCCGAGGGAAGAAAGGATTACATAGTAGTATACTTGCATGAGAAGTTTCTAGTACCCATCACATGAGAGAGGTTTTTCATAGACTAGATGATGGGGTGCATGCGTGCATACATGTTACATAGACAATCGGACACATGTAAGGCACTCAAGAGTGGCACCTCTCGAAACTCGAGTGGCTCGATGCAAATGACTCGCGAAGACTCAGGGAGAAGGCTGTAGATTCTTCAGGACATTGGAGATAGCAACGCGAGGTAGCAAGGGTACGATTGGAGATAGGGGTGGTCTATCATCTTAGGAGTAGCGACCACAAGACTTATTTGGAGGACTTTGTAAGTTTTTCTTTTGTTATTCTCGCTCTTTTTTTTTTTCAATGTCGCTTGTACTGATAATCGTGATTCTAATAGTAGTATTTTGTTTTCTTTGCAGCACTCCATTACAAATTGGGTTCCCACCGGCCTAGAGACTCGATATGCAGAGACACACAATCTCACTATATTGATCGATAGACAGTATACACGTGGCGGCTGAGTAAGTAACTAATCTTTCTTCTCCCTATTTACTATTTTAATTAAAATGCATTATGTCTGGTGGATTGATGTGTAGTTGTTTTTTTTTATAGACTCCATTTGATACTCCTTTGCGTCGGGACGAGCTTTTGGATAGTGAGGATCTATAGCTCGTGCTTGCATTTGTGGAGCACACATCCTCTTCCTTTTTTGTCATGTGATTTATGCAAGTATCTTCTATGTACTATGTCATTATCATCCTTTGTATCTTGCCATGATTCCATGAGTTTTCATTAGCGATCTTGTATTTATTTTATGTTTCAATCTTGTGGGTACTAATACATTTTGCACTCATTTTGACGACCATTGTTATCTTGCCACCAATTTTTTTTTTCTTTGTAACCATCACTATTAGCGTCGCAATTTTATATGCACACATCACTATTGATGTCATAATATGCATCCCAAACTATCGCTATCAACATCGATAAATAACGATGCAAATACTGATGCTGATAACGACGCCAATAGTGACGGTTCTATAGAGACGCTAATAGCAATACATTTAGCGATGATGAGGGCAATTTTTTTAATGAACATTTTCATCACTTTGAACATCGGTATGAGGCCTGTATCTTGTAGTGATTATCTTATTCTAATGATCATTGTTATAATTGTTAGGATGAATCATTATCATTACGTTATTGTATTGTATCTAATTACCCATAGTTTGAGAGAGAGTGGCTCCTTCATTCTCAATCAGTTATCACTTATAGAATTCCAGTGCAGGTCCTGTTGGAGAGAGATAGGTATAGTTATTTAAAATAATAAAAATGTGTTGATATTACTTAAACAACACTTTTATAACACACATTGTTTTTGCAATGCTTTTACAACACATGTTATTTATGTGATACCCGTCATGGCACATACAACACTATCACTAATGGCATCGATAAGTGATTGGTAAAAGTGACATTGTAACTATGATATCGGGCATCATTGATGCCTCGAAAAATGATGTCGCTATAGATATACAATTGTACTAGTGAACTACGAACAATGGACTCAATGTACAATAATCATTGGTAGTAGAGATAAAAAGCAATCTACTAATGGGCTCGGGGAAGTTACTATATGTATATCCTCTACATCAATTGCGTTTAAGGCCTATTTAAAAATATCCTTATTTATAAAAAAATTCTTTTAAAAACATAACCCTTTTCTATTCAATTTGTAAATAATCCATTTATATTATACCCTTCTGTATGTAAAAAATATATTAAAAAATTATTTTAAAAATACTTTATTTTGAACCCATATAATGTACATATATATTCATGAGTAACTTACTGAGAGTGGAATTTTGGTGCCAAGAAGTGCTTAAAAATAGCTAAAAATTATGAATATCAAGGGAAAAATATTCATATCAAAGGGTTTAAACGCTTTAATATCAAGTGCCTTTAAAGCACTATTGATGTCATAATATGCATCCCAAACTATTAAAGCCCGAGCGACACTTGTTGATTTTTCATAATTTTTCAAACTGTCCTGCAGGTTGACACGAGTTACTGGCCAATGTGCAATGTCAAGCAGGATGCCCAGGATTTTTCAGAGCTCAATTTGGAGTCCGGACGGGGAAATAGCCAAGAAACCGGTGAAGATGCGAAGGGGTGGACAAAATTTGGCCAAAATAGACAAGTGACCCTTGGGAGCCCAACTTTTAATGTGGCATGAAACTTTCATGCAAAGAAGAGAGAAAAAAATGTGGAGAGAAGACGTGGAGCAGCACGCGCAAATTTCGCTTCATGGGATGGAGAGGCATCATGGTTGCTGCACACAACCCACCCAAGTGATCATGGGGCTTCAATCCCCCCTGGATGTTGACTCTATCGCCGTGCTTCGCTCCTCCAATGGCGGCCTCTATGAAGAATTCTGATTTCAGTCTTTCTCTTTCCCTTCTCTCTCCCCTAAAGGCAGATTCATGTGGTGAAGAAGAAGAAGAATGGATGACGGATGCTTGTCCAATGAAGACCGGATTGCTCCGTGATGCAAGAGGAAAGAAGAATTGCTGATTGTGGACTGTCATGAGCATTAATGGTGGTTGGAAATCAGTCTCGAGATATGGCAAATAAAAACCCGCAACCCGCAAAGAACGGTAATCTCATTTTTACAAAGGAAATTGATGTTTTATGTAAGTTGCTTCATGAATTCTTGTTCCCATGGGATGATTATGCATTATGATGTTGTTTGCAATGTCTTTCAACTGTTTGAAATCAGAAAATCAGAAAATCATAAGTGTTGTGGATGAAATTAGTAGTGTAAAACCCGTAAAACACGCGAAATATGGAAAAATTGGGTGTTTTTGAGATATACATGGAAAATATAATAAGACACACCAAAAAAATTTGTGTTTTTGCTGCAAATGAACCTAAGGGCCACATCCCACAACTCATTTTGAATTTTTAGTTATTTAATATTGCAAAAAATACAAGAAAAATAGAAAAAATAGAGAAAAAATAAGGAAAAAATGGATTTTGAGTGTCGAAAATTAAGGAAAAATAAGATTCATGGTTGTGGATGTATAGGGGGTCTGAAGTATGAGGTTTAACCTCAGTTCAGCCCTACCTCTATGTTTTAGTGAGTTTTTATTGCTTTTTATACAATAAAAATGTGGAAAATGAACCCTAAACCGAGCAATAATGCACAACCTAAACGGGTGAGGGGGTAGAGTGTATGAAAGGTGTTTAAATGCTAAATGAAATGATGAAAAGCTTGCTGATTTTTATGCATACCATTTAGGTTGGTCGATAATTAAAAATTAAGAGCCTAGTAGCACGAGAGTTTCTCGGTGCTAGGTTCATGCAACGGCGCATACGAGCGATAGTCAAAATCATTGAAAGAATGCTTTTGCACTAAATACAAATGCTGATTTTTCATTGTTTGAGCACGTGGACATTCACAATTTGCATGAAGCATGAAATTTAAAAAGTATCAGACAATACCTCCTGGATGTATGGCAATTGCTTTCTAGAAGATCGTGACCAACGTTGAGTGAGTAAGGTTGTCCAAGCTGTAGGCTAGACATTGGGTCTAAGGGAAAGAAAGTGAGGTATGGTACATTCCTAAATACGATCAATTGGTACCTTGAGTGGAAATGTGTGTGATATTGTGTTATATATGTTTAGCGACACATCGAGGGGCCAATCCCCAAGATGTAGGAGAGTCGCAGTGAAGTAGCGGCAGTCAGCCGTGGGAGGACCTCCTATGTTTGTACTTCGTGCTATTTGGCAATGTGCTAGGGACTCCCTTTGAGGAGTGTTAATTGGGTTAGAGTTGGACTTCAAGACGTGTTACAAACACAAGATGTTTAGGAATATGATGTACGTGTCATCCACGCTCCTGGCCGCGAGGCCGTGGGGTTGTTGAGCGCATGATAGAGGTCCGGCTAGTGCATGAGCCAGTGCCGGCCCGTTTTAGGTCCCATCAGTGGTGCGTCTGCCGGGAGCCACTTAGAAGTGGCGGTCCTTGAATCCTGGTTGTCTAGGGACCAGTTAGCAATTTATGCCAAAGGATATGGAGACTGATCCGTTATTCATCGATAAGTATCGTCTAGCAGAAATCCAAAAGCAAGAGAGAGATGAAAGAGCTAGGCGACGTGCTGAAATTCTTAGGAGGTATTCCCCTAAGCGTAGCGGTGCTAAACCCTTACGAGGGAGTGGATCTAGTGGTCTTGGTGCCACAAGCAGTAAGTTAGGAGAAGGTGGAAGCTCTAGTGCTCCCCTTTCTTCCATAAGCCCGTCCACATCAAGTGCGGGAGGTGTAACCTCGCTGTCCCCTATTCCTAGTGCAAATCCAATTCTCGTCATGGCATAGCCTATTGCAATTACTGCAGGAACGACGGATTTGCCGGCTCTAGGTTACCCGCTACCCATTTTTAATGGGTTAGTTGAGGAAGATGCGGAACTCCACATCAGGGAGTTTCAAAAGCCGATGTTTAACTGTCGCATCCAAGAAGAAGGACATTTAATGATGTTCTTCAAAAGGAATAGCTGCCATATGGTATCATGGTTTAGAAGCCGGAACCATATTGAATATTGATTCATTTTATGGAGCTTTTCGAAGGGAGTTTGCCCTTGAAAGGGGTGGGAAATATTGGTTGTGTATACTTAACGTGACCCGCCAAGAACCACACGAGGATATTCATGCTTATGCGAAGAAGCTAAAAGAGGTTTTCCGTAAGTTGGACATCTCTATTCCTATCCCCGCAGCTGCCCAATTGCAATATTTTCTGCATGGTTTGGACTTTAATATCCAGTTGCAGTTGAGTAGTGTCCCTTTAGGGGATATATATACTGCCATTACACGAGCACAAGAAGTGGAATCCCGACTACATGCAGCCTATGCCTCTCGAGGCAATTCGAATATGGGTTCATGATGCAGAATGTGCCTTTATTACTAGCTCCCCCTAGCATGTCGATGCCTTTGGGCAGTCAAATGGCTCCAAATGTTGGCGGCTAGGCAGTTAATCCTAATACCATGCTTGTGGTTCAACAACCAGTGCCTAATCGAATTGTTAGGCCAATGGAACGATAGGGTAATGATCAAGGCTACGAGTCAAGCGATTCCAATGTTCTTGGCGAGGTTAAGGACATGATGAAGCATTATATCGACATGATTACCGAGCACTATCGACAAATAGCCGTTGATGTCAACTTTCTTAAAAAACAACAAAATTTGATAGGAAGTAGATACCCAGATGAGGGTGCACCTTCGAGGTTTAGCTGCAAATGGTGTGGTGGGCAGCATTATCCACGAAATTGCCCAAATGTCAAGTGCGACATCTGTGGGAAATCCAGCCATTTAGCAGCCACTTGCTGGAGTAAGATTAGTTCCCTCCAACGAGGTAGTCAGCAACCAGGACCGGTTAATCATCGTGCGCAAAGAAATGATTCCTAGCGAGAAGACGGGCTTAAACAAATACTCCAACGACCAAAGAGTAGTGGAGGAGCTGCCTAGTGGTAGTGGGGTTAGTTTGATTGAGGCTATGAGCGTTAATGACGCTGAAACCTCTAATCTGTGAGCTATCCTTACAAGAGGTCAAAAGGGTAGAGAGGCTAACAAGGATAAGCCTGTTGACGGAAACCCTAAACAAGGTGACAAAGAAACACAAGTTCTGGATCCTGCCATGGAAGGGGGACCTCTGAAGCCCCTGGAGAGTAAAGCCGATATGAAGAAGGATAAGGAACCACCGAGGAAGAAGGTGAAAGTTAAAAAAGAGGCAGTAAAGTCGATTCAGCGACCTAAAGATCGGATGGTTTGGCGTGAAAAGTGAACTCTATCGAACTATCATGAATTCGATTTGGCGAGCTCTCTTTGCAAAGTCAAGCCGAATGTGAACCTTCTACAGCTTATTAAGCTTTCCCCAGGAGTACGCAAGGAATTTAGAAAGATCCTACGTATTGGGTATATCGTAGAACCTTTGGGTATTGCGCAAGTTGGCGATGACTAGTTCGAGCATGCTGAGAAGCATTGCTCAAGGGTTGCAGCCTATGTCGATGGGATATTAGTAGATTATGCCATTGTCAACACGGGATCATCTGTTAACATTATGAGTTCTGAACTGATGGAAAGGTTGGGTGTTGCGATCCAAAAAGATACCTCCACAATTTAGAATGGCGGATGATAGTTTGAGACAGCTGGAAGGCTGCATTACAAAGGTCCATGTCACGGTTGCAAATTAGGGTGATTCGTTTTGTAGGGTGTCCAAGTTACCAAGTATTACTTGGACAACCTTGGATCTTGTAAGCGGATTGCCAAGTAGATATACCCGCCGGTCGGCTGATATTCGGCAAAGGTGCTCAGCGCGTGGTGATTGATGCCTATCATGAGTCCCCGTAGAGTGAGAGAGCTCCTCTATCTTCTACAGAATTGGAGACATTAGAAGATTTATCCGCTAGTGAGACATTATCGAGTGATGAGTCCAAAGAGGGATCCACTATGGAAGACATCTATCAGATCACTTTGAACGAGCTGATAGAGGCCCAAGATCGTATAAGAGATGCAGATGTTATCGAGCTAGACCTTGGTACACTTGATAATTCGCGGCCGATCAAATTAGGTTCTATGTTCAGTTTAGTAGAAAGGGAGGACTATGTGTCCCTAATTCAAGAATTCTGTGATAACTTTGCTTGGAGTTATGACGAGCTGAGAGGTATTCTTCCCAGCTTGGCTATTTATACAATTCCGTTGAAGGAAGGCAGTCGTCCTGTGCGCCACAAAGTAAGGCGCATGCCTTTTGAACTGAGGGACGGGCTGTTTGAGGAGTTGCAGAAGTTAAGGAAAGTGGGTTTGATTTTTCCTGTGCAACACACGGAATGGTGTTCACCCGTTGTTATCAGGAAGAAGAAAAATAATCAGATCCGATTATGTGTAGATTTTAGAGAGCTGAATAAGTAAATAGTTAAGGATTATTACCCGTTGCCATTCATTGACCAGATTTTGGATCAATTAGCGGGTAGGGAGATATATTCGTTTATGGATTGCTTTGCAGGATATAACCAGATGGCAATTGCAGAAGAGGACAAGTTGAAAACAACTTTTATTACTCTCTTTGATACTTTTACGTACCATGTGATGGCCTTTGGTTTATGCAATGCGCCTGGTTCGTGGCAACGAACAGCATATAAGACATTCGGTGACATATCCCTTGAAGAGTTGAAGGTGTTTATTGATGACTTAGGGGCTGCCACCGTGAGAGAAAGGTAGTTGATCATTTTAAGAAAGTGCTTTGAGCGGTGTAGGCGATTTTGCATCGCTCTAAACCCACGGAAGTGTGTTTTTGGCGTACCTTATGGGCTCTTGCTGGGCCATGTGGTCAGTTCGGTAGGTATTGCGACAGATCCCGAGAAGGTCAAAGTCATAGTTGCCATGGGTCCACCGCGCAATCCAAAAGAAGTTCATAGCTTTCTGTCTTCGGTTGGTTATTACCGTAGATTCATAAATGCCTTGGCAGAAAGAGCATTGCCGCTTACAAATCTGTTGTCCTTTAGCTGTTTCTTTGTATGGAGCGACCCCTGAAAGGTAGCTTTTGAGGATGTGAAGTAGGAGCTAGTAAAAGCTCCCGTTTTGAAAGCACCTAAAAGAGGTGAGGCGTTTTATATATTTTTAGCAGGCACCATGCATAGTATGAGCTGCTACTTAGGCCAAATTTGGGAGGAAAAGTGGTACCATCCGATAGCCTTTGCTAGTCGAAAATTGGGCATTTCAGAGATCAATTATACCTACATGGAGAAGTTGTGTCTTGCGATGCTCTTTGGGACCAAGAAATTCAGGCATTATATTCTCTATGAGAAAGTTGTGCTTTATACAAAGGCGGAGGGGCTTCGATTATTGATGAATAAGCTGCAGCTGCCTGATCATCTAGTGAAGTGGTTAATCACTTTGCAGGAGTTTGATTATGAGATCAGGAGTAAGCCACTAACTAAGGTTACAGAGTATTGTGGAATGTCTTGTGGACTTTGGTGAGCCAAAGGAATTTATGGCTGAAGGTAGTGACATGGAGTCATTGTTTAAGATAGATACGGCGTCTATTCCCTCCTGGTATGCTACAATAACGCATTATTTATCGACAGGAGAGGCTAGATCCGAACTATCTAAAGTTGAGAGAATGAAAATTAAGCAGCAGGCGTTAAAGTTTGCCTTGATCGCAGGTACATTATATCGATAAGGGGTTGATGACATCTATCACCGATGTGTGATGCCTGACGAGGTGCCATTCATTTTGGAAGAGTGCCATGATTCCGCTTGCGGAGGTCATTTTGCTGGACGGCTTACAGCACAAAAGGATTTAAGAGCATGTTACTGGTGGCCTGCCATCTTCGAGGATACGTTCGCATATGTTAAGAGATGCGATATTTGTCAACGACATGATAGTCGAGAGAATAGGAAAATACCACTTACCCCTATTATGGCGATACTTCCATTTGAGAAGTGGGGAATAGACTTTGTGGGTCCTATTACTCCGTCGTCGACTGCGCAAAAGAGGTATATTATTGTAGCAACTGACTACTTCACAAAGTGGTTAGAAGCACGTGCAACAAGGAAAGATGATGCTAAAGAAACTGCTAGTTTTCTTTTAGACCAGATAATATGCCATTTTGGTCCACCAAAAAAATTAGTGTCGGACCGTGGAACCCATTTCTTGAACAAGGTTATCAAAAGCTTGACTGAGGCTTGGCAAATCAAGCACAATAAAATGACTCCTTATAATCCACAGGCAAATGGGCAGGTTGAAAGTACCAACAAACAGCTTGTGGGTATCTTATCGAAAGTCGTATCAGAAAAGAAACGCAACTGGGATAAGAAGCTATATGTGGCAGTATGGGCATATAATACCACGTTCAAGCCAGCCACTGGCCACACGTCGTTCAAACTAGTGTATGGTGAAAAGTGCATTTTACCCTTAGAAATTGAGTTACCGACCATTAGATTCGCAATAAACCATTCTTTGGGTAGTGAAGACGCCCTATTAGAGCAATTTATGACCTTAGCGCACCTAGATGAAATTAAGTTATAAAGTCTATTACATCAAGAGGTGGCTAAATGTTGCATGAAACAGTTGCATGACCTAAAAGCGAAGAAGTATACCTTTAAGAAGGGACAACTCGTTTTGTATTATGATGCGCGTAGGGAGCTTTTCCCAGGAAAATTGGAGCCTAAATGGGATGGGCCCTACAAGATCGTCAGGTTAGGGAAGAACAGGTCTACAGCCCTATTAGCTGATCTACAGGAAGTAGAGTTTAAAAATAAGATTAATCTTAATAAGATTAAACCTTATTACTTCTAAGTCCACTAATACAAAAGAAATGCATTGCAGGTCCATGCTAGGAATGATCTGAGACTTGCGGAAAAGAGCTTAAAAGATGGTTAATGGGTCGGTCAATCCCATATTTGGAGCACCCATATCTGGAGCAAAGATACCATCAGGGGAAACTCATCTGGTGGAGCAAAGGATATAAAGTGATTGAGCAAGAAGACGGAACCTTTGTGTGGGAGATTAAAGTCTTCTGCCATCACTGTCTATGAGTGTTGACGAGTATCCCTGTTGAGTTCAATGAAGAAGGTGGGATGGAGCCGTCAGTTCATCCTCTCAACATGCTAAACTTTGATTACCATAATTACAAATAGAGGAGTTCGCGATGGCCGGCTATGTAAACCCATTGTGGACGTATACATTATATTTTGATGGAGCGTCCAGGGGCCCTAATAAAAAAGGGAGTGTTGGAGTAGTAATCTGAGATCCCCGACGTAGAGTGACAATGAAGTTAGCTGCTTATCTCGGGGTAGGATTCACTAACAATATGGCGGAGTATAAAGGCTTAATTATGGGACTGTATATTGTCAAACAAGGTGGTATTCGTCGATTGTTAGTAAAAGGGAATTCCCAGTTGATCCTGAATCAGCTAGATGGGACGTACACAGTGCGGAATCCCATTCTTTGTATGTATAATCAGACTGCTATGACCCTACTTGAGGAGTTTGAGAGAGTGTCTTTTCAGCCGATTCCACATTACTAGAATCAGTTTGCGGATTCATTAGCAAATCTTGCTTATGAAGAAGACCTCTTCTTTAATTGTGGTCCTAGTTTTGATATTGTGATCAATGATGAAACGGGACCCGGTCGCTTGTGGGGTATGTTATTAGAACATGCAATATATGGCAGACAATGGTTGATATGGGTGATGCAAAGAGTGGCTGAGACCAATCTGCCGTTGTTATCTGGGACCCATGGGTTAATTAGATATCATATTATGCATACGCCTCTTGCTATCTATGCAGGAGGGATGGGTCATAACCTTATGCATTTAGTTTAGGGCTACGAGCTTATTTTTCCTCCTCAGAGGGAGCCTCTTATTGTATATCTATGCTCTTCCAAGGAGGGATGTGTAGGTGCTACTTTGTTTTATTTCGTTAGGCCAAGAGGGCCGATTCAGTTTTGTAGTGAAGTATTTTATTTCATTAGGCCAAGAGGGCCAGTTGTCTGTTTAGTGCAGGTGCAGTTAATGGTTTCTTGTTTGAGTTCTGTGCTAGAAAGGTTTGAAGATGAGCTTGGAAAGAGCCTTTGTTGCGTGGAAGCTTCTTGTGGCCCTATCCAGGTGATATATTTCCTTTATGAGTACTGTGGTTATTATGTTATATGTGTTTGTATACTTGTTAAAGGGGTTTTTCGTTTCTTATTGGGGACCGACGTCCAAGGCATGAAGTCCTAGGTTTAGGTTAAGTATGTTTGAGGGAGGTTGGAGTAGTCATTGCCTCCTATAAAGACATTGTCAAGCATTGAAAGGCCTGTTTTAGAAGGGAGTCCTAGTGACCCTATTCTGCTAGCCTGCTAGGCAACTATTCTAGGAGTTCCTATCAGTTGTGAGGCAGTTAGAGAAGCCTGCTGGAAAGGAAAAAATAAGATGATAAAGGAAAAAAACCCTGAATATCTGATAAGAAAATAAAAATATACGAAGGTGTGTAAAAAGGGGTTCTAACCCCTAGTAAAGAAAAGAAAAGAAAGAAGAATTTATAAGCAGTTGATCATCGCCTTGCGAAGGCCTGGTAGGTTCCTGGGGACGAGTCCGACTTGGGTCGATGCCTTGTCTTCCTAGGGGTGGCATCTTGCTAGAAAAGAAGAAATTAAGGAAGGTTGGAGCAAAAATAAAAGTGAGAGTCAGAAAAGGATAAAGTGTCGCCTTGCGAGGGCTTGGTAGGTTCTTGGGTACCAAGACAGGTCCTGAGACCAATGCCCTATTCTCCTTGGGTCACTATGCTCAACTCTCTTCTTTTTACATTCCCGAGTATGACAATAAAATAAAGCCCTGAAAGAAGAAATGTGCTACAAGAAAATAATTCTTGATCAGGCTATAGGAGTCCTCGCCTAGTAGGAGCTCCTAGTTGTGTTGTCCTTAGTTAGGTAGGTAGTTCAAACCACCACTTAGGGCAACCTCTTTGATAGGTTTTTTAGTTTGGCCGTGTTGGAGCAGTTGGTTAGTGACTAGCTTCGGACTTTTATCACATTATGCTAGGCCTACTCCTTGTGGATGTCATGTCTTGGTTTTGACAGGGGGTAGGGTGAGCATTGTGCTATGTTTAATATATGTATCTATTTTGTATCCGCTTGATGCTTCCTTTGGTTGTTTATGTGCAGATCTACTGTGGGATTCGACGGGCTAAGTCACCCTATCCCGTGGTCGCCAATGAGAGTGGAATTTTGGTGCCGAGAAGTGCTTAAAAATAGCTAAAAATTATGAATATCAAGGAAAAAATATTCAACATCAAAGGCGGTGGCTCGATCTAGGACGATTTTAAGCGCCAAACTGCTTTAAAGACATCCGAGCGACACTTGTTGATTTTTTATAATTTTTCAGACTATCGTACGGGTTGACATGAGTTACTAGCCAATGTACGGACGTCCAGGATTTTTCAAAGCTCAATTCGGAGTCCGGACGAGGAAATGGCCAAGAAACCGGTCAAGATGAGAAGGGGTGGACAAATTTTGGCCAAAATGGGCAAGTGACCCTTGGGAGGCCAACTTTTTATGTGGCATGAAACTTTCATGCAAAGAAGAGAGAAAAAAATGTGGAGAGAAGGCGTGGAGCAGCAGTCACAAATTTCGCTTCATGGGATGGAGAGGCATCATGGCTGCTGCACACAACCCACCCAAGTGATCATGGGGCTTCAATCCCCCCTGGATGCTGACTCCATCGCCGTGCTTCGCTCCTCCAATAGCGGTCTCTATGAAGAATTCTGATTTTAGTATTTCTCTCTCCTCCTTCTCTCTCCCCTAAAGGCACATTCATGTGGTGAAGAAGAAGAAGAAGAATGAACGACGGATGCTTGTCCAATGAAGATCGGATTGCTCCGTGATGCAAGAGGAAGGAAGAATTGCTGATTGTGGATTGTCATGAGCATTAATGGTGGCTGGAAATCAGTCCCGAGATATGGCAAATAAAAACCCGCAACCCGCAAAGAACGGTAATCTCATTTTTACAAAGGAAATTGATATTTTATGCAAGTTGCTTCATGAATTCTTGTTCCCATGGGATGATTATGCATTATGATGTTGTTTGCAATGTCTTTCAACTGTTTGAAATCAAAAAATGAGAAAATCATAAGTGTTATGGATGAAATTAGTAGTGTAAAACCTGTAAAACACGTGAAATATGGAAAAATTGGGTGTTTTTGAGATATACATAGAAAATATAATAAGACACACCAACTAAATTTGTGTTTTTGCTGCAAATGAACCTAAGGGCCACATCCCACAACTCATTTTGAATTTTCAGCTATTTAATATTGTAAAAAATGCAAGAAAAATAAGGAAAATGGGAGAAAAATAAGGAAAAAATGGATTTTGAGTGCCGAAAATTAAAGAAAAATAAGATTCATGGTTATGGATGTATGGGGGTTCTGAAGTATGAGGTTTAGCCTCAGTTCATCTCTACCTCTATGTTTTAGTGAGTTTTTATTGCTTTTTATACAATAAAAATGTGGAAAATGAATCCTAAACCGAGCAATAATGCACAATCTAAACGGGTGAGGGGGTAGAGTGTACGAAATGTGTTTAAATGCTGAATGAAATGATGAAAAGCTTGCTGGTTTTTATGCATACCATTTAGGTTGGTCGATAATTAAAAATTAAGAGCCTAGTAGCACGAGAGTTTCTCGGTGCTAGGTTCATGCAACGGCGCATAGGAGCGATAGTCAAAATCATTGAAAGAATGCTTTTGCACTAAATACAAATGCTGATTTTTCATTGTTTGAGCACGTGGACATTCACAATTTGTATGAAGCATGAAATTTAAAAAGTATCAGACAATACCTCCTAGATGCATGGCAATTGCTTTCTAGAATATCGTGACCAACGTTGAGTGAGTAAGGTTGTCCAGGCTGTAGGCTAGGCGTTGGGTGTAAGGGAAAGGAAGTGAGGTATGGTACATTCCTAAATACGATCAATTGGTACCTTGAGTGGAAATGTGTGTGATAGTGTTATATATGTTTAGTGACGCATCGAGGGGCCAATCCCCAAGATGTAGGAGAGTCTCAGTGAAGTAGCGGCAGTCAGCCGTGGGAGGACCTCCTATGTTTGTACTTCATGCTATTTGGCAATGTGCTAGGGACTCCCTCTGAGGAGTGTTAATTGGGTTAGAGTTGGACTTCAAGACGTGTTACAAACGCAAGATGTTTAGGAATATGATGTACGTGTCATCCACGCTCCTGGCCGCGAGGCCGTGGGGTTGTTGAGCGCATGATAGAGGTCTGGCTAGTGCATGAGCCAGTGCCGGCCCGTTTTAGGTCTCATCACTTACCCGAGATAATGGGTATTGAATTGGAGCAAAGAGCGAAATAACCATTGTCGAGAACACACTAACAAGAGGCACCCAAAAGTCTTTGTCTAACAAAAGATTTTAATGTTTATTTAATTATCTAGAAAATAACAAGACCCACTAGCTTGTCTCATTGTTAGATTGTGTGTCAAACTCAAGTAGGTTAAGAATTACACTTTGGTGAGAATGGTAAAGATACCTTGTCCAATGTAGAAATGTTCACTATTATTCCAATTTGTTAGTCATTAAGATAGACATTGCAACAAGATGATACATTGAGTAAGCAGTCAAGGGTTTGGGTGCTCGTGATCAACTACAAAGCTCAATATGAGCTGTGATATTTATTTAATATAAATTTTTTGGCATCTAAAACTGTCTACAAAGCACTCCCAAGGAATCCATTTATAACAAATCATCTATATAATGTGCATTCAAAAGATATTGAAAAATCATTTATATAATATGCGTTCAAAAGATATTAAAAAATACATTTTCTTTACATACTATACGATCTTAAAATGACCCCTTTAATTTTACTAAACTTACAAATTTTTTCAAGTTATAATTAAAAAAACTCTTTTATAAATATACTCTTCTAAATTTTACTAAATATAATACAATTTCTTTTGAACTCATATAATATCTTATATATTCTATAAAATGGACTCTTCGAGAAAGCACTCTTAATTTTTAAAGCTTAAAAATAACCATCTAGCTTGAGCGCATCAAATTTTCGGATGTGCACAATTTACGAATATGAATACAATTTCGCATTTTACAAGGTGGGAAGAGTGTGGAAGAGCCAAGGCCGCAGCCAGCTTTGAGCACATCAACGTGAGGCAGAATATAATGCCATCAAAGCATGCATGCTTAAAATATGGAATCGAGTGAGAGGAGGGGGTTGTAGGAGTTCCATTTCGTGTAGCTGCTAGAGGACGAGGAGGGCGCCATTGAGGATGCAGCGCACTGAGACTTTGATCCCTTCGATATTATAAGCTCTTCTTCATGACGCATGAGGGTAATGAGTACTGAGGTGCATGCAGCAGCATCTTCTTGTAGAGCCACGGTACTCTGTTTGGCTCTGAGTCGACCTGGGTCTCTTCCATTAAAACTACTATTTTCCCTCAAAAGAAACCAAAGGGCCTGCTGCCCCCCGCGCCGAGCATCTGTTCTTACAAAGGAGACGATAGCAATTTCGTGTAGGATAAAGTTGACGTGGGATTTTCCGTGATAATCAATTTGGTAGAGAAAGGAGGAGGGAGTTCTTATGTATGACATGGTCCGTACCCCGCCCCCTCAAAGCCATAAAACATTTCAAAGGAACAGCAAAAAGCCAGTGGCGTTTGCGAGAACACAAGTCTTCCATGCTCGCATCCTTCGAGAAAGTGAGTAAGCACTCGCGTTTACACCCGTCCTTTCACGGAGACAGAAGAAGAAAAAGAAAAAACAAAAGAATCGGCACAAAGCTAGAAAGAACGAGAACCTTTTGAAGCAGCTCATTTTGGCTTTTGCACAACCTCTACATCTTATATCACCATAAAGTGGAAGCTAACCCAAAGCTAACTCCCTTATTTTAACTAACGCTAGTAGCCACCTACATCTTCTTACCACCATCTATGGTTAGAGCCGCATGCTAGATTTCTTCTACAATTCGGATGGGTGGGGCCGCTCTAGTGCAAACCCATACTCAGACAAGACTTGTCAATTTTACCACACCTTCTCCAAGGTGGAACCCTAATCTAATGTTTTGTTCCTTACACCAAGGTCTATATCCAAGTACCTAGAGACCCATGTCCAAATTCTTATATGTAGACAATTGACAATCCACTCTTTACCTAGAATAGGATCTTCCAAATTATTATATTGTTGTTAAGCCATGGAGGTTTCCAAGTCTATCCCAAGCTCAATGTGGGGTGTTTAGAGTCTCCCTAACCCACAAGCTACCATAGGAGTGAACCAACATTCCGTGGGTAGTCATCTCACCACTCAACCCTCGACTAGTGTATCGAGTGTAGTGTCCAACTAGGTGTATTTGCCTTTAATGGCATCCTTTTTTCACAGTACAATCATGGAGGTGATCTACTCATGCATCAAGCCCTTGTTTGACAAATTTTCGAAGCTAGTATAACTCTCCCCTTAGGGAATTTGTAAATTTCAATCAACAATAAGGCAGATAACCTCTCTCAACCAGGAAATCATCTCTTTCCAAAACCTTAAACATAACTTCTTATAACAACTCAATATATAAGTCATTTTCAAAATTTTCAATTTAGAAAAATAAAAATACTAGTCCTCCCCTAAAAGAGCAAATTATCGTTGTTATCATGTACATTCAATTCCTTGTTGCAGTTGTAATGCATAAACCTTCAAGGATTTTGTTGGCCTTTATTTTATCACAGGGCCATGATGTCCAAGTCCCTCATAGTTCCATATTCATGTTTATAGGTCTTAATTTGATGACTTTAGAATCTAGTTGATGTTTCAATTATTTTCAAGGAAATCTAGGATTATTTCCTTTCTTAAGGTAACATCTTAGTTGCACATATTGCAAAATACTAAAAAGGCTTTTTCTTAGGGCTTGGTGAGATGGCTCTTTCTCAAGTCAATAACAATTGGTGATAAGGCTCTAAGAAAAAGCCTTTGTTCCTCTTCCTAGAAGGCAACAATTTTTAACCAAGTATCTTCAAGTAGTGCATACTTAGCCTTCCTAATGTCCATGTCAAATACAAGCACTACAAGGATTTGAGCTTATAGCGACGGCGGGTAGCGGCGTCGCTATTTGCGACGCAAATAGCAAATAGCGACGGTCCACAGGGAAAAAAAAGGGCCGAAATCGAGCGCGGCTTTATTTCGCATTTTCGCATTTTGTGTTTTGAGAGCTGGAGCGAGGGAGAGAGCGATCGTCGTGAGAGAAGGAAAGGAAGAAGACTTGCCGCCGCCGCCGCCGCTGCCGTTGTTCGCGAAGGAGAGGAGGAGCCTTCATCGCAAAGAGGAGCCACCCCACACTCACCATATCTCATCGGTGAGTCTCCCTCTCTCCTTCTTTTGCTTGTTTAAGGTTTAAATCACTTTCTCTTTTGCTTGTTTAGGAGAGGAAATGAGAGAGAAAGAGAGGGAGAGGGAGAGAGAGGAAGAGAAAGAGAAAGAGAGGGAGAGGGAGAGGAAGGGGGAGGAAATGAGAGAGGGAGAGGAAGAGAAAGAGAGGGAGAGGGAGGGAGAGCGCATTCTCTCTCTCCCTCTCCCTTTTGCTTGTTTAAGGTTTAAATCACTTTCTCTTTTGCTTGTTTAGGAGAGGAAATGAGAGAGAAAGAGAGGGAGAGGGAGAGAGAGGGAGGGAGAGTGCATTCTCTCTCTCCCTCTCTCTTTTTCTTGTTTAAGGTTTAAATCACTTTCTCTTTTGCTTGTTTAGGAGAGGAAATGAGAGAGAAAGAGAGGGAGAGGGAGAGGGAGAGGGAGGGAGAGGGAGAGAAAGAGAAAGAGAAAGAGAAAGAGAGGGAGAGGGAGAGGGAGAGGGAGGGAGAGTGCATTCTCTCTCTCCCTCTCCCTTTTGCTTTTGGAGAGTGTTAGGATGTATTGTGAGAGGGAGAGGAAATGCGAGAGAAAGAGAGGGAAAGGGAGAGGGAGGGAGAGAAAGAGAGAGAGAGAGAGGGAGAAAGAGAAAGAGAGGGAGAGGGAGAGGGAGGGGGAGGAAATCTCTTTCTCTTTCTCTCTCCCTCTCCCTTTTGCTTTTGGAGAGTGTTAGGATATATTGTGAGAGGGAGAGGAAATGAGAGAGAAAGAGAGGGAGAGGGAGAGAGAGGGAGAGAAAGAGAAAGAAATGTATACTTAAATGGATAGCTTTATGGAGATGTATGTCTACTCAAATGGATAGCTTTTGTCTAATCAAGATGTAGTCCACCTGTGTGTGTATATATTGGAACGATAACATATCCATGATTATGGTAATGGTATGCACTTTGCTTTTTTTTTTGGGTATCATTACATCGGCTCCTTAAGAGGGCTAAAAATTAGTCATAAACTTTATAAAGTCTAATTAGGAGATTTAAGATGCAGGATAATAGACTTATCGATAATGGTATGCAATGTGCTTTGCCATGGGCCACGTACATTGGTGACTCTTTAAGATGGCTTAAAATTGGTCATATCCTTCATAACGTCCAAGTAGGGGATCTAATTGTGATATGCATAATTCATTATTTTTGTATTAACTTTATAGACATAACAAATTAGTAATCATGCCAACTAGTCAACGGAAGGACTAAAAGGAAATGATACCCTAGCTAATGGTCATTATGGTACTTCATCAAAATGAACCCAAAAGTATTGCTATAGAAGAAGAATCCCTTAAAATATGGCTCATGACCTACTATCGACCAGATATCCATAACCCCTAGGAGTTTGCCTAAGATGGGTCCTCTTCCATCTGCGTCCATGCTCCTGGGCATATCGAGGAGACCCCTCTACATCCGGTGTACCGACGGGGGTAATCTCTCTCAGAGTGGCACCCAAAGGGGTACCACCTGCTGACGGCTGCGCAAAATCCGGAGTAACTGGAGTAGACGTCCCCACAGGTGTGACAAATCCTGGAGGTGATGCAGCTCCAGCTGAACGACGAGATAGAGACACCACATCTGTGTCTCCACAGCAACATCCCCTTGATCCCGATGCACTCCCTCCCTCTAGCCCAAGTCGTGAGCGTCGAGATTGTCTGCTTGAAGCCGAAGCATCCAATCGCGCTGAAGCAGATCTAGCAGAGTGCCCTGACGAAGAACGAGATAGCTCCTGGTCTGCCATCTCTCTAAATCTCACGAGCTGGTCTGGAGACATGTGTGCAAAGATGTTCTACAACTCCTCATCGCTCATCCCTCGACTCATCCTGAAAATGTCACCTGCACAGATAAAAAATGATGTTAGAATAATCAATTTAAATCATACAAAGCATAGTAATATAAATAATTTTAAAAAAATCTCTCTTAAAATGCATATCTTATGTACATTTATAAGAGATTGGTCAACGAATTGAGTAAGTGGATGCTCCAAGTATGAAGTATCCTATGGTCCCATGTTAATCTCCTGACACAACTCCGCATACACTAAAAGGTCGATAGACATGTCACCACAAAAGAATGAGTCCGCCTCGCTCTCAAAAAATTATTGGACTCCTATATTTCCATCATTGTTAGCCGATGTTGGCTCCAAGCTTTCGACGGCCTCCACCCCTTGTAATATCGACCCCTTTATTTGCATATTATCTTCATCTATGCTCGAAATATCACTTTGATCATATACTCATATAATCTCGCACTTCGGGGAGTTGAAGGTATAACATACCACCATCGAGGTTGTTCAGGGTTTGGATAGAAGATTACATGTTCACAAACACGTACAAGAGAGTGATTAACCATTGTGACATAAACCATGTGGTAATACAATTAGCAAGCAAATGACTCCATGCACCTGTTCACAATGGGCCGGCAACACAAAGGTGTCGCGCAAATCCGTCCATTTTTTTTCAGAATCCATTTCGAGAAATCTCGATGGACCCCATCGATTGTTGCTCCAGCTCCTCTAAGTACCACTTTGAACCACTGCACATCGAATAGTATCATGGAGAAGCTACGATAATCCACTATAATAATACTTTGCAAGTTTCCAAAATAATCCATCTCATCCACAACCGTGTTTGGATCCGTTGCTCGTCGCCGGCTCTCTTGCTCGAACCTTGCCATGATAGCACAGTCCATTGTGGAGCGCATTTTGTCAATACGCTCCACGTGAAAATGTCGGCCGTGTGACCACGCTGCACTATATATTTTGTACTGTACATTGAAACACTCAAATTAGATGTCGCATATAAAATTTAGATATGACAGATTCTAAACCCCTCATCACCTTTGGACTACTTCCCCTCGAGAATTCCCACTCCTCCATTGAGACCTCTGTTCCTTTGCTGGATGCTGCGATCAAGGCTCTATGCAACCATCGCATTGACATAAACTGCAGCATCTCCTCCATGCCTTCGGGATATCAAATCGGTCGATGACGCGTACTACGTTGGAATTCAGCTCACGCTTTCTCTCGATATAAGAAATCTAAACTTCAAGATATAAGAAATGTTTTACTGGTTGATGTAAAGAATGCATGGGACATAGTAGTTGAGAGATTTATTAATGTTATATCTTGGCCATATACCGTGCTCAAGGATTTGTTTTTCCCGGTAGATAATTATTCATTATTGTAAAAAAAAAAGCATTGGTTCATAAGGTTCATGAGTCGAAGACTAAATGTTTGGACTTGACTAAAAGATTTGATAATGCCTTAGATGCTAAAAGAAAAAGTGATGAATATGTTACTTCATCATTGCAACAAAAAGATTGGTGACAAGGATGCTATGATTAATGAAGTTCTTCGAGAGGTGAATATAAAGTTGAAGGGGATGGGAAACAATTCTTTTTTGGGATTTAGTGGTGATCAGTCAATTATTGAGGTGTCTTCTTGTGCAACCATTATACCTTATATACCTAGCTACGGTCTCTAGGTTATGTACTTTGAGTATCTTAGAGGGACTCTACTAGGATTACTTATACAACTGTACTAGAGGGCTTTGAGTATAAGTAATCCATTTATGAGCATCATTGAGGATCTCTTAGTCTAATAATAAATTAGTCTCAACAAAAACTATCTTAGTAATGTGGTTTTTTTGTCCTAGGTCCATGTATTAAAATTAATACCATCTATGAAATTTATCAACTATAGTTATAAAATTTGTTCCAATCAATTCTACTCATAGTCATAACATTTGAAGAAAATATCCTATGCTGCATCATCATGAATGATGAGGGGAGGAAGGTGATGGCTCGCATGAGAGAGTTGTGCCAACAAGTTTTTCGGCACAGCGTCTTGGATCATTGGAAGAACATACCGGAGGGGAGCAAGGACTACATAGTAGCATCCTTGCACAAGGACTTTCTGATGTCAGCCGCAGTAGATAGATTCTCTACGGGCTAGATGATGGATTGCATGCGTGCATACATGTCATATAGACGATTTGACGTACGCAAGGCAATCAAGAGTGGGGCTGTAAAGCCCAAGTGGTTAGATGCAAACGACTGGCGCCGATTGAGGGAGGAGGCTATAGATACTCGAGGATGTTGGAGTCAGCAGCGCGAGGTGGCGAGGGCATAACTCGAGGCCAGAGTGGTCCATCATCTTGGGAGTGGCGGCCACATTACATATTTGGAGGAAGTTGTAAATTTTTCTTTTGTTTTGCTTGTTTGTTTTTTTGAAATATTCTTTGTACTGACAATCATGTTTCTAACAGTTAGCATTTTATTTTCTTTGCAGCACTCCATTACAAATCGCGATCCGATAGGCCTTGAGACTCAATATGCAGAGAGGCATGATCTCAATATTGATCGACTGATTGTATAGACGTGGCAGCCCTGTAAGTCACTCATTTTTCTTGTTACCATGAGATATTTGAATGCATTATTGTATGGTGGATTGATGTGTTGTTTCTATTTCTACAGAGTCCGCTCAATGCTCCTTTGCAGTGGGACGAGCTTTCGGGGGGCGAGGATTTGTAGCTCGCCCTTGGATCCTTGGAGCTCACACACCTTTATTTTTTAGTCACCTGGTCTATGTAGACATTTTCTATGTATTACTGATATCCTGTCATGATTGTACCAATCGCTTTTTATGCGATCATGTATTTATTTCATGTCTTAGTTTTATGATTTCAATATACATTCTTTTTGTTTGCAAGTGCTTTGTATACAGTAGTGCAGAAACTATGGCAGCCACAAAAAAAGTTTTATCCCTGTTACTGTCGCTATTAGCATCGCAAATTTATTGGTTGAATCGCTATTGGCGTCGCTATCAGCGTCCCATTTGTGACGCTGATAGCGACGCCAATAGCGACGCTCATAGCGATGTTTCTATGGCGTCGTTAATAACGACGCTTTTTGCGACGATGGGGGCAAATTTTGTTGTTTGTATTTTCGTCGCTTTAAACGTTAGTATAAGGTCTATATCTTGTAGTGAAGTACTAATTTGATGATTAATTCCACATATGTATATCTTATACAATAGTAATAGTCATGCTACATATTTCTAGGTCACATTATCATTGAGTATATGCTTTGTCTATACATTATATCATCACTTTGTACAAAAGCACCTCAAAAGCTTACGATGTGGTTGGAATGGGCATCATGCTCACAATCGAGTGCTTTGTGTTTGAGATATTCCTCTTGGGATCCATCACACGTCCCAAGCTCCTTCTGCTCTTTCTCGAACCTTGAAAGTGCTTGTGCTCATCTTCAAGCTTCAAGGCTTGATGTCATACTCCTTCATGTATACCTTCGAGTCTTGGTGTTTCCCCTCTAAGATGGATGATGTTCAAAACTCCTTCAAAACCACTAGCTTATTGTCTACTTAGTGGTGCTAGTGCTACAATTCCTCTCTCTCATGTTTCTCATATACTTCCTCAATTTCTCTCTTCTCTCTCGTGTCTGCTTGGCAATTGGGAATTAAGAAAATGGTTACATATCCAATATCTTAAGCTAGGGATTATTATATAGCCTATTATGTTAATCTCTTGGGTTGATTGACCTCTCTCACCACAACAAAAAGGCCTATTAGATGCACTTTTAGACACGATTTTTGAATTGAGAGAAAATCTTATGGGCACGTCTACCGGCTCGTCTATTTGCGTGTCTACAATCTCGCGTCTATAATCGCATGTATGAAGAAATTTACACACAAAAATAGACGTTCGGTAGACGCGCATAAATACGCGTGAATACAAGCGCATAAAAAAGTCAAATTTGTTATTTATTTAATTTCTTTTGTGTGTCTACCAGCGCGTCTACATGGAAAATTAGACGGACATATAAACACGCCCATAGACACGTTTTTACAAGCACCGATAGACGTGAACGTAAAACCAAAAACCTCATGTTTCTAAAAAATATATTTAATTTCTTTTTTAAATTTGAATTATGTAGTGCATGTATGAGCGCGTGTACTCTACATTTTAGACGCGATTATAAACACGTGTTTTCTGCAATTTAGACGAGCAGATAGATGCGAAAAATAGAACTGGAACAAAATGCTCTCTGGTTTTTTTTTCCCCTCCCATACATCAAATTGTGCATTTGGGAAAAACATAATGGATCTAAAAGCACAAGAATTGAAAAAAAAATCCACGTATTCATTATAGATAAAACCCATTTACATGGGGAGTTTAAGTGCTTGCAACCTAAAGCATGGCCGCAAGCAGTAGGCTCAAAGATGGATAATAGATATACAAGAAAATAAGGTCATAGAGGAGGTATGGTGCTCCTCTACAAATCTGAAGAAGAAACATCTTCACTAGCACCATCGTGGCTACTAGCATTGCTATCCCCCTACTTGCTATGCTCCACATTGGGGTTCGCCTACACACACAAAAGTTCAAGGTTGCTTACGTACACATGGTGGAGAAAAAGTTATAATTAGCTATACTTTTAATAGGAAAGTAAGAAAAGCATACCTCCTCTGGCTATCGAATCCTCATAGCCCAGTTGTATTGCTCCTTAATGATAAGACCCTCCTCATAGAAGTGAAGCCATGTGGCTGCGCGGTTATGGCCTCGATGGTAACCTACCTCTCTAGGAGTAGGTATCCTACCAACGATAGTAGTCTGCAAAACAATTATGATATATACAAAAAATTATGAGACACAATATATTAAAACAAATTATATAAATAATTGAAAGAAATATAAATTTAAAAAAACTAAAAATCAAAATATACTTACAAACTCTGCCTCCCACGGCTCTCTGTTACCCGATCCGTAATGCGACGATCCCATGGTTTCCATTTGGATGCGTCACGCCTCTACGCGCTCGCGGCTCTTCACTTTTTCTACTGCTTTCTTCCACTCTATGCGGTGGCACATAGGTGGTTGGCTATAGAATCCACGGCCCTCCTCCTGTCTCTGCAGTGACTCCCTGGCATGTGTCATGAGGTGGGATCTTTTGTTGTGAAGAAAATCCCTCACTTTTTTGTGTCCCCAATCATCCGAGAGTCGCTGACCCTCAGGATTTGGGTACCTCCTATGGATTTCCCTCAACATCTCCTGCCACAAGCCGCTTTTCTGATTCTTGAAGTAAATGAGACAATCTTTATACGTCGCATGCACGACGCTCCTCATGTACGCAATTACATCCCTTCCTTCATCATCATGGAAGATGCCACGAGTATCTGTAACTCTATAGTACTGGTATACAAGCTCCTCTACGTCTTCTTCTGGTGAGGGTGATCACTCACCACCTCCTAGGCAACCCCCACACAAGCCTCATCCTTCCCCTCGACTCTCTCTCCTTCCTCTCTGTCAACTACCCTCTGTCTTGCTGGATACACGTGCTTTTGCAAATGCACGTGCGTCGGCCGATGCTTGTGCTTCAGCCGATGCATGTACAGGTGTTGCACATGGAGTACTTGTAATTGGAGTTTGTACATTTGGTCTTTGGGAAGCACTGCCAGGCAAAGACATCAGAGGTGTTCCAGACATGACGCTGAACACCTCGTCTGCTGTGGGAGAGTGGCCAAGTTGTCTAGTCATCTCTCCCATGAATTCTTTCTTACTAGGAAAACCTCTAAAAAATGCATTGACCCCTCTGCCGAACAAGCCCAATGTATCATTTATGTTATCCAAATATGGGTCATTGCTAGATAAACTAGGATACGACATCTGCAAATAAAACACAGGAAAAAGACAAATTCGTACAATTCCAAAAATAAAAAATTATTTTTTATCAGATCTGACTGGTGCATGTATAATTGCATCTAAAATGCAGGATAGACACGCTCTCAGACGCATCCCTGAGGTTAACCCTCTAGTTAGAGCGCGTGTATATCCGCATCTGAGATGCAGCATAGATGCGCTCTCAGATGCGATTCTAAAGTCAATGCTTCTGGGCACGCGTGTATCCTCATGTGTGGAATGCAAAATACACGCACCTAGAGACGCGACTCTGAAGTCAAAGCTTCTGGGCAGAGCGTGTGTATTCCCACGTCTCACATGCAGGATACATGCACCTAGAGACGCAACTCTAAAGTCAAAGCTGCTTCTGTGTAGAGCGCGTGTATTTTCGCGTCTCAGACACATAATACACGCACTATGAGACACGACCCCACAGACGCAATGACATCAAACATAGCTTCACATCTATACCTGCGTCTGTACTAAAATTTAGACATGCTTGCAAACGCGCTCAATCGGTTGATTTCAATCCGACGACTACCATTCATGATTTATTTGTGCTATAAAAAGTTCAATCATAGATCCTAATACACAAAGAGAGAGAGAGAGAGAGAGAGAGAGAGAGAGAGAGAGAGAGAGAGAGAGATGACTCACCTTGGATGTTTGGTGTGGCGGGTGGTGGCGCTTCTTCCTTGTCCTTCTTCCTCTCCTTGGTGAGTTACTCTCCCTTGATGCTTGCTTGCTGCTTGTTGTCTCCTCCCTTTGCTTATTCTTCCTCTTGTTCTCCTCTCTCTTGTTCTCTCTTTTTTCCTCTCCTTGGCTTTCCTTTTTTTTCTCTTGTCTCTTTGAAGTGAAAGAAGAGGTGAGTCATGAGGAGGTGAGGCATGAAGAGACTGTATATCAGCTAAACTCGAGCTTCAAAACGCGCAAAAAACTTAGGAAAGAAAAGGTGCAGTTTGAAAAGAAATGATTCAAGTATCTTTTGAATTTTAACGTTTGGGTCTATTTTTGTATGTATATGCGCATCTAAGTTTACGTAAACACGCGTATAGGCGCGAAGCTAGATGCGTAAATAGACGCAGATTTAGACGCGTAGGTAAATGCAGATATAGACACACGTTTAGCTTTTATCATGAATTTTTATTTTTAAGATAAGTTTTGATAGTAAGTTCTTATCATAAGTTTTTATGTATTTATGATAAGTTTTGTGTATTTAAAATTGAGATCTTAGAATAATTAATACACCAGCTTGAAGTTTTTATGTAAACATATGAATAACAAATTTGATATTGTCATGAATTAGGCTTAATCATGTCGTCGTCATCACCTAGTGTGGTGCATGTTGATGAGTCAACGAGCACATCCTCAAGTGAGGATGAAACATTATGTCTTCATAATCGAGATGCATGGCTACGACAAAAAATTAAATGCATGTGTGATTGTTGTCGAGGGTGTATTTTTCGAGCATGTCGAGTTGCAATGCCACACCTCAATATGTATGGAGAATGGGACTGAGAAAAATCACCAGTATTCATGGTTTTTTTTTAACACGAAGATTGCTAGTCTATGTTACTCAATATATATCAACGTATATGAAACTCCCTTTTGTGGGGTTGAGTAGGATGTAGTGCCATATCCTTAGATACTCCCTCCCGGGTGTTGAGAGGTTGCAAAACGTCGATGCAAGGAGGCAGAGTCTTCAAGAAGAGTGGAGACTAACGACCATGATAGTAGCCCTCATGAAATGCCCCATCAAGTTGTAGAGGATGAGATTTTGGACAACATGGTACACTATCTATTTTCGCAATCAGTTCAGAGAGAAGGTCACTCTACGAAGCCAGATGATCCACTATACGTAGTGTCATCTACTCTGTTGTATGAAGGTTGTACGTACTCTGTTCTTCGTGCATCCCTCGAGATACTTAACTTGCAAACAATTTATGGATGGAGTAATGTCAGTTTGAATGCGTTATTGAAGTAGGTATCAATTCAGTTTGGCTTATGAATCATAATATTAATTTTTCTATTTTGAAATCAAACACAAATATATGTTGGTGGTTTTTTAACTCACTTTTAAAAATATATGTAGGTTATTATCACAAATTCTTCCAAAAGGAAACAAATTGCCAACTAACAGAGAGCAAGCAAGACATTACTTGACATCTCTGGGAGGGCTCGATTATGTCAAGATCCATGCATGTGTCAATGATTGTGTCTTATTTCATGGGATTCATGAGTTCGCATGAGAGTGTCCTGTTTGTGGCGAATCAAGATACAAAGTGGAGATGAAGTCAATGGATAGGCCTCGTAAGGTTTTTCGACATTTTTCGATTGTTCCACGTATTCAACTTATGTTCAAGTGTAAGTCTATTGAAAAGCTCATGTCATGGCATGCTAGACATCATTCAAGTGATGGAAAATGGAGGATCCCTACAGACACATCGGCATGGCAACATATAGATAGTTTGTGGCCCGTTTTCAAAGAAGAGCCAAGAAATTTGAGATTTGGTTTGGTTATGGATGGAATCAATCCATTTGGCATCAAAAGCACATCAAACAGTGTATGGCCAGTGGTATTGGTGAACTATAATATACCTCCATCCATGACAATTAAAAAGGGACATGTAATGTTGTCCCTTCTGATTCTTAGAAAGCACAAGGTAAAAAACATGGACATTTACTTAGATCCTTTGATTGAAGAGTTAGAAATGTTATGGGAAGGTATTGAGGTGCAAGATACAAGTACATTTGCATCCTCTAGAGATTTCATGTTGAAGGCCATGTTGTTGTGGACCATGCATGACTTTCCAGGATATGGAGAGTGTTCAAGTATATGTATATAACTCTATATTTGAAATTCAAGACTTGAATCAATTGCTTTTTATTAATTCACTTGTTTGTTCAGGTTTAACCACATTAAGATATCATGCATGTCCTATTTGTGGTCCCTCTCTAGTTTCCTCTAGGCCGGCACCTTTAAAGAAGATTATCTATGACAATCATCATCGATTTCTTCCTATTGACCATCCCAAATATGTTCTCTCTACTAATGGAATGACTCCACAATCTCTAACCATTCGAGATTAGAAGGAGAGATGGATTAATGCCGACAGCCACCCTCCTGCACTCAGCATGAGTCAGTAAGAAGTGCATTTCTCTCGATTGACTTTAAAGTATTTAGCATGATGAATTGTTTACATATTACATTGTTTGTTTGTTAGGTTCTCTATATTTTTTAATCTTTCGTATTGGACCCCATGCACATATTCAAAAATGTTATATCTACATTATGGGATCACTTGATAGGGGCTTGTGATTTAGTCAATGTAAGGGAGGATTTATGTAACATTGGTCGCATGAGACGAGCCTGGCCACGCATTGGATCCAGAGGAAATATTGAGCTATCCCATGCACCTTGGATGTTGTCAAAGAACGAGGAAAAAATCACTACAACAGAAACGAGGCATAGACGCACAAAGTCGGGTGCGTCTATTAGAGCGTCTATAAGTGCGTGCAAATGTGCGTGTAAATAGACACGAATTTTGCGCCTATATATCCACGTAAATAGACGCTAATATAGACACGCCAACAAACGCACAATTATTTAACCACCTAAATTTCACAATTCACATAATTAAAAAACCAAAGTTAATAATTATTTAACCACCTAAATTTGATTCTTGAGCATGCACATGTGCGCATGATAAAAACCATAGAATTAAGAATACACATTGAATCATTGAATTAAAAAAATAGAGTTAATAATTACTTTTTCATTGCTCTCTAATGAATGACAGTTCCTCCAGTTGACAAGCCTGATATAAGTAATTAGTGGCAAGTGACAGAAACCTTACAATTAGTAGCAAGCATTGCAATATGTATCTCCTAATTTCTCTATGTACCTGAAGATGATAAAAGATACTTCCTTTTTATTATGGAAAATTCAATTTAGCTTTAAAATTGACTATTGATTCTTGAGTATGCACATGTGCGCATGATAAAAAGCATAGAATTAGGAATATACATTGAATCAATAAGCAAATTAAGTATGTTACAGTGAATGATCCATCTCATCTTCAATGAGATCAGCCCTTGCTAAACTATATACTTCTAGGTCTATGTTACCAAGAGGTAACGAAACAAATAAGTCTATCCCACTATCAGATGTATTGCTATATTGATCAATAACTTCATTAATATCATCGACAATCACATTTTTATCTTCTTCTGCGTTTCCTTGAACATCCTCGCGAGGTTCATCTTGTACTATATCACGCATATCATCCATTATGGTGTCATCATGCACATCATCATTAATTGTTGGATTGTCATCTGTTATCTCCATGTCGATAATATTACCATATATTGGTTTTGAATGATTAGATATAGGAATGATATACCACCATCGGTTATTATTTACCATTGGATGATGCACAACCTATATTTGAAAAATATAAGCAAAAAACTTAAGTATTTATTATATTGTGTATATGTATCACATGTATACATTTAAAAAAATAGACTTTGCATATATACCTGCTCGCATTGTTGAGGTAGTACTAATGTGTCATTCTTGTTTTGGTGAAATTTTGTAGAGTCAATGATTACAAAACCACTTGGATGATGTCTGATTGTGCAATGCTCACCATTTGTTACCACTTCTTTAAACCACTTCACATCCAGTACATATATAAAGAATCGTCTGAAGTCAAGCTTCAGAATATCTTGGATCAAGCGACAATAATCTTCCATGGTACCATTGGCATCCTCGAAGTGAGCAAGGACACCACAATCTTGGGTATTTCTCTTTTCATCTATACGTTGAGTTCGAAGATGTTTACCCTCACACCAAAGTGCATTGAATAATGTGCACTAGTAGTAAAAGATAAAATATCAAACATGTCAATTATTTATATAAAATAAAACTTACAGAAACAAATTAATTGATAGTATGTCTCACCTTTGATAAGCAACCTCGTGCGTATTCCCACTTTTCTTGAGATATATTAATTTCCTCGTCTTTTTCCATTCTCTCTATTTCCTCATGTAACCAATCTATATCAATATGACGTGGGAGCACATTTAGATGATCTGGAAATGAGACATTACATCCATATCTAGTGTGAAATTCTTATCTTTCACTTTTTCTTCTTGCCCTTGCTTCATTATATAGTGTTACCCATTTGTTCATTACATCACTATTGAGCAGACAAAAACTATTTAACTTACGAAGTTCTTCTTTTGTTAGCACTTTACTCATTCCTTTTCCTTGAGGTATTATAGAGGTCATCCTCAAGTCTTCATCATCTTTCCATAGTCGTGGTTGAGAGGGTTCCACTTCAGCAAGATATTCAGAGATATAAACAAGGGATGATTACACTAACCAACCCTCAGCCATGCTTCCCTAAGGCCCTGCTTTTTGCCTCACAAAATCTTTCAAGGTTTTCATGAAGCGCTCAAGAAAAAACATTCACCTTACATGAACTGCGCCACAAAGTGCGATCTCATCAATCAAATGTACGAGTAAATGTAATTGAGTAGTCAAAATGGATCGAGGAAATATTTCCTTCACCAAACAAACCACCTCAACAGATAATACTCGAGCATCTTGCAATGTGTTTGGATCAATTTCCTTCGAGCTCACGTATCTGTCAAGATGTATTTAAGAATTGTTTATTTTTGTGTAGAAATTCAAAGATATATAATGAAAAAATACAATATGTACACACCTCACAAGCTCTCCCATCTTGTAAATGATATCACGTACATCTTTGGATACACAATGGGATATGCTAGTAGGAAGTACGAATTGAATGTAAACAATATTCATAGATCAAATGATTAGTTGAGGAAAAAGTCATCATACCCCAAAGTTTACACATAGTTACTCCACTAATTACTATATTCATGGTTAGAGATACCTTTACTTCAATCATTTTGTGCCAATCGTGGGACTTCAAACCAGATAGTTGCTCCACACCTCTTTTCTTTTTCTTTATGAAGGCTCCCTTGAGACATCTCATACATCCTGTGGGTGTTCGAAAGTTATATATTTGTTCCTTCACTATTTTTTCCTCTTTCTTTGACAACATCCAAAGTGCATGGGGTAGCTCAATCTTTTCTCTGGGTCCAATGCGTGGCCAGGCTCGTCTCATGCGACCAATGTTACGTAAATCCTCCCTTACATTAACTGAATCACGAGCCCCTATCAAGTGATCCCATAATGTAGATACAACATTTTTTAATATGTGCATGGGGTTCAACATGTGATTGATCTTGAGTTCAGTCCAGTACGAAAGATGAAAAAATATAGAGAACCTAACAAACAAACAATATATTATGTAAACAATTCATCATGCTAAATACTTTAAAGCCAATCGAGAGAAATGCACTTCTTACCGACTCATGCCGAGTGGAGGACGGCTGTCGGCATTAATCCATCTCTTCTTCCAATCTCGAATGGTTAGAGATTGTGGAGTCATTCCATTAGTAGGGAGAACATATTTGGGATGGTCAATAGGAAGAAATCGATTATGATTATCGTAGATAACCTTCTTTAAATGTGCCAGTCTAGAGGAAACTAGAGAGAGACTGCAAATAGGACATGCATGTACCTATTTCAAATATAGAGTTATATACATGTACCTGAACACTCTTCGTATCCTAGAAAGTTGTGCATAGTCCACAACAACATGGCCTTTAATGTGAAATCTCCAGAGAATGCGGATGCACTTGTATCTTGCACCTCAATACCTTCCCATAACATTTCTAACTCTTCAATCAAAGGCTCTAAGTAAATGTCCATGTTTCTTACCTTGTGCTTTCCAGGAATCAGAAGGGACAACATCACACATCCCTTTTTAATTGCCATGGATGGAGGAATATTATAGTTCACCAATACCATTGGCCATACACTGTATGATGCGCTTTTGATGCCAAATGGATTGATTCCATCTATACCTAAACCAAATCTTAAATTTCTTGGCTCTTCTTTGAAAATGGGCCACAAATTATATATATGTTGCCATGCCGGTGTGTCTGCAGGGATCCTCCATTTTCCATCACTTGAACGATGACCAACATGCCATGACATGAGCTTTCCAATAGACTTACACTTGAACATAATTTTTACATGTGGAACAATCGAAAAATGTCGCAAAACCTTACGAGACACATCCATTGACTTCATCTCCACTTCGTATCTTGATTCGCCACAAACAGGACACTCTCGTGCGAACTCATGAATCCCACGAAATAAGACAAAATCATTGACACATGCATGGATCTTGACATAATCGAGGCCTCCCAGAGATGTCAAGTAATGTCTTGCTTGCTCTCTTAGTTGGAAATTTGTTTCCTTTTGGAAGCATTTGTGATAATAACCTATATATATTTTAAAAAGTGAGTTAAAAAACCACCAACATATATTTCTGTCTGATTTCAAAATAGAACAATTAATATTATGATTCATCAGCCAAATTGAATTGATACCTACTTCAATAATGCATCCAAACTGACATTACCCCATCCATAAATTGTTTGCAAGTTAAGTATCTCGAGGGATGCACGAAGAACGGAGTACATACAACCTTCATACAACGGAGTAGATGATGCTACATATAGTGGATCATCTGGCTTCATAGAGTGACCTTCTCCCTGAACCGGTTGCGAAAATAGATGATGTACCATGTTGTCCAAAATCTCATCCTCTACGACTTGATGGGGATTTCATGAGGGTTGCTATGATGGTCGTCAGTCTCTCCTCTTCTTGAAGACTCTACCTCCTCGCGTCGATGTTTTGCAGTCTCTCAACACCCAGGAGGGAGCATTTGAGGATGTGGCATTGCATCCTGCTCAACCACAAAAGGGAGTTTCATGTACGTTGATATATAATTCCTGTAACATCGACATGCAATCTTAGTGGTTTAAAAAAACAATGAATACCAGTGATTTTTCTCGGTCCCATTCTCCATACAAGCTGAGATGTGACATTGCAATTTGACGTGCTCGAAAAATACACCCTCGACAACGATCACACATGCATTTAATTTTTGTCGTAGCCATGCATCTCGATTATGAAGACGCAATGTTTCATCCTCACTTGAGGATGTACTCATTGATTCATCAGCTTGCACCATACTAGGTGATGACGATGTCGACATGATTAAACCTAATTCATGATAACATCAAAATATTTGCCATTCATATGTTTACATAAGATCTCAATTTTAAATACACAAAAATAATCATAAATACATTAAAACTTATGATAAGAATTCACTATCAAAACTTATTCTAAAAACAAAAAATTATGATAAAGCCCAAATGCGCGTCTACATCCGCGTTTAACTACGCATCTATATTGGCGTCTATTTTCGCATCTATATTTGCGTCTATATGTGTGTCTATCTGAACAATAGACGCACATATACACAGAAAATAGACGCACACGTCAAAATTCAAACCATACTTAAATCATTTCTGTTCAAACTGCGCCTTTCCTTTCCTGCGTTTTTTGCAGTTCTAAAGCTTGAGTTTAGCCGACATGCAGCCTCTTCATGCCTCACCTCCTCATGACTCACCTTTTATTTCATTTCAAACACACAAGAAGGGAAAAAGAAAAGCCAAGGAGAGGAAAAAAGAGAGAACAAGAAAGAGGAGAACAAGAAGAAGCAGCAAGCAAGCATCAAGGGAGGGTAACTTACCAAGGAGAGAAAGAAGGAGAAGGAAGAAGCGCCACCACCCGCCACACCAAACACCCAAGGTGAGTCTCTCTCTCTCTCTCTCTCTCTCTCTCTCTCTCTCTCTCTCTCTCTCTTTGTTTCTCTCTTTCTCTCTCTGCTATGTCTGTGTATTTAGGATTTGTAATTCCATTATGTATTGCATTTCGTAAATTATCAATGGCGGTCGTCGGCCTAAAATCGGCCGACCAAGCGCATCTGATATCGCATCTACATCTCAGTGTAGACGTAGACATAGATGTGAAAAATGTTTCCTCTCAGAGTGTGCTGGCGCGTGTGCTCTGCAGTGTACATGCGATGATACACACGCTGCACAGAAGGTTGACCTACAGTCTACACACGCATTGACCTGGGATGCGCGTCTGACAGCGCGTCTGTGCTGCATCTTAGATGCGCAGATAGACGCACGCACTGGACAGAAGGTTCACTCTGGAGCGCGTCTGAGGACGCGTCTAACCTGCAATGTAGACGCGGGGATACATGCGCCAGGTCTCCTAGTTCTGATAGTAAAAAATATATTTTTACAATGATGAATGTGGCCAATCCCATATTTGTGTTTATCAGTTTTCTTGTTTAAGAGAAGCATTAGCACTTAAGTGTTATGCTCAATGTCTAAAGAAAGCTCTTTGAAAATGTAGGTAATATATGATTTTTTGTATGCAAATAAATTTATCTTTTTCCTGCGTTTTTTTTGCAGATGTCGTATCCTGGTTCATCTAGCAATGACCTAGGTGTGGATCGCATGAATGATACATTGGCCTCCTTTGGCAAGGGGGTCAATGCATTTTTTGGAGGTTTTCCTAGTAGGAAAGACTTCATGGGAGAGATGACCAAACACCTTGGCCGCTCTCCCATAGCGGACGAGGTGTTTATGTCATGTCTGGGACGCACTACAAGGAATTGGGCAATTAGCAACGCAAATAGCGACGCCGCAGGGAAAAAAAGTGTGGCCGAAACCAGAGCGTTGTTTTCATTTTCTTTTCTTCGCCTTTTGAGAGCGAGAGCGAGGGAGAGAGCGAAGGCTTTGTGAGAGAAGAAGAGGAAGAGACTTGCTGCCGCCACCGCCGTTGTTCGCGAAGGAGAGGAGGAGCCCTCGTTGCAAAGAGAAGCCGCCCACGCTCGCCATATCTCATTGGTGAGTCTCTCTCTCTCTTTCTTTTGCTTGTTGAAGGTTTAAATCGTTCTCTTTTGCTTGTTTAGGAGAGGAAATGAAAGAGAAGGAGAGAGAGGGAGAGAAAGAGAGGGAGAGGGGGAGGGAGAGGGAGAGGGAGAGAAAGAGAGGGAGAGTGCATTCTCTCTCTCTCTCTCCCTTTTGCTTGTTTAATGTTTAAATTACTTTCTTTTTTGCTTGTTTAGGAGAGGAAACGAGAGAGTAAGAGAGAAAGAGAGGGAGAGGGAGAGGGAAAGAAAGAGAAAGAGAAATAGAAATAGAAATAGAGGGAGAGGGAGAGAGAGGGGGAGGAAATAAGAGAGGGAGAAGGAGGGAGAGTGCATTCTCTCTCTCCCTCTCCCTTTTGCTTGTTTAATGTTTGAATCACTTTATTTTTTGCTTGTTTAGGAGAGGAAATGAGAGAGAAAGAGAGCGAGTGGGAGAGGAAGGGAAAGGAAATGAGAGAGGGATAGAAAGAGAAAGAGAGGGAGAGTGCATTGTATCTCTCCCTCTCCCTTTTGCTTGGAGGATATTTAAATCACTTTATTTTTTGCTTGTTTAGGAAATGAGAGAGAAAGAGAGATAGAGAGAGAGAGGGAGAAAAAGAGAAAGAGAAAGAGAGGGAGAGGGAGAGGGAGAGGGAGGGGAAGGAAATGAGAGAGGGAGAGAAAGAGAACGAGAGGGAGAGGGAGAGGGTGAGAGAAAGGGAGAAAGAGAGGGAGAGGGAGAGAAAGAGAGGGAGAGGGAGGGGAAGGAAATTTAAGATAATAGACTTATTGATAATGGTATGCAATGTGCTTTGCCATGGGCCACGTACTTCATCAAAATGAACCCAAAAGTATTGTTATAGAAGAAGAAACCCTTAAATTGAGTATAGGATAATTTCTCTCAGGTCTTATGACTATGAGTAGAATCGATTGAAATAAATTTTATTACTATAGTTATAAAATTTCATAGATGGCGCGCATTAATTTTAAAATGGATTACTTATACTCAAAGCTGAGATATAACAAATAATTATCTACCGGGACAAACAAATCGTTGAGCATGATACAAGGCCGAGATATAACACCGGAAAATCTCTCGACTACTATAGACAATGCAAGGTTTATGGTCAACTTGCAACTTGACGTACATCTCCATAAAGCTATCCATTTAAGCCTCGTTTGCTGTAATGTAGGTAAGATGGTAAACAAAGAAGGTCTTATTGTTCAAGACCGCGATACGTATCTTAATCAGCGTGTCCCATGTCCTTGCTCTCAATGCAAGTTGGTAATTAGACGAAAACGCCGATTGTCTATAGAACACGTACGACGATTTGGCGAGTTTCAATCTGAGATCATTGATCCGGCGATTGCGGATTTTTAGCAAACGGTAATTTGAAGTTAGCATTTTTCATGCATTGTACTCTCAAGCTAATTGAAAACCATACATAATAAGATTGGGTCTTGTTGGCAAAATTTGTATCCAGGGGGGTGATATCTCGACCCAAGGGGGAGTGCACCCTTTGCGGCCAATTAGAAGAGTTCGTGGACGTGCGATGGATGGATTGCAGGAGCCAATCAACCACTCGCAAGGCCCATCTATACCGTCAATGCCAGAGGAGACAGACAACCTTCCCGACTTGCCTACAATCTTGGAGCCTGAGATGGAGGCAATGATTGATGCATTGATTCCCATGGATGTTGAGACATCTGACCCGCTTAGAGAGGAAGCATCCCTACCATTATATGATGGGTGCCGAGTATCTCGGTTGAAGACATTGCTTGCACTCTTAAGTGTGCAAGCAAAATACGGTTGGAGCGATACGAGTGTGACTGAGTTATTCAGGTACCTTGCACACAGACTTCATTGTTTTTTTTTAAAACAGTATTATTGCAAACATTTGTGTTTTTTCAAGGTGTTTTATGATTTTTTTCAGGTTATTGAAATATCATATATTGCCATCTGCAAACACCATGCCTGAGTCTCGTGATGATGCACGACATGTTTTACAGAAGCTTGGCATGGACTACAATAACATCCATGCATGTATCAACGACTGCATATTGTTTCGAGATGAATACGAGACTATGGAGACATGTCCAAAGTGTGGTGCTCACAGGTATCAACAGGACTTGCAAGGGCAGACCATCTTTCAAAAAGTTCTCAGACACTTTCCGCTCATCCCCTGCATAAACCACATGTTTCGCACGTCTGCCATGGCAAGCTTGACAACGTGGCATGTGCAGAATAGGTCCACGGATGGAGTTCAATGATCACCATGGATCATTGGTGGCACCTTATGAGGGTGGGGACATAGAGCATATCTAATACTCCCCCTTAATGTCGACACTTGTAAGTGAACTACATCCTTGGCCCAATGTCCGGTCTCTAAAGATAAACTCAAAGAAATTACTTTGAATGAGCTTTAGTGAAGATATCTATTCTATTCTTCTCTCCTTATAGTAGACCAGCTCTACTATCCCATCCTCTATCAAGTCACGTACTAGTGATATTGGATCTGAGTGTGTTTGGTGCATGCATGAAAAATTGGATTTTTGAAAATAGTGATGTAACTCTAATTATCACATCTTAGTATTGTTGGATCTTCATCCTATCCTCCCATATACCATAGCTAGCTTCTTGCTAGTCTTTTGTATCCTAGCACTAGCCATCAAGTTGTAAAGATTACTGATCCAAGTAATGGATGCTTTTGTTGTCTCTCCTTTAGCAAAATTCTTTATTGCTAGCAAATCCTCCAAGTTTTGAATCCTTGTTTGATTAATTTACATTTCACATTGACTCCTTCGTACATTCCAAGTCTCTAATCCTTGGTTGTATACTGAATTAAGGTCAAAACACTATGAAAATAGCTTCTAATTAAGACACATAATATATATGTGTTCCTTTGTTTCCAAGCTCATAGAAGATCTGTATTTGGAGGAATCATAACACTTGAATTTGATGGTCAGGGGTGGATTGTGGTTCCGCAACAATGTCTCCAAAAGCTCATGAGAATCAAGGATAGTTGTGATTTTAAACTTCCACAAAGTGCAGTTTGTACCATCTAACTTTCCTTCATTGAAGGTTGGTGAACAAATCCTCAATGTTTGAGTTGTTGGTATAGTAGTAGTGATGTGCTACCACCCTTACCTAATATAACATGTATCGTTTCTCCTCTTCAATGTTGTAAAAACATAAATTGAAATAGTTGGTTGGGTGTCTATATGAGATAGGTTAAAGGGGATACATAGACATATTAAAATTGTCGTAAGAGATTACTGGAATGGCCCACATAAATCCTTTAGAAGAAAGAGTAGAGATGCAGAGAGAGGCACACAAAGGTATCAAGGGAAAGGATGTAGCTTAGTGCAGTGAGTGAGGGAGGATAGATAGATAGATATAGATAGATTGCATACATAATTTTATGGATGGGTGATTGTGAGTAAGAGAGGTATAAGTATGTCTTTATGGTAATAAAGATTGCATAATCATAGAGAAAAGGTCACAATAGAGCCATGGGAGAGTAAAGAAATAGGAGACAATGGCTCGGAGAGTAGGGGTATCCAAGAGTTCTCGTATTTTAGAAAATACTAATTTACCTCTAAAAAGCAAAAAAAAAAGTTAATTTTTCAACCAAAATCTATGATATAAAAAATCCCCAAATATCTTAAAATAAACATTCAATGTTTTATTTTTGTGATTTTTAATTGAAATATCAATTATGTTTCATCTACTAGTCAGTTTGCATTGAAAATCAAGTACCACCCCTCGTAACTAACTTCTTTTTTAATATAAAATTTGGATGAAAAAGGGCTCTTAAATGAGAAGAGAGAACGAATCTAAGAAAATCCTATGTAGATAATATAAAAAAGGAAAAATAAGATTGCAAAAGTGGAGAGAGAAGATGATTATTTTACTATTTTTCTCTTCTCTTTTCCTTGTTTTAAGGAGGAGGGGAGGGGGGACTAAAAAGGCCCATTTCTAAGTTTATTTTCTTCCTAATGCATAGAATCCTAAAAACCTCCTTATCTTTGATACTAAAGGGAAAGTCTCTTCAATCCTATCAATAGTATCCGCTTTTGCTATAGTGATGGTCTTCTGCCATATGGACCATACAAATGCCCTACAATTAGAATCTCATTCACCCTGAATATTTGACTTCTAACCTGAAAAAGTAAGGTTTATCTCTAGCCAAGATCTCTTTATAATAAAAAATATGATGAAAAACAAATCTTTTGCATCCTTTTCACTCAATTCTCATGTTTCTCCTCTTTTATGCATCCTTTTTTTGATACATTCGCTAGAAAAGACATGTAATCTCTCAAAACTTTATTCATTGTAGTCATCATGTGAGCAATAGAAACCCTTGCACCTCATGGTAGAGTACACATGTGTATTGATCCCAATGGTGTTTTCATGGTACTATGATCCTTGCTTTCAATTCCTACCTTAAATTGATCATCACCATAGTATAAGTCTCCTAATGAGTATATTGCTCTCCTAGCCAAAGGCTCAAAGTTCAATTTTTCTTGGGCAGAGTGAACCATTTTTTCAAATAAGGAGTGGAGGAAGGCTCAATACTCATCTTAATCTTTCCATTAAAGATATCAATCAACTTGGAGGAAGGCTCAATACTCATCTTAATCTTTTCTATCAATGAGTGTCAAGTGGAACTCTCTCTTACCAATGCCAAGAATCACCCCTAAAATAAATTCCACCTTTCTATTCAAGATGTGTTCCTCAAGAATGTTTTTCCCATCTATGGTAGTCTCAATGTTTGATTGCAACATATACCCTAGTTGTTTCCCCTTTGGCTCTATGTGTTCTTATTTTTTTCTCTTTTGAAACATTCTCCATGGTATGCTCAGGTATAGGCCGAGTAAGAGGTGGTGGTTGTTGATCTGAATTAGATCTACCACTCCCTCTAGTGATCCTCTTGGATGTACATGGATTTCCATAATCTCTCCTCTTTTTTTTTCCACAATAAATTCTGTGACCTAGCAAGATATGCATAGACAGAAAAAGAATCCACTAGCGCATGCCATCTTGTTATCTCTCAGATACTCTTCCCTACATAATTCGATTTAACCCTAGGGATCTTTCCCTTCTCTACATATACATAGTACATGACCACATTTCAGCTTTCTTATCAGAGATAACAACATAACTAGAATCTTTCTCCATCTATAGACCAAAGAGAGCAGTGTTCGTTGCAACATAAGCATTCTATGCAACCATGTCATCAATTAGCTTCTACATTCTACCCTTTTCAAAATTTAGATTGAGAGGCAAACCTATCTCACAAAGATAGATTTTCCCATCCTTAAAGCGAATGAAATTTTTTTCCAATGCACATAGGTAATTCTCACAAGTCTTGCATTGATGTTCAATGCGGTCACACTAGATACATGATCATACAAAGCCTTCCTAAATCGAGGTGCTTAATACAATAGATCGACCTTTAGCCTCTAGCCTTGCAAGCTTCAATTACATGTCATACATACCCTTAACCAATTCACCCATGATATCCTCCTTTATAGAAACAGCTATAGAAACCGATTGCTTCCCTGCAATATGCTTAGTAACTTTAGTTAAAGATGAGGGCATAGATCCAACATGCATCCTAGCCCATCTCCTTTGTCTCTTAACAAGCATAAAGACAATGTCCCTGATATCTTGCTACTTTGTTTTAAAATGTTGTTCCATAGCTTCATCCTCAAGGAGCTCTTCCAAAGCTCAACTATAAAGTAGGATTAGTAGGTTGTAAAAACAAGTATGTTTTCTTAACTTACTCAAAAGCAATGTCAAGGGCTTAGGGCATTACTCTTTTGTCCACTTAGATCTACCATCACACAAGTAGTGATAGTGGGGTGATGTGACATCTCAAAGCTACATAGCCCTTTTTTGTTTATGGTGATTAAATAATGCATTTTGATTTTATAGTATGCCGATGGTGGGGTGTTTGAAAATTAGAAAACCCATTAATATGCTCTTTGTATTTGTGATTCTTATGACGATTAAGCGTATGAAACATTTCTTTTAATTTCGCGAAAATATAAAGCGACCGCACAGCTTTCTATGTCTGTGAAATATTTGTTTCGATTTTGTCAAAGTATAAAGGTCCTGCACAACTTTCTATGTTTGTAGTGGAGGGGGATTAGGCGGCAGGCCCACCCTCTGGGCGCACACTAGTTAACTGCAAACGGTCGTAGTGAGTATAAGAGAATCATCTTTTCGCCTCAAAGTGAAGGAGAGATGACGCCTCAAGCCAAATGATTCTCTCTCTCTCTCTCTCTCTCTCTCTCTCTCTCTCTCTCTCTCTGTCAGTCTCAGAGGTGAATCGGATATCGTGAGGAAGACGCTTGCAGTCACAGTACAGCTGCATGTCCAAAGCAAAAAAGGAAGGGGACGATTTGTCAAAGTCATGTAAGGCACAATTGCATGCATTACATAAGCTGATGATGATAAAAAATTTGCAATGATGGCCATCCTTTATGTTGCAAAGGACAAGAAGCAAGAGAGAAAAGCAAAGAAAAGCCTCGATCCTACTGGCTTTCAAATCCGGATATATTCAACTTTCTAGTGTATGGATAATCGTCACATATATACGTCCGTGTACATACGTAGAAATATTGTCCCCGTATATACATATACGAACATATAATGTACGCTTTTAGCGATATTCATTCTAGAATTATTACCATGATCATTATGGACAGCACATGGACGTGGTATGGTTTTTCAGACGAGATATTCATGCTAACAATTAACGTACTGTATTAATTGTGTTCAATAACGGAGAACCCAGGTCCCATAGATTTATATGCGCCATGCTTCTCATGGCGTGATATGCTCAGTTGACGGGTGCTGTAGCGCATATTACTACGGACTGCATAGTTCTAGTTTAATATATAACGTGATTCTTCACGGATCGATACCACCGGACGAGTCTCAGATGCACAGCAGTGGTACAAGCACGGTAAACCTCCTCCTGTTGCATGTCATCGATTAGACATGTGCGTTCCGCGTCTTATCGATTTAAATGAAAAAGAAGAGAGACAGCTGCTCTAGTTACAGGTTGGGTATGGCAGTTTTTCCATGTGCGTGGATTAGCCAATACTCAATCGCAGATGGGTAGATGTTGCTGTGGTACCTTTGGTACGATTGTAGCCTAGAATAGGCATCAATATTTCTTTTAGTAGATGTTTCTTATATCTCCTCATTAGTTAGTCATGGGAATGAGAGGTAGAGTCTCATTGCTCTTCATTTTTTGGGGGGGCCCGGGGGAAGCGCTTTTTCTATTTTGTATTGCAACAAGTGTGATGTATCTCAATAGCTCTAGTGGAAGACCGGCTTTAGCTCCATGAATTTTTTCATCTTTCCAAAAGACGAGTTTCTGTGCTTTATCCTCACGGAAGACAGAACACTCCCTCTTGTCATGTTGTTGGCTGTCACACCAAATACATCGTCTCTTATGGGTCTTTGAGTTGATGATCATCGTCGTTCTTCAACTTTGACATCCAGCTTCTCCACCTTGGAACTAATTCTATAAGATTCACATGAAGGTCATGCATGCTTTTAATGAGTTCATCCATGACATCATTTTTAGAAGGAACAACAGAAGAAAGAGTTGGTTGATTAGTCAAAGAAATAAGAGATTTTGAAGGTGGAACAAGCTCCACGAATGGAGTTGTTGAAGTTAAACACCGCAACAGAAACGAGGCATAGACGCGTATGTTAGATGCACAAAGTCGGGCGCGTCTATCATTGCGTCTATATCGCGTGTAAAAGAGCATGTAAATAGATGTTGAGGGCTGAAATGATGAACAAGTTGCCTCTTACCCATCCAACCTCCAATCCTCACTAAGAGAACTAAAGAGGGGCACCACCTAGCCAAAGGGAGGATGGGCTAGGACATCCCTTTTCTCAAAGAGAATCAAGAGAACCAAGACACAAATTTACAAGAGAGAACATATGTACTAGACACCATATTGGAATATAAGAGAGAGAGATGAGAGGAGAGGGAGACAAGAGGAGAAGAGGTAGAAGAAGCTTGCCATTATGCTACATAATAAAAGAACTCACTCATAGCTTACCTCAAAGAGATGAGGATATTCTAGAGTGCTCTCATGGACTTCTCATTCTCCTTCCCCCCCTTCTTCATTCTCCATGGGCTCTTTATATAGCCTCCACGAGGGATTAGATTAAGCTAATCTTCTTGATTAACATAATCCTAGATGATGTATGGCATCTTTGAAAATATGGAGAGTAGTGGATGGGACAAGACCCCACCTTGGTCATCATGCAAGAAGCCACGGGTGGTGGTAGACAAAATAGAGAAACGGAGCTAGATTACAAGAGGTGGGTGCCCAAAGCACATTATTATTATATATTTACAAGAAGGATAGAGTGGAAAGTTGGTGTGGTGAAAGAGAGAAAAAAATTGCATGTAGCCAGCAGTCTCTGCCTTCGTAACTTCAAATCCGTGAGGAATTTGAAAAAAGTTTCTTCTGCAACTTTGTAGACCAGGTCGAAACCGATCGGGTTACGTGAGAATTTTCTTAAAATTTGCTTTTTCTTGGGAGTTATTGAGATTATAAAAAACGGCTTCTAAAAGCTGCTTTGACTTTAGTCCCCCATATGTATATAAATACATATAAGCATGTGACAAAAGGGGTCCATGCTTGTAAGCTTTTGTGCAAGATCCAAATGACACCATGATGTGGATATTGACTTGTGTGTAAGGGTGAGGTGTCCTCTAATGATGGTGATAGATTCCAAATCTTAGTGATGCAGACGGAGCCCATGTGTAGTTGGAGGCTAGTCCTTTGAAAAATCTATGCATTCACTCAACTCCTAGGTGTAATCCATTTTCATCTTCACTAAGATAACCATCCCTTTGACACTTTACATTGACATGCCTTCTAAGAACTTGTTCCCCCCATTTGGTAGAGTTATCGTAATCAAGAAGCAATGTAGCATACCTAGTGCTTGAAGAGTAAACCCAAAGTGATATAGTAAGCTCTTAATAGGGGCTTTGGCCAAAATTTTGTGGTAATAATCCGGGTTGTAAAAAACCCGGATCATTAGCCCTCCCCTTAGGCTAGAGGTATTCATGCCTCTAGCTTGAGAATGATGGTCTAATAGAGCAAGGAGGACTACACCCCCTCATTGGTGGCTCTTCATTGAATGACTGCTCCAAAGTGTTCATATTTCTTTAAAAATAAGACTTCAGTCACCATCCATTTACCCTTGTCTTGTGAACCTTCCCATCCATGTCACCTAGCTTATAGCTGCCATTTGGATATTTCCTTATGACCATGAATGGTCCTTCCCACTTGAACACAAGTTTAGCATCCTTTCTGTTATCAAAGCGGTTATCATAGCGTAGCACAAGTAATCATTCCCTTATGTGTTTGCTAGCCAGCTTCTTATTAAAGGTCTTCCTCCTCTCTTCAGCCTGCATGGAATAGTGTTGGACTGCTGCTTCTCTATCTAACTCCAGCCTCTCTAGATCCAAGATCCTTTCCTCTAACTTCTTATCTTGATTCCTCTCTTGACTGGCTACTAAAACACGCAAACTGGCCAGTTCCACCTCTATAGGAAGCAAAGCTTCTTGGCCATAGACAAGGTGAAATGGTGTATAGCCAAGCGAGGTTCTAAATGAAGTCCTGTAGGCCTAAAGAGCTACATTCAATTTTTTATCCCAGTGCTTGGGGTGCACGTGTACGTGCTTCGTAATTATCTTACAAATTAGCCCATTCACTTTTTCGGCCAAACCATTACACTGTGGATAGTAGGGAGTAGAATGCTTGTGCTTGATTTTTAGCCTTTCCATTAGCTCCCCTACTAGGTTTGCCCTAAAACCAGGACCCCGATCAGAGATAATTTCCAAAGGTGTGCCAAACCTGCAACAAATATTTTCAAACGCAAATTTTTCAACTTCTTGGGCTGTGATCCTACTAGTTGCTGAAGCGTCTGCCCACCTCGTCATGTAGTCCACTCCCATTATGATGTATTCCTTGCCAGATTGAGTTCGTGGGAGTGGCCCTATTGCATCAATCCCCCATTTCTCAAATGGGCCATATGTAGTTATGGGATTTTGTTCCTCATGCACTAGCTTCCTTGGTCCGCCCTTTTGGCAATCGTCACAAGAGCGGCACCAATGTTACACATCTCGATGTAGACTAGGCCACACAAAACCAGCTTGGAGAATCTTTCTGCTGGTTATTTCTTGAGCAAAATGTCCGCCACAAACCCCTTCATGGCAGCTCTTAATCACATCTATAATCTCCTTTGCTGTTGGCACCCTTCTAAGCACTGCATCCTTTCCTTTGCAATACAACACATCATTTATTAAGCGGTATTTAGTGGCCTTAGTAGCTAGCCACCTTTTCTCACTTTTACTCATATGTGTAGGTGCCTCACCTTGCTCAAGAAAATAAAGCACATCTTGTAGTTGAAACTTACCTTGAAACAAGGGAAGCTTTACTGTAATGATGCCCACCATTACCTCTTTCAAATTTTCAGCTGCTAGAGCATCTGTGTCGCCATTTGTGCACCTTGGCACAAAATAGATTTGGGCTTTCTGTAGCTTTCTCATGAGAGTTTTAGCTTCCCTCATTTTCACTGCTAAGTTATCATTTTTACAAGCCTAGATTCCTTTCATTTGCTTAACAATGAGCATAGAATCCCCAAAAACATTAAGCTGAGTGATACCATGTGAGAGACATCATCTCAAACCTAAAAGCAAGGCTTGATATTCTGCCTCATTGTTAGAATGGACATCCTCCAAGCTGATACCTTCTCCATAAATTTTGTCACCTTGGGACTGAACACCACTATTCCTGCTGCGGCTCTGTCTTTAATACGCCTGTAGGCCCCATCGAAGTAGAGGGCATGGGCATTCTCCACCCGTGGCGGCTCCTCAAGAGGAGGTGTCTCCTCTTTTACCTTTCCCTTCTCCTTTTCCTTCTTTTGATGGCATCTATGGGTAAACAAATCAGCTAGGCAAGCTCGAGTAGAATCCTCCACCTTGAAGGTGTAGTCAAACTCTTGGAGTTGTATCACCTACTTAGCGATTCTAGCTGAAACATCCATGTGCTGTAAGGCATAGGGAAAATGTTCTTCTGTCGTGATCACTGTGAATGGCCTAGGGAGAAGATAAGGATGAAACTTTCTTATAGCAAACATTAGAGACAAAACCATCACCTCGACCATCTTGTACCCTCATTCTGATGCTGTCATTACTCTACTAGAAAAGTAAACCGGTCTCATTAGTCCAGTTTTAGCATCTTTTTGTATTAGTGCTGCCCCTAGAGCATCTTCCCCAAAACTCGGATTGACAAAAAACTCCTAATCCCAACAAGGCTGTAAAATTATAGGAAGGGTGCTAAGAGCCTTCTTCACCTCTTGAAAGCACCTTTCGCTTTCGTCACTCCACTGGAGCTCCTCAGAGTGGGTTAGCTGTTGCAGTGGAAATATTAATTGGGAGAGGAGATGAATGAACCGCCCCATATATCGCACTTTCTGAATGAAAGAGATTAGTTGCTTCAGAGAAGATGGTGATGGCACCGCCAATAGGGCCTTAACTTTGTTTGGATCTGCTTCAATGTCCCTCTCACTTATGACATGCCCTAACAAAGTTACACTGCTTTCGCCAATGCGACACTTCTCATGGTTTAATTGCCCCCCCATTTGTGCAAGGCGGTTGAAAGCTTCATCCACCTTTCCTAGATGTAAAACCTTAGAACTATAAATACAAAAATCATCAATAAAGACCCTGATGGATTTTCCAAAATATGGTTGGAAGACATAATTCATGAAGCGCTGGAAGGTAGCTGGGGCATTTGTTAATCCAAATGGCATTACTTTGTAAGTAGAAAAACCCCAAGGTGTAATGAAGGTGGTCTTCTGTTGATCCTCCTCAGCTATTCGGATCTGGAAATAACTTGAATACCCATCACAAACAGTGTATCTCTCATGCCCGGCCACCTTGTTGAGTATTTCATCCTGAAAGGGAAGAGGAAAGTGATCTCTCTTAGTTGCGGCATTTAGCGGCTTGTAATCCATACAAATCCTCCATTTTCCATTCTTCTTGGGTATTACCACCACAGGTGAAACCCACTCTGAGTCCCCTATTGGATAGATGAAGCCTGCCTTTAAAAGTCATTGCACCTCAGTGAGTAGAGCGTTTTGTTGAACTACTCCCAATCGTCGTAGTCGCTACACCACTGGCCGTGCTCCCTCTTTTAGATTAATGTGATGTTGTACTGCTGTCACACCTGTGATGTGTTCATAATCAAAAATAAAAAGTGCAGAGTGTTTTATCACAACTTCCATGTAGGCTGCATTCTCCTCAACTGATAGATCCTTAGCCAACATTTTTTCTAACCCCTCTTTCTCGACCTTTGGAAGCTGCTGCGGAATTTCACTACTAGAAGGCCCTTTTAATGTAATCCCCATCACTTCTAGAGAGCTTTCTTCATCCTCATTAGAAGACTCTCCCTTTGTCATAGATGACCAATCCTCACTGGAACTCCATTCATCAGCGGTGGTCTCTAACACAAGATCCTCCTGTCGGCCCTCCTTCATGTTGTAGATAGTGCTCTTTCATTTTTTATGCAGCCCCTTTTGTGGCCTTAGCTCTAAAGCCCCTGTCTCCCAATCTTGTCTGGCTTTCATTCCCATTAACCATGGTCGCCCAAGGATGAGCGGATAGCCGTCCCCTTTCACTGGCATCACATACATGTCACGCTCCAATTGCACTCCACACACCTTTACCTTGATTTTGTTTATAACTCCCAAATAATTTACTACTACATTGTTAGCCATTTTGGCCCCAAATTTAGTAGTTTCATTTACCTCTAATCCCAAACGATGCATCAAATTTTCTGTCATGACACAAATCTCTGCACCTCCATCCACATATGTCTTTGACACTCTCTGTCCATTGATTTCAACTTCCACTAGAGGCACAATATCTTTCATCTTTCTAGCCTGGATTGCATTCACATGTCTATTCTTCATAGATCTAATGCTTACCATCTTGGACCATTGTCGTCGCACTGTTGGAGATAGATGTAGTAATTGTGGCCATGAAATTTTTGGCCCTTGATTCCTCATATCAGCAAGCAAATCATAAGCTCTAGTACCTTTACCCAGGGAAAAATCATCTGGCTCAATGTGTCGGCGTGAGCGAGCCCTCCTCTTTTTACTGTTGCGTGTCTTTGCAGCCATTGATGACTCTGCCTCCTCTTCCATATTTTCAACCTCCTTTGGTGGTGTAGGCTCCATTTTCTCAATTCTCTGAGCTTTCTTCACCGGCATTGCTTCAACCTCTACTACTTTGGCCTTCCCTTTGACATCACTCTCATCTAAACTAATTATCCTAACATCATGATTCTCTGGCAGTTGGACAGGCAAGGGCGGCACCTCTGCAAGTGATCGAGGATGCTGGAGAACTTGAACCGGTGGTGGAGGCCCTAGATTCGGTGAAACAAACCTTTCCCTAGGTGGTGTCACTTGTTGTCCCCTCCTTCTTGGTTGGAACCCATTTCCTGGAAAACGCCTAGGATGAGGGCAAAAGTACATACCATGGCCAGTCTCCCCACAATTATAGCAAACATACTCTCTTTCTTGCCTCCTTGGACCTCAATTGCCTTCATTTATGAGGGGAGGGGGTCGTACTCCTTGCACTAAATTTAATGAAAGGCTTTCAAGTTGATTAGTAATGCATTGTAGGAGCTCTTGCTGTGGTATCTCCGATTCAGGTGGGGCCTCTGCTATTTCTCTAGGCCTTGACATGGTTGGTAAAACCTGTATGGGCTCAACTCCCCCCTTCAACTGGGCTTGATATTTCAATTTTCTATCTTTTTCCCTCGCATAAGTGACTGATTCTTCATAGGATGTGGGAAACTTTCCTTTGACCTTCTCCCTTAGTAGAGGATGCAGTCCGGCTAGAAAACAATCTTTCTTAAGGCAATCAGCCTCCCTCGGCTAAAGAGGCTGTCCATTTATCCCACAATTTTATAAACATGCATTTATAGGTTTGGTATTCCCCTGCTACGGTTTCGCGAAGATCTAAGAGTTGTCTCCAAATATTTTTAGGTGGCTCTGTATCTTGGTACTTATGCATGAATGCGGTCTTGAGATCCTCCCAATTACCCCTTGTAGCCTCCGGGAGAGCTTGATACCACACTTGAGCATCACCCTTTAGAACTAAAGAGAATGCCCGTACTTTGGTTGCTTCATCATCCCGGCCTGTGACTAGGAAGGCCATTTCCAAGTCATCCAAAAAGTCTAGAGCTTTCTTCCCTTTCTGCCTAAAAAAACTTGGAAATGCCATGTTGCCTTAGTAGAGTATGAAGATGAAAACGTCTAGACTTAAGTTGTATTTTATAAGGGGAAGGATGAATGGGTTCACAGATGCATTGATTTCAGCAAGACGTCTAGGCCCCAGTATGCTTCTAATAATGCCTTAGAATCTAAGTTTTGTGCTAGCTACAATATGCACAGTTTGCATAGCAAGTGGACGGATAGGTCCATACAACTCGTTCTGATTCATGAGAAACTATTATAATAGGATAAATACATGTATATTGAAGGATGCATTGTAGGCTAGCATTGGGAAGATTATAGGTTCTGGTGATACAAGAATCTCCCTTAATCTTTCAGCCCCAAAGTACATGACAAGACGCTACTGGAAGAAAATTTCGTACTGATGCATACATTAACTCGGATGTTTTGTACAGAGTGGAAGGTGTAGAAATTCGGGCCATTGTTATTATTCATGATGAGTGGAGACTACTTAAGGGAGTAGAGGGAATGCACTTTCTTGAATTACGAAGGATTTTTTCAGAGTGTTTCTTTTTGGAACCCACCAACTTTGCTATATGGAGAATTTGCTCACCAATGATTGTTCTTGCCTTGGTGTGTCCATCCTCGGCGACATATATTTCATAAGGTGTGATGGCCACCTTTTCAACCACACCCAACCTTCGAGCTAACAACAGTTGAAGGTAGTCTCCATACTTTGCACTTCTACAAAACTCCACACCGTTCATGCATAGTTGTCCTCCTTTGATGTGGATTAGGCCAGAGAGAGAGAGGGATTTGATGATTTGGAGACGAGGACCTCTCGGAAGGGCTTTCACTCTGTTTGCAAAATACTCACCACAATTATGAGAACCTAGCAATTGATGGCAACATATTTTTTTTCCTTGTGAGATAATGGAATTTCTAAAGTGAACGCCTTTTACCCGCATGCGTGCCATCATCCAATAGGCATACTTTCTTTCTTGAGCTTCTTTAGGAGACAATTCTGGGAGTCGTGGACTTCGACCAGCTTCAAAAATAGTTGGTGAAGGCGTTGAGGAAGAGCCACTTGGGAAACTTGTTGTAGAGGATGCACCACCATGTGTTGTATCATTCCACATAACGAGGTAGAGAATTGTGGTTGAGAATGTCCTCAGCGGGGGCACAAAAAATGAGGGCTGAAATGATGAATGGGTTGCCTCTTACCCATCCAACCTCCAATCCTCACTAAGAGAACTAAAGAGGGGCACCACCTAGCGAAAGGGAGGATGGGCTAGGACATCCCTTTTCTCAAAGAGAATCAAGAGAACCAAGACACAAATTTACAAGAGAGAACATATGTACTAGACACCATATTGGTATATAAGAGAGAGAGATGAGAGGAGAGGGAGACAAGAGGAGAAGAGGTAGAAGAAGCTTGCCATTATGCTACATAATAAAAGAACTCACTCATAGCTTACCTCAAAGAGATGAGGATATTCTAGAGTGCTCTCATGGACTTGTCATTCTCCTTCCCCCCCTTCTTCATTCTCCATGGGCTCTTTATATAGCCTCCATGAGGGATTAGATTAAGCTAATCTTCTTGATTAACATAATCCTAGATGATGTATGGCATCGTTGAAAATATGGAGAGTAGTGAATGGGACAAGTCCCCACCTTGGTCATCATGCAAGAAGCCAAGGGTGGTGGTAGACAAAATAGAGAAAGGGAGCTAGATTACAAGAGGTTGGTGCCCAAAGCACATTTTTATAATATATTTACAAGAAGGATAGAGTGGAAAGTTGGTGTGGTGAAAGATAGAAGAAAATTGCATGTAGCCAGCAGTTTGTGCCTTCGTAACTTCAAATCCGTGAGGAATTTGAAAAAAGTTTCTTCTGCAACTTTGTAGACCAGGTCGAAACCGATCGGGCTCCATGAGAATTTTCTTAAAATTTACTTTTTCTTGGGAGTTATTGAGATTATAAAAAACGGCTTCTAAAAGCTGCTTTGACTTTAGTCCCCCATATGTATATAAATACATATAAGCATGTGACAAAAGGGGTCCATGCTTGTAAGCTTTTGTGCAAGATCCAAATGACACCATAATGTGGATATTGACTTGTGTGCAAGGGTGAGGTGTCCTCTAATGATGGTGATAGATTCCAAATCTTAGTGATGCAGACGGAGCCCATGTGTAGTTGGAGGCTAGTCCTTTGAAAAATCTATGCATTCACTCAACTCCTAGGTGTAATCCATTTTCATCTTCACTAAGATAACCATCCCTTTGACACTTTACATTGACATGCTTTCTAAGAACTTGTTCCCCCCATTTGGTAGAGTTATCGTAATCAAGAAGCAATGTAGCATACCTAGTGCTTGAAGAGTAAACCCAAAGTGATATGGTAAGCTCTTGATAGGGGCTTTGGCCAAAATTTTGTGGTAATAATCCGGGTTGTAAAAAACCCGGATCATTAGCCCTCCCCTTAGGCTAGAGGTATTCATGCCTCTAGCTTGAGAATGATGGTCCAATAGAGCAAGGAGGACTGCACCCCCTCATTGGTGGCTCTTCATTGAATGACTGCTCCAAAGTATTCATATTTCTTTAAAAATAAGGCTTCAGTCGCCATCCATTTACCCTTGTCTTGTGAACCTTCCCATCCATGTCACCTAGCTTATAGCTGCCATTTGGATATCTCCTTATGACCATGAATGGTCCTTCCCACTTGAACACAAGTTTAGCATCCTTTCTGTTATCAAAGCGGTTATCATAGCGTAGCACAAGCGATCATTCCCTTATGTGTTTGCTAGCCAACTTCTTATTAAAGGTCTTCCTCCTCTCTTCAGCCTGCATGAAATAGTGTTGGACTGCTGCTTCTCTATCTAACTCCAGCCTCTCTAGATCCAAGATCCTTTCCTCTAACTTCTTATCTTGATTCTTCTCTTGACTGGCTACTAAAACACGCAAACTGGCCAGTTCCACCTCTATAGGAAGCAAAGCTTCTTGGCCATAGACGAGGTGAAATGGAGTATAGCCAAGCGAGATTCTAAATGAAGTCCTGTAGGCCCAAAGAGCTGCATTCAATTTTTTATCCCAGTGCTTGGGGTGCATGTGTACCTGCTTCGTAATTATCTTACAAATTAGCCCATTCACTTTTTCGACCAAACCATTACACTGTGGATAGCAGGGAGTAGAATGCCTGTGCTTGATTTTTAGCATTTCCATTAGCTCCCCTACTAGGTTTTCCCTAAAACCAGGACCTCGATCAAAGATAATTTCCAAAGGTGTGCCAAACCTGCAACAAATATTTTCAAACACAAAATTTTCCACTTCTTGGGTTGTGATCCTACTAGTTGCTGAAGCCTCTGCCCACCTCGTCATGTAGTCCACTCCCATTATGATGTATTCCTTGCCAGATTGAGTTCGTGGGAGTGGCCCTATTGCATCAATCCCCCATTTCTCAAATGGGCCATATGTAGTTATGGGATTTTGTTCCTCATGCACTAGCTTCCTTGGTCCAGCCTTTTGGTAATCGTCACAAGAGCGGCACCAATGTTGCACATCTCGATGTAGACTAGGCCACACAAAACAAGCTTGGAGAATCTTTCTGCTGGTTATTTCTTGAGCAAAATGTCCGCCAAAAACCCCTTCATGGTAGCTCTTAATCACATCTATAATCTCCTTTGCTGTTGGCACCCTTCTAAGCACTGCATCCTTTCCTTTGCAATACAACACATCATTTATCAAGCGGTATTTAGTGGCCTTAGTAGCTAGCCACCTTTTCTCACTTTTACTCATATGTGTAGGTGCCTCACCTTGCTCAAGAAAATAAAGCACATCTTGTAGTTGAAACTTACCTTGAAACAAGGGAAGCTTTACTGTAATGATGCCCACCATTATCTCTTTCAATTTTTCAGCTTTGTTAGAGCATCTGCGTTGCCATTTGTGCACCTTGGCACAAAATAGATTTGGGCTTTCTATAGCTTTCTCATGAGAGTTTTAGCTTCCCTCATTTTCACTGCTAAGTTATCATTTTTACAAGCCCAGATTCCTTTCATTTGCTTAACAATGAGCATAGAATCCCCAAAAACATTAAGCCGAGTGATACTATGTGAGAGACACCACCTCAAACCTAAAAGCAAGGCTTGATATTCTGCCTCATTGTTAGAATGGACATCCTCCAAGCTGATACCTTCTCCATAAAGTTTGTCACCTTCGGGACTGAACACCACTATTCCTGCTGCGACTCTGTCTTTAATACGCTTGTAGGCCCCATCGAAGTAGAGGGCATGGGCATTCTCCACCTGTGGCGGCTCCTCAAGGGGAGGTGTCTCGTCTTTTACCTTTCCCTTCTCCTTTTCCTTCTTTTGATGGCATCTATGGGTCAACAAATCAGATAGGCAAGCTCGAGTAGAATCCTCCACCTTGAAGGTGTAGTCAAACTCTTGGAGTTGTATCATCCACTTCGCGATTCTAGCTGAAACATCCATGTGCTGTAAGGCATAGGGAAAATGCTCTTCTGTCGTGATCACTGTGAATGGCCTAGGGAGAAGATAAGGACGAAACTTTCTTATAGCAAACATTAGAGACAAAACCATCACCTTGACCATCTTGTACCCTCGTTCTGATGCTGTCATTACTCTACTAGAAAAGTAAACCGGTCTCATTAGTCCAGTTTTAACATCTTTTTGTATTAGTGCTACCCCTAGAGCATCTTCCCCAAAACTCGGATTGACAAAAAACTCATGATCCCAACAAGGCTGTAAAATTATAGGAAGGGTGCTAAGAGCCTTCTTCACCTCGTGAAAGCACCTTTCGCTTTCGTCACTCCACTGGAGCTCCTCAGAGTGGGTTAGCTGTTGTAGTGGAAATATTAATTGGGAGAGGAGATGAATGAACCGCCCCATATATCACAGTTTTTGAATGAAAGAGATTAGTTTCTTCAGAGAAGATGGTGATGGCACCGCCAATAGGGCCTTAACTTTGTTTGGATATGCTTCAATGCCCCTCTCACTTACGACATGCCCTAACAAAGTTACACTGCTTTCGCCAATGCGACACTTCTCATGGTTTAATTGCCCCCCCATTTGTGCAAGGCGGTTGAAAACTTCATCCACCTTTCCTAGATGTAAAGCCTTAGAACTATAAAAAAATCATCAATAAAGACCTTGATGGATTTTCCAAAATATGGTTGGGAGTTATTGAGAATGAAGAGCCCATGGAGAATGAAGAACTTGATTCATGAGGGAATTTGACACTAAGATAACAATCCCTTTGACACTTTACATTGACATGCCTTCTAAGAACTTGTTCCCCCCATTTGCTAGAGTTATTGTAATCAAGAAGCAATGTAGCATACCTAGTGCTTGAATAGTAAACCCAAAGTGATATGGTAAGATCTTGATAGGGGCTTTGGCCAAAATTTTGTGGTAATAATCCGGGTTGTAAAAAACCCGGATCAATGTGAATTTTGCGTCTATATATCCGTGTAAATAGACGCGAATGTAGACGCGTTTTCAGACACGTAATTATTTAACCACCTGAAATTGGACTTAATATAATAAAAAAACTAGAGTTAATAATTATTTTTGCATTGATCTCTAATGAATGGCAATTCCTCCAGTTGACAAGCCTGATATAAGTAATTAGTGGCAAGTGACAGAAATCTTATTATACAATTAGTAGCAAGCATTGTATGCATTTCATAATTTCTCTACTTGAAGATGATAAAAAATACTTCCTTTTTATTATGAGAAATTCAATTTAGCTTTAAACTTGACTATTGATTCTTAAGTATGCACGTGTACGCATGATATTTTCCATAGAATTAAGAATACACATTGAATCATTAAGCAAATTAAGTATGTTACAGTGAATGATCCATCTTATCTTCAATGAGATCAACCCTTGCTAAACTATCTACTTCTAGGTCTATGTTACCAAGAGGTAACGAAACAAATAAGTCTATCCCACTATCAGATGTGTTGCTATATTGCTCAATAACTTCATCAATATCATCAATCACATTATTGTCCTCTTCTGGGTTTCCTTGAACATCCTCGCGAGGTTCATCTTGTACTATATCACGCATATCATCCATTATGGTGTCATCATGTACATCATCATTAATTGTTGGATTGTCATCTGCTATCTCTATGTCGGTAATATTACCATATATTGGTTTTGAACGATTAGATATAGGGATGACATACCACCATCGGTTATTGTTTACTATTGGATGATACACAACCGGTATTTGAAAAACAAAAGCAAGAAACTTAAATACTTATTATATTGTGTATATGTATCACATGTATACATATAAAAAATTTAGCTTTTGCAGATATACCTACTCGCATTGTTGAGGTAACACTAATGTGTCATTCTTATTTTGGTGAAATTTTGTAGAGTTAATGATTACAAAACCACTTGGATGATGTCTGATTGTGCAATGCTCACCATTTGTTACCAGTTCTTTAAACCACTTCACATCCAGTACATATATAAAGAATCGTTTGAAGTCAAGCTTCAGAATATCTTGGATCAAGCCACAATAACCTTCCATGGTACCATTGGCATCCTCAAAGTGAGCAAGGATACCACAATCTTGGGTATTTCTCTTTTCATCTATATGTTAAGTTCGAAGATGTTTACCCTCACACCAAATAGCATTGAATAATGTGCACTAGTAGTAAAAGATTAAGATCAAACATGTCAATTTTTTCTATAAAATATAACTTATAGAAACAAATTAATTGATAGTATGTCTCACCTTTGATAAGCAGCCTCGTCCGTATTCCCACTCTTCTTGAGATATATTAATTTCCTCCTCTTTTTTTATTCTTATCTCCATTTCCTCATATAACCAATCTATAGCAATATGATGTGGGAGCGCATTTAGATGATCTCGAAATGAGACATTACGTCCATATTTGGTGCGAAATGCTTGTCTTTCATTTTTTCTTTTTGCCCTTGCTTCATTATATAGTGACACCCATTTGGTCATTACATCACTATTGAGCAGACAAAAACTATTTAACTTATGAAGTTCTTCTTTTGTTAGCACTTTACTCATTCCTTTTCCTTGAGGTATTATAGAGGTCATCCTCAAGTCTTCATCATCTTTCCATAGTCGTGGTTGAGAGGGTTCCACTTCAGCAAGATATAAAGAGATATAAACAAGGGATGATTACACTAACCAACCCTCAGCCATGCTTCCCTAAGGCCTTGCTTTTTGCCTCACAAAATCTTTCAAGGTTTTCATGAAGCGCTCAAGAAAAAACATTCACCTTACATGAACTACCCCACAAAGTGCGATCTTATCAATCAAATGTACGAGTAAATGTAATTGAGTAGTCAAAATGGATCAAGGAAAAATTTCCTCCACCAAACAAACCACCTCAACAGATAATACTCTAGCATCTTGCAATGTGTTTGGATCAATTTCCTTTGAGCTCACGTATCTGTCAATATATATTTGATAATTATTTATTTTTGTGTAGAAATTCAAAGATATATAATGAAAAAATACAATGTATACACATCTTACAAGCTCTCCCATCTTGTAAATGATATCACGTACATCTTTGGATACACAATGGGATATGCTAGTAGGAAGTATGAACTGAATGTAAACAATATTCATAGATCAAATGATTAGTTGAGGAAAAAGTCATCATACCACAAAGTTTACACATAGTTACTCCACTAATTACTATATTCATGGTTAGAGATACCCTTACTTGAATCATTTTATGCCAATCGTGGGACTTCAAACCAGATAGTTGCTCCACACCTCTTTTCTTTTTCTTTATGAAGGCTCCCTTAAGACATCTCATACATCCTGTGGGTGTTTGAAAGCTACATATTTGTTTCTTCACTATTTTTTCCTCTTTCTTTGACAACATCCAAGGTGCATGGGATAGCTCAATATTTCCTTTGGGTCCAATGCGTGGCCAGGCTCATCTCATGCGACCAATGTTACATAAATCCTCCTGTACATTGATTGAGTCATGAGCCCCTATCAAGTGATCCCATAATGTAGATACAACATTTTTGAATATATGCATGGGGTCCAACAGGTGATTGATCTTGAGTTCAGTCCAATACGAAATATGAAAAAATATAGAGAACCTAACAAACAAACAATATGAAATGTAAAAAATTCATCATGCTAAATTCTTTAAAGTCAATCGAGAGAAATGCACTTCTTACCAAGTCATGTCGAGTGGAGGGTGGTTGTCGGTATTAATCCATCTCTCCTTCCAATCTCGAATGGTTAGAGATTGTGGAGTCATTCCATTAGTAGGGAGAACATATTTGGGATGGTCAATAGGAAGAAATCGATGATGATTGTCGTAGATAACCTTCTTTAAACATGCCCGCCTAGAGGAAACTAGAGAGGGACCGCAAATAGAACATGCATGATATCTTGATGTGGTTAAACCTGAAAAAACAAGTGAATTAATAAAATGCAATTGATTCAAGTCTTGAGTCTCAAATATAGATTTATATACATGTACATGAACACTCTCTGTATCCTGGAAAGTCATGCATGGTCCACAACAACATGGCCTTCAACGTGAAATCTCTAGAGGATGCAGATGTGCTTGTATCTTGCACCTCAATACCTTTTCATAACATTTATAACCCTTCAATCAAAGGCTCTAAGTAAATGTCCATGTTTTTTACCTTGTGCTTTCCAGGAATCAGAAGGGACAACATTACATGTCTCTTTTTAATTGCCATGGATGGAGGAATATTATAGTTCACCAATACCACTGGCCATACACTGTATGATGTGCTTTTGATGCGAAATGGATTGATTCCATCCATACCTAAACCAAATCTCAAATTTCTTGGCTCTTCTTTGAAAACGGGCCACAAACTATATATATGTTGCCATGCCGGTGTATTTGTAGAGATCCTCCATTTTCCATCACTTGAACTATGACTAGCATGCCATGACATGAGCTTTCCAATAGACTTACACTTGAACATAATTTGAATACGTGAAACAATCAGAAAATGTCGCAAAACTTTACGAGGCACATCCATTGACTTCATCTCCACTTCGTATCTTGATTCGCCACAAACAGGACACTCTCGTGCGAACTCATGAATCTCACGAAATAAGACAAAATCATTGACACATGCATGGATCTTGACATAATTGAGGCCTCCCAGAGATGTCAAGTAATGTCTTGCTTGCTCTCTCTTAGTTTGCAATTTGTTTCCTTTTAGAAACATTTGTGATAATAACCTACATATATTTTTAAAAGTGAGTTAAAAAACCATTAACATATATTTGTGTCTGATTTCAAAATAAAACAATTAATATTATGATTCATAAGCCAAACTGAATTGATATTTACTTCAATAGCGCATTCAAACTGACATTACTCTATCCATAAATTGTTTGCAAGTTAAGTATCTCGAGGGAAGCATGAAGAACAGAGTACGTACAACCTTCATACAACAGAGTAGATGACGCTACGTATAGTGGATCATCTGGCTTCGTAGAGTGACCTTCTCCCTGAACCGGTTGCAAAAATAGATAGTGTACCATGTTGTCCAAAATCTCATCCTCTACAACTTGATGGGGCATTTCATGAGGGCTACTATCATGGTCGTCAGTCTCCACTCTTCTTGAAGACTCTGTCTCCTCGCGTCGACGTTTTGCAGCCTCTCGACGCCCGAGAGGGAGCATCTAAGGATGTGGCACCGCATCCTGCTCAACCACAAAAGAGAGTTTCATGTACATTGATATATATTGAGTAACATAGACTTGCAGTCTTAGTGTTTTAAAAAAACAATGAACACCAGTGATTTTTCTCGATCCCATTCTCCATACATGCTGAGGTATGACATTGCAACTCGACGTGCTCGAAAAATACACCCTTGACAACGATCACACATACATTTAATTTTTCATCGTAGCCATGCATCTCGATTATGAAGACGTAATGTTTCATCCTCACTTGAGGATGTGCTCATTGACTCATCAGCATGCACCGCACTAGGTGATGACGACGACATGATTAAACCTAATTCATGAAAACATCAAAATATTTATCATTCATATGTTTACATAAAAACTTCAAGCTGACATATTAATTATTCTAAGATCTCAATTTTAAATACACAAAACTTATCATAAATACATAAAAATGTATGATAAGAACTTACTATCAAAACTTATCTTAAAAATAAAAATTCATGATAAAAGCTAAATGCGCGTCTATATCTGCGTTTATCTATGCATCTAAATCTACGTCTAATTGCGCATCTAACTTCACGTCTATAAGCGCGTTTACCTAAACTTAGACACGCATGTACACGTGAAAATAGACTTGAATCATTTCTTTTCAAACTGGCCTTTCCTTTCCTGCGTTTTTTACGCGTTCTGAAGCTCAAGTTTAGCGGACATGCAGTCTCTTCATGCCTCACTTCTCATGACTCACCTCTTCTTTCACTTCAAAGAGACAAGAGGGGAAAAAGGAAAGCCAAGGAGAGGAAGAAGGAGAAGGAAAAAGTGCCACCACGCGCCACACCAAACATCCAAGGTGAGTCATATATATATATATATATCTCTCTTTCTCTCTCTCTCTCTGTGTATTAGGATGTATGATTGTATTTTGTATAACACAAATAAATCATGAATGGCGATCGTTGGACTGAAATCAGTCGACTGAGCGCATTTACCAACGCGTCTACATTTCAGTACAGACGCAGGGATAGACACAAATCTATGTTTGCTGTCATTGCGTCTGGGGCCACGTGTCATAGCACGTGTATTCTGTGTCTGAGATGCAAGAATACACGCGCTCTGCACAGAAGAAGCTTTGACTTTAGAGTCGCGTCTCTAGGCGCATGTATTCTCCATGTGAGACGTGGGAATACACGCACCTTGCCCAGAAGCTTTGACTTCAGAGTCGCATCTCTAGGTGCATGCATTCTGCATTCCACATACGAGGGTAGACGCGCGCCAAGAGCATTGACTCAAGAATTGCATCTGATAGCGCATCTATATTGCATCTCAGATATGGATATACACGCGCTCTAACTAGAGGTTTGACTTTAGGAATGTGTCTGAGAGTGCGTCTATCTTGTATTTTAGACGTGATTATATATGCGCCAGCCAGCTCTGATAAAAAATAATTTTTTATTTCTGAAATTATACGAATTTGTCTTTTTCATGTGTTTTTTTTGCAGATGTCACATCCTGGTTCATCTAGCAATGACCCGGATTTGGATCACATGAATGATACATTGGGCTTATTCAACAGAGGGATCAATGCATTTTTTGGAGGTTTTCCTAGTAAGGAAGACTTAATCGGAGAGATGACAAGACACCTGGGCCGCTCTCCCACAGTAGATGAGGTGTTCAACGTCATGTCTGGAGCGTCTCTAACGTCTTTGCCTAGCACTACTTCCCAAACACCAAATGTCCAAACTCCAATTGTTGCAGGTACTCCACGTACAGCACCTGTACATGCATCGACTGAAGCACAAGCGTCAGTCAACGCATGTGCATCCAGCCAGGCAGAGGGTAGTTGACAGAGAGGGAGGATGGAGAATCGAGGGGGAAGACGAGGCTTGCGTGGGGATTGCCTAGGAGGTGGCGAGCGATCGCCCTCACCAAAAGATCACGTAGAGGAGCTTGTACGCCAGTACTATAGAGTTACAGATAATGGTGGCATCTTCCATGATGATGAAGGAAGGGATGTAATGGCGTACATGAGGAGCGTCATACATGCGACGTATAAATATTGTTTCGTTTACTTTAAGAATCAGAAAAGCGGCTTGTGGCAGGAGGTGTTGAGGGAACTCCATAGGAGGTACCCAAATCCTGAGGGTCAGCTATTCTCGGATGATTGGGGATGCACAAAAGTGAGGGATTTGCTTCACAACAAAATATCCCACCTCATGATATGCACCAGGGAGTCACTGCGGAGACAAGAGGAGGGGCGTGGAGCCTATAGCCAACCACCTATGTGTCACCGCATAGAGTAGAAGAAAGCCAAGAAGAAAGCAGTACAGAAAGTGAAGAGTTGCCAGCACGTAGAGGCGCGACGCATCCAGATGGAAACCATGGGATCGTCGCATTACGGATCGGGTGGCAGAGAGTCGTGGGAGGCAGAGTTTGTAAGTATATTTTGATTTCTAGTTTTTTTAAATTTATATTTCTTTCAATTCTTTATATAATTTGTTCTAATACATTGTGTTTCATAATTGTTTGTATATATCATAATTGTTTTGCAGACTACTATCGTTGGTAGAATACCTACTCCTAGAGAGGTAGGTTACCATCGAAGCCATAACCGCACAGCCACATGGCTTCATTTCTATGAGGAGGGTCTCATCACTGAGGAGCAATACAACTGGGCTATGAGGATTCAACAGCCAGCGGAGGTATGCTTTTCTTACTTTCCTATTAAAAATATAGCTAATTATAACTTTTTCTCCACCATGTGTACGTAAGCAACCTTGATCTTTTGTGTATGTAGGCGAACCCCGATGTGGAGCATATTGAGGAGGGGGATAGCGATGCTAGTAGCCATGGTGGTGCTAGCAAAGATGTTTCTTCTTCAAATTCGTAGAGGAGAACCATACCTCTTCTATGGCCTTGTTTTCTTGTATATCTATTATCCATCTTTGAGCGTGTTGCTTGCGGCCATGCTTTAGGTCGCAAGCACTTAAACTCCCCATGTAAATGTGGTTTATCTATAATGAATACATGGATTTTTGTTTTCAATTCTTGTGCTTTCAGATCCATTGTGTTTTTTCCAAATGCACAATTTGATGTATGGGAGGGGGAGTTCTCTTTTGCGCGTCTATCTATGCATCTAAATTGCAAAAAACACACAAAAGAAATTAAATAAATAACAATTTTGGTTTTTTTATGCGCTTGTATTCACGCGTGTATATGTGTGTCTATTGCGCGTCTATTTGTGCGTGTAAATTTCTTCATACATGCGACTATAGACGCGAGTTTGTAGATGCACAAATAGACGTGTGGGTAGATGCGCCCATAAGATTTTCTCTCAATTCAAAAATCGCGTCTAAAAGGGCATCTAAGAGGCCTTTTTGTTGTAGTGAAAGTAGAGCCCAATCTTAGTCACATTTGCTCTCTTTGAGCAATCATGTTAACTACATCAGTAACATCTGTCCATGCAGTCTTGACTCCTTATTTAGAGGTAGTATCTTCTAGGCGATTAGCAAGCTTCTCTTGTAGAATGGGATCTGTAGCCTTAAGAAATATTTCAATCTTCCGACGCTATTGTTATGAAGATCATCATTATTATCATGGTCCCCTTGACAAATTGTTGATAGAAGCCGCATTGCCATACATGTGTTTAATGGGCACATATTGGCAATGAAAATTTTATGGACTTTTCCTTAAGTGAATAGGTTCTCTTGTTAAAATTAAATAAGCCATATTAAAGGTTTCCGTATATCCAATTGCACTGTCCTGGTTGCCTCTGAGGTCAAAGAACCTATGCTCTCATGTGAACAAGACCGAGTTAAGTTCTTGAAAGTCAAGGTCCCAAAACTTGACAATACAAAACATATGTATTATGTCTTTCTCCTCATTGACTAAGCAACCATCGAGTTTTTGTAATTGTGAGCAAGCTCAAGTGCATAGAAAAACTAATCATTGAGAAAACTCACTGGATATCAGTATCGAATGGACCACCAACATTGTCGCCATGCTAGTTCAAAAATGAACATATCATCATTTTTCTCTCAACCCCACCAATTCACTTTCGAATAGTTTGATATCCTTCATGCATATCATAAACATCACCCGGCCCTCACCTCCGTTTGTAGAGATGGCGATGAAGATGAACTTGGACATATCAAGCCAGGAGAGAGACTAGGAGATGGACCGACAATCAGATTAGTGAGAGAGCAAACGATAATGAAGAGAGGGAGAAACCACAACAGAAATGAGGCATAGACGCGTAAAGTCGGGCGTGTCTATCATTGCATCTATATATCCGCGCAAATAGATGCGAATACAGACGCGTCACTACAACAGAAACGAGGCATAGACGCACAAAGTTGGGCGCGTCTATCAGAGCGTCTATAAGTGCGTTGTCGAAGGGTTTTGTGAAAGCAAAGTCGCGTCTTCAAAAGACCTTGATAAATTTCAAGATAAAAGATCAAACAGATGAATAAGCAAGATGAGGAAATAATGTCAAGACTCTGTTTTATTTCTATCAATAAGAGATTCAAGATTCAAGATGAAGAAACCCGAGCAGCCTCTGGATTGCATAGATCATCTATACATTTCAAAGAAAATTTCCAAGAGTATGGTCTTCATCGATGAGTAAGAAAGTGGATGAACATGGATAATTTTCTGATTCAAGTTCCATCATGATAACTATTTATTGATATTGAGATGGCTTATGGTTAGAAACAGTTTTCCAATTTTCCATTTTTATATATAATGTTAGTCTTCAATCTGCCCTGTTCCTGGATTATCATCTATTGCCTTTCAGTTCTTTTAGACTGTCAACAAGATAAGCCACCACGTTGCTTGAAGTTGCTTGTAGTTGATGATCAAGGGATATGTCGTTCATGTCCACATGTCTAAAGCAAATTTGCAGACCCTCAGACTACAGGTGTTGGCCATCTCCAGCCCAAACACGTTTATAGCCTCTTCTCCTATGCACGATGACGGCCTGTAATTATTGCTTTGAACTATAGCTACGATAGCCTTAGTCAGCCACCTCGATCTCTGATCTCTTTCAGCAACTGCGACAGCAGTTCAACATGAAGCCATGATGCCAGAAAAATCTGCAATATGTCTTCCTCCTGGTGAGCAATTGTCATGGAATCTTTGGAGCCTTGATGCTTCTTCCATGATTTCCCGTCATGTGTAGTTGCTGTTGTCATAGAGCTTTCGTCTTCATGTAGCTTATAACATCAAAATTGTTGTCTAACTTCATACATTGTGAAGAAGGATGCACTGGGGCACTGAAGTTTTGTATCACTCTTGGCGCAGCTGTGAAGTCACCTCTTTTATATCAAAGCGGCGCAGTGCATGAACTGCATTTGTATCACGCTGGAAGGAGTTGACTAGTTCAATAACTAACAGAATCATGAGCCACGACCAAGCCCTTCCCTGATCAACTTCCATTTGCTGTCGTTTCCCTCCTTTTCTTTACGCATTGAATTCGGCACCCTTCTGTAGCCACATCACAATATTCTCCCCTTTCCAGTTGAAGTATACTTCCTTCCAGTCCAAACCTACTCCTCCTCGCAGTCACAGAACGCAGAGCTCGCCCTGTAAATCCAGACGACGATCCTCTCCTTCCCACCTGAATCAAACATCCCCTATTTTCTTCTCGTTAGAGCCTTTTTTTTCCTTCCTTCGTCCAGCGCAGAGTACCTTCAATGTTGAATCCAAAGCTTACATTAGCCACCATTTCGAATTTTTCCTGCGCCCCCCATGCCATCCTATTTTCTTCCCGATTCCTCTCCAAAAGTGGCCCTTTCTTTTCTCCCCTTTCAAATCTGCTTTTTCCCCCCTTGTCCCATTCAAAAAAAACTCTTTTCTTTTTCTATCTCGTAGCTCCTAGAATACCTTTTCTGCCCCTCCAGTAAAGCGGCTCCTGAAAATAACCATCTTTAAATTTGTTCTTTTCATGAGCCTCTTTGGCACAACAAAGAGGCACAACCATATCTTTGTCGTTTCCTTTAATGAAGACCTCAATCAAATTTCTGTCGACTTATCCTGTTCCTATGGTTGCACAAGCTTTCAAGTAGATAACATATGTAATAGAATTGGCATGCACACCCCTTGATGTTGCATCTCTTCATAGCATCACATAGTCATATCACCTTCACGATTATGAACATAGGCATCTAGCATTATTGTTCACAATATAACATCATGGACAATCAATTTCTCAAACGCTTCTCGTCCTTCCTTGATAAAACCACATTTTCCATACATGTCCACGAGCATGTCACCAACAACAGAGTCTCTTCCTAGACCCTTAGGATGATCTCAGCATGTATCTCTTGGCCCATTGGAAATGCTCCTATGCTGCCACAGGCTTTCAAACGAACCCTTGGTCACAATCAAAGTGGTCCATGAGATTGCATCTCGAGTCACCAATCTACCAAAATTCCTTATTCTTCTCCATTTTCGGCATAGAATGAAAGAGCAAACATAACAACTAAGTATGTACAAAGTATCAAATCACACACACGACTTTTGGGTGGTTTACACACCTCGAATGCGCAGCAATACGACAGCGTGTAAATGTGCGTGTAAATAGACGCGAATTTTTTGTCTATATATCCACAAAAAAAGACGCTAATATAGACGCGCCAGCAGACGCACAATTATTTAACCACCTAAAATTAGCAATTCACATAATTTAAAAACCAAAGTTAATAATTATTTAACCACCTGAAATTGATTCTTGAGCCTGCACATGTGCGCATGATAAAAACCATAGAATTAAGAATACACATTGAATCATTGAATTTAAAAAATAGAGTTAATAATTACTTTTTCATTACTCTCTAATGAACGGCAGTTCCTCCAGTTGACAAGCGTGATATAAGTAATTAGCGGCAAGCGACAGAAACCTTACAATTAGTAGCAAGCATTGCAATATGTATCTCGTAATTTCTCTACGTACTTGAAGATAATAAAAGATACTTCCTTTTTATTATGAAAATTTCAATTCAGCTTTAAAATTGACTATTGATTCTTGAGTATGCACGTGTGCGCATGATAAAAAGCATAGAATTAGAAATACACATTGAATCAATAAGCAAATTAAGTATGTTACAGTGAATGATCCATCTCATCTTCAATGAGATCAGCCCTTGCTAAACTATCTACTTCTAGGTCTATGTTACCAAGAGGTAACAAAACAAATAAGTCTATCCCACTATCAGATGTATTGCTATATTGCTCAATAACTTCATCAATATCATCAATCACATTATTGTCTTCTTCTGCGTTTCCTTGAACATCCTCGCAAGGTTCATCTTGTACTATATCACGCATATAATCCATTATGGTGTCATCATGCACATCATCATTAACTGTTGGATTGTCATCTGCTATCTCCACGTCGGTAATATTACCATATATTAGTTTTGAACGATTAGATATAGGGATGACATACTGCCATCGGTTATTGTTTACCATTGGATGATACACAACCTATATTTGAAAAACAAAAGCAAAAAACTTAAGTACTTATTACATTGTGTATATGTATCACATGTATACATATTAAAAAAATAGCCTTTGCATATATACCTGCTCGCATTGTTGAGGTAGTTCTAATGTGTCATTCTTGTTTTGGTGAAATTTTGTAGAGTCAATGATTACAAAACCACTTGGATGACGTCTAATTGTGCAATGCTCACCATTTGTTATACCACTTCACATCAAGTACATATATAAAGAATCATCTAAAGTTAAGCTTCAGAATATCTTGGATCAAGCCACAATAACCTTCCATGGTACCATTGGCATCCTTCAAGTGAGCAAGGACACCACAATCTTGGATATTTCTCTGTTCATCTATACGTTGAGTTCGAAGATGTTTACCCTTACACCAAATAGAATTGACTATTAATGTGCACTAGTTGTAAAAGATTAATCTCAAACATGTCAATTTATTATATAAAATATAACTAGAAACAAATTAATTGATAGTATATATTACCTTTGATAAGCAACCTCCTGCATATTCTGACTCTTCTTGAGATATATTAATTTCCTTCTCTTTTTCCATTCTCTCCATTTCCTCATGTAACCAATCTATATCAATATGACGTGGGAACGCATTTAAATGATATGGAAATGAGACATTACGTCCATATCTGGTGCGAAATGCTTGTCTTTCGCTTTTTCTTCTTGCCCTTGCTTCATTATATAGTGTCACCCATTTGCTCATTACATCACTATTGAGCACACAAAAACTATTTAACTTACGAAGTTCTTCTTTTGTTAGCACTTTACTCATTCCTTTTCCTTGAGGTATTATAGAGGTCATCCTCAAGTCTTCATAATCTTTCCATAGTCGTGGTTGAGAGGGGTCCACTTCAGCAAGATATTCAGAGATATAAACAAGGGATGATTGAACTAATCAACCCTCAGCCATGCTTCCCTTACGCCCTCCACCAAACAAACCATCTCAACAAATAATACTCGAGCATCTTGCAATGTGTTTGGATCAATTTCCTTTGAGCTCATGTATCTGTCAGGATGTATTTGATAATTGTTTATTTTTGTGTAGAAATTCAAAGATATATAATGAAAAAATACAATGTATACACACCTCACAAGCTCTCCCATCTTGTAAATGATATCACATACATCTTTGGATACACAATGGGATATGCTAGTAGGAAGTACAAACTGAATGTAAACAATATTCATAGATCAAATGATTAGTTGAGGAAAAAGTCATCATACCCCAAAGTTTACACATAGTTACTCCACTAATTACACGCGATTTTTGAATATAGAGAAATTCTTACGGGTGCGTCTATCCGCCCGTCTATTTGCGTGTCTACCATTTTGCGTCTATAATCGCATGTATCAACGAATTTACACGCACAAATAGACGCGCAATAGACACACATGTACACGCGTATATAGACACGTTGGTAGACGCGCTTTTACAAGCACTGATAGACGCGAATGAAAAACAAAAAATATATATTTTTTAAAAAGATATTTAATTTCTTTTTTAAATTTGAATTATGAAGCGTGTGTAGTCTGCATTATAGACACGCGTATAAACGCAAATTATCTGCAATTTAGACGTGCTGATAGACGCGCAAAACATAACTGGAAAAAAAAACCAGAGAGCATGTTGCTCTCTGGTTCTTTTTTTCCCCCTCCCATACATCAGATTGTGTATTTGGGAAAAAGACAATGTATCTTACGGGCACGAGAATTGAAAATAAAAGTCCATGTATTCATTATATATCAAAAGCATTTACAAGGGAAGTTTAAGTGCTTGCAACCTAAAGCGTGGCCGCAAGCAGTAGGCTCAAAGAGATATCATACATATACAAGAAAAGAAGGCCTCATGAAGAGGTATGGTGCTCCTCTACGAATCTAAAGAGGAAACATCTTCGCTAGTACCACCATGGCTACTAGCGTCGCTACCCCCTCCTCGCTATGCTCCACATCTGGGTTCGCCTACACACACAAAAGATCAAGGTTGCTTACATAGACAAGGTGGAGAAAAAGTTATAATTAGCTATACTTTTAATAGGAAAGTAAGAAAAAACATACCTCCTTTGGCTGTCGAATCCTCATGGCCCGGTTGTATTGGTCCTTAGTGATGAGACCCTCCTCATAAAAATGAAGCCATGTCGCTGCACAATTATGGCCTCGATGGTAACCTACCTCTCTAGGAGTAGGTGTCCTACCAACGATGGTAGTCTGCAAAACATTTAGAGATATACAAACAATTATGAGTCACAATATATTAGACTAAAATATAAAAAGAATTGAAAGAAATATAAATTTTAAAAAAACTAGAAATCAAAATATACTTACAAAATCTGCCTCCCACGACTCTCTGCCGCCCAATCCGTAATGTGACGATCCCATTGTTTCCATTTGGATTTGTTGCGCCTCTGCGTGCTGGCGACTCTTCACTTTCTCAGCTGCTTTCTTCTTGGCTTTCTTCCACTTTATGCAGTGGCACATAGGTGGTTGGCTATAGGCTCCATGCCCCTCCTCCAGCCTCCATAGTGAGTCCCTAGCCCGTGTCATGAGGTGGGATCTTTTGTTGTGAAGCATATCCCTCACTTTTGTACGTCCCCAATCATTCGAGAATCGCTGACTCTCAGGATTTGGGTACCTCCTATGGACTGCCCTCAACACCTCTTGCCACAAGCCACTTTTCTGATTTTTGAAGGCAATGAAATAATCTTTATACTTCGCATGCACGATGCTCCTCATGTACGCCATTACATCCCTTCCCTCATCATCATGAAAGATGCCACCAGCATCTGTAACTCTATAGTACTGGCATACAACCTTCTCTACGTGATCTACTGGTGAGGGTGATCCCTTGCCACCTCCTAGGCAACTCCCACACAAGTCTCGTCCTGCCCCTCGACTCTCCCTCCTCCCTCTCTATCGACTACCCTCTGCCTTGCTGGACGCACGAGCTTCTGTAGATGCACGTGCTTCTGCAGATGCTTGTGCTTCAGTCGATGCACGTGGAGCATGTGGAGTACTTGCATATGGAGTACCTGCATGTGCAGTCTGGGAAGTAATGGCAGGCAAAGACGCCAAAGGGGTCACTACAAGATATAGACCTTATAGCGACGTTTAAAGCGACGAAAATACAAACAACAAAATTTATCCCCGTCATCGCAAAAAGCGTCGTTATTGACGACGCCATAGAATCGTCGCTATATGCGTCGCTATATGGACGCATATAGCGACGATTGCAGAGTATTTGTGACGCTCATAGTGACGCCAATAGCGACGCTTGCAATAAATTTACGACGCAAATAGCGACGGTAACAGAGGAAAAAAAAAATTGCAAGCTGCCCTGTCACATATAGCACTGTGTGCTGTATGAGAGCCATACAAAATAGTTTATGCACTACTGCATACAAAGCGTTTGCAAACAAAAAGAATGTATACTGAAATCATAAAACTGATACATGAAATAAATACATGATATCGCATAAAATGCGATTGGTACAATCATGAAGCGATATCACTAATACATAGAAAATGTCTACATAGATCGGGCGACTAAAAACTAAAGGTGTGTGAGCTCTAAGGATCCAAGGGTGAGCTACAAATCCTTGTCCCCCAAAAGCTCTTCCCGCTGCAAAGGAGCATCAAACGGATTCTGCAGAAAAAGAAACAACATATCAATCCACCATACAATAATGCATTCAAATATCTCATGGTAACTACGGACAAGAAAGATGAGTGACTTACAGGGCCGCCGCGTCTATACAATCGGTTGATCAATGCCCTAAGACCGTACCTCTCTGCATATCGAGTCTCAAGGCCTTGCGGATCGCGATTTGTAATGGAGTGCTGCAAAGAAAATAAAATGCTAACTGTTAGAAACATGATTGTCAGTACAAAGAATATCTCAAAAAAACAAATAAGCAAAACAAAAGAGAAACTTACAAAGTCCCCCAAATATGTCTTGTGGCCGCCACTCCCAAGATGATGTACCGATCCGGCCTTGATTCGTGCTCTCGCCGCCTCCCGCTCTGCTGACTCCAACATCCTGGTGAATTTGTAGCCTCCTCCCTCAGTCGGTGCCACTCGTCTGCATCTAACCACTCGGGCTTTGGAGCCCCACTCTTGATTGCCTTGCGTACATCGGATCGTCTATGTGACATGTATGCACGCATGCAATCCATCATCCAGCCCGTAGAGAATCTATCCACTGCGGTTGGCACTGGGAACTCCTCGTGCAAGGATGCTACTATGTATTCCTTGCTCCCCTCCGGTATGTTCCTCCAATGATCCAGGACGTTGTGCTGAAAAACTTGTTGGCACAACTCCCTCATGCGAGCCATCACCCTCCTCCCCTCATCATTCATGATGATGGCTCCTGACCTGCCATCCACTAGGTATCCATAACCCCTAGGAGTATGCCTAAGATGGGCCCTCTCCCATCTCCGTTCATGTTCCTGGGCATATCCAGGAGACCCCTGTGCATCCGGTGTACCGACGGGGGTACCCTCTCTCGGAGTGCCACTCAAAGGGGTGCCACCAAAAGGAGTGCCACCAAAAGGCGTGCCATCTGCCGACGGTTGCGCAAAAGCCGGAGTAACAGGAGTGGACGTCCCCACAGGTGTGACAAATCTTGGAGGTGACGCAGCTCCAGCTCAACGACGAGACAGAGACACCGCGTCTGTGTCTCCATAGCAGCACCCCCCTGATCCTCCTGCAGTCGCAGTCCCTCCCTCTAGCCCAAGTCGCGAGCGTCGAGATCGTCTGCTTGAAGCTAAAGCATCTGATCGCGCTGAAGCTGATCTAGCAGAGCGCCCTGACGAAGAACGAGACAGCTCCTGATCTTCCATCTCTTTGAATCTCGCGAGCTGATCTGGAGACATGCATGCCATCATGTCCTGAAACTCCTCATCGCTCATCCCTCGACTCATCCTGAAAATGTCGATACTTGCACATATAAAAAATGATGTTAGAATAATCAATTTAAACTATACAAAGCACATTAATATAAATCATTTTTGAAAAATCCCTCTTAAAATGCATATCTTATCTACCTTTATGGAAGATCTAAACAACGAATTGAGTAATACAATTCTCCAAGAACGAAGTATTCTATGGTCCCATGTTAATCTCCTGACATAACTCTGCATACACTGGAAGACCAATAGACATGTCACCACAAAATAACGAGTCTGCCTCGTTCTCAAAAAATTCTACGACTTCTGTATTTCCATCATTGTTAGCCGATGCGGGCTCCAAGCTTGCAGTGGCCTCCACCCCTTGTAATTTCGATCCCTCTATTTGCATATTTTCTTCATCTATGCCTGGAACATTGCTTTGATCATATACTCTCGCACCTCGAGGAGTTGAAGGTATAACATACCACCATCGAGGTTGTCGGGGGTTTGGATAGAAGATTACATGTTCACAAACACTTACAAAGCGACTTCAAACCATTGTGACATAAACCATGTCGTATTACAATTAGCAAGCAAATGACTATTTGTACCTGTTCACAATGGGCCGGCAACACAAAGGTGTCGCGCAAATCCATCCATTTTTTTTCGGAATCTATTTCGAGAAATCCAGATGGACCTTGTCGAACTGTTGCTCTAGCTCCTCCAAGTACCACTTTGAACCACTGCACATCAAATAGTATTATGGAGAAGCTACGGTAATCCACCATAATAATACTTTGCAAGTTCCCAAAATACTCCATCTCATCCACAACCGTGTTCGGATCCGTTGCTCGTCGCCGGCTCTCTTGCTCAAACCTTGCCATGACATTACAGTCCATTGTGCCCCGCGAATTTCTGGAGTTAGGCATCCCACGATCGCGATTAGTATGACAAACTACCACAAATGAGAAAGCATTAAGAATAATGGTCACTTTTCAAATTTCAAAATGTCCACACTAATTAAAATCCATTCTGTTCACAAACCTGATATATCTTATGCCAATCATGGGATTTTAGCCCAGACATTTGGTCATCTTTAGAAAATGCGGACTTGAGAGAACGCATCATACCCGTCGGAGTGCGGATAGACTTGATTACTTACTTCACAATGCGCTCTTCTTTGGTAGACAAAAGCCAGGGAGCGCGAGGAAGCTGCACTCCCCCTTCAGCACTCGACTGCGGCCAAAGGGCCTCCATCTTACCTACCTCCTTTAAATCCATTCGTAACCCTAAAGTGTCTCTCTTTCCTGTGATGTGGTCCCATAGCAAGCTGCCCACATTTTTGAAAATATGCATGGGATCCAACAAGTGGTTGACCTGTAAGTGGGTCCAATATGGCAACTCGTAGAAAATTGAGAACCATCGCATTCCATTTGGATGTGATTCCGGGTTTACCATTTTCACCTCGTACCAGCTTGCAGCGTTCATACGTGCTGGAGTTCGTCCAAGAAAACCTTCCCTGAGTTCATGATCCTCCGGCAAGAAAGCGGCGTGTCCTTCATATACCATCTTCTTCATGGTATATGACCTTCAGGAGTCTAACTGTGGCCCACACAATGGACATGCATGATAACCTGAGGTAACGAGACCTGCAAGGCAATCCACGACCTAGTGAATACTTGATTGAATGAAATAAAATATAGATATCACCAGCGAGAACAAAGGTCTGCTCACCTGAGCACTCTCCCAATCCCAGAAAGTCATGCATCGTCCACATGAGAATGGCTCGAATGTTGGCCGACCGCCGACCATTGCGCCTGCTCATATCTTGCACTGTGACCCCCTCCTCCCACAGAATCTTAAGCTCATCGACTAATGGACGAAGATACACGTCCATATTTTTTACTTTGTAGCAGCCAGGGACGAGCAAGCTAAGGATGAGATGTCCTTACTTCGTAGAAAGCCATGGAGGAATGTTGTAGTTGACAAGCACTATAGGCCACACACTGTAAGAAGTCGAGTGCAAACCGAATGGGTTCACACCATCCATGGCGAGACCGAGCCGAAGATTCCTTAGCTCTCGCGCAAAGCCTGGGAAGGTAGAGTCAATGTGGCTCCATGTGCACGAATCTGCTGATAAAGACTCTAAAAGGAATAAATTGTGGTTGTATTTAGATCAGTTGATTTGATTTCCCTTCACACCAAACAAGACCAAAAGTTCAACACTAAACAAAATCCTAGATAAACCATTGCTAAGCAACATGAGTATATTTTGAGAAGCAGCCCCTAAAAGATGGGGAGAATCCAACCTAGGGTACTTGTAATGAAGTGAACCTAATAGAACCTAAGAGAGAGAAAAAGAGTGATGAGGAGAGAGAAAGACTAGAATAAGAGAGAAAGAGAGAAAGAGAAAAAGAAGAGGAAGAAAGTCATGGAAGTTGTGAAGGTGAAGAGAGAGTTTCTTAATTATCTATGTGACTAGTATTTTCCCCATAATTCCCATATATCGCACCTACTACAAGCCATCCCGACCCAAAATATGTTTGTCTCTGAAAATAAAAGGTGAGTGAGGGGGAGAGATAATAGAGTACTACTATGTGCAAGAATACAAGGAAAATGAGTAGAGGAGGGAATCAAGTGCCATGTGAAATGGGGTAGAGAGGCATAGGGAGTATGGGGTATCATAAAAGTGAGCCCACACATAAGATGATCCACCATTTCATGAAAATTAGGGCCTTGGATAAAGTGGACAGTATGTTGTCTAGAACAAGACTATTATAGAAAAATGGTCTCATAACTTCGGATAGGGAGCTCCGAATAGGATGATTGAGTTGTTAATACGAAGCTCATGAAGTGTACTTTGAGTCCATGTAGGTGAGGTTGGACTAAAAAAATTTTAGAGTCAAAACTAGTGCAAAAAAGTTTGCTATCCAAAAGTAGTTTGTAGTCCAAATAGATCAACTGTGGTTAAGTTTCAACCAAAATAGCATCTCTAAGTTGTGTGAAAATTTCTCCAAAATGGATGATGATCTCCAAGAGGCTTTCTCTAGAGGTAGTCCTTTCCATTTGATCAAGTACTCTCTAATTGATTGGGTGCGAAGCTACTTTTCTCTTTGCACCCAACAAACTACTTTAGAAATGTATTGAATAAGACCATCTTCATTCATGGGGGGCAACTCCTCCACATAGTCTTTTGAGGTCCCAATGAATGGTTTTAGCTGGCTCACATGAAAGATATCATGGATCTTAGTAGAGGAAGGGAGTTGGATGTGATCGGCCAAGTCACCCACTTTCTTCACTTTCTTATATGGCCCATAGTAGCAGTGTGCCAACTTATTGTAGGACTCATCCTCCTTGAGTGTGCCACATCGAGACTTAGGGACCTTGAGAAGTACTAACTCACCTTCTTGAAACTCAGGAGAGTGCCTTCTTTCATCAGCATAGAGCTTCATGAGGTATTGGACCATTTTAAGGTTCACTTTGCATTGTTGAACTGCATGGGGTCTAATTCATCTTTCCCATGTGGGTTGAGCTTTTCACCAAATATGACTGTAGAGAGCCATATAAAGCCTCAAAGGGAGACATTACAATGCTCAAATGAGTGGTGCATGAAAGGGAGAGACGGATCAAAGCTTGGACTCAAGAACTATGGTGGGAGAGTAAGAGCAAGAAAGAGAGGGACAAGAAATGGGAACTCCAACAGGCACAATGTGTGACCAAGCCTTCCTTTATTCAAATTTTCACTAAAAGAATAAAGAATAAAGTGACGGTGACGGGCGCCCGCCACCTGCAGTGTGCAGTGGCGGTGACTATTAGTGTAGTAATACACGGGTGACTAGGCGGAGGCACCTTTACCCCAACAACCTCCCACTTAAAGGTGAATCTGCCCTAGTGAGGAGTGAAAAGAAAAAGAGAAAAAACAGTACAACATGTACACATGTACAACAGGATGAGGAAAGACATCATCTCATCCCACACCCATCAACCTCCTAAGGAAGGTAATGCGCTATGTAGAGAGGCTTTTCGTGAGCAGATCTGCAAGATTTTGGCTAGTCAAGATCTTGACAAGATCAACAGAGTTGTCCTCAATGACCCCAAGCATGAAGTGATACCTCACCTCAATGTGTTTCGTCTTCGCATGGAAGATCGGATTCTTGGCTATCTGAATAGCACTCATAGAATCCGAATGCACTGTAGGGATAGCATCAATACCAAGGTCAGCAACCAAAGGACCCAACCAAATGGCCTCCTTGCACGTCTTAGTGGCTGCAACATACTCGGTCTCTGTAGTAGAAAGGGCCATGCATTTCTGTACCCTGGATATCCAAGAAACAACACCTCCATCATAGGTGAATACATAGCCGGAAGTGAGCTTCCCACTATCTGCATGTCGTGCATAATCAAAGTCCGTGTACCCCATGACTCATGTATCCTAGCTGCCATAGCATATGTACATATCTGCAGTTCCCTTCAGATGCCTCATGATACCCTTCACGGCATCCCAATGCTTCTTGCCAGGTGTAGCCATATAGCATTCCACAACACCAACTGCAAAGGGAATATCTGGACGAATGGCTATCATGGTATACATAAGACTGCCCATTGCAGATGTATAGGGAATCTTGGCCATCTCGGCCCTCTGCTCATCTGTCTGCGGACAATCAACCTGTGATACCTTCACATAAGAAGGCAATGGACAGCCAATAGGCTTTACGTCTTGCATGCGGAAGTGCTCAAGGACTTTATGAATGCACTCCCTCTGTGATAAGTAGAGGAGTCCCTGATGCATGTCACGTCTAATGCGCATACCAAGTATGTGAGCGGCGTGTCCCAGATCTTTCATCTCAAAGCTCTTCTTGAGCTGAGCAACATCTAGCTCATCATGAGCTTTCCCTGCTTATCAGCATATCATCCACATAGAGCACCAAAATCAATAAAGAACCATCACGAGCTTTCTTCGTGTAAAGACATGGATCCATAGCACTCTTGCTATAGCCCTGTGACTGTATAAAGGCATCAAACTTATGATACCACTCCGTAGGTGCCTGTTTCAAGCCATAATGACTTTTCTTCAATTTGCACACTAGGTGCTCCTTGCCAGGTTCGGCAAAGCCCTTAGGCTGCTCCATATAAATCTCATCATGCAAGTCCCCATGTAAGAAACCCCTCTTGACATCCATCTGGTATAAATCCAAGTCAAGCTGAGCAACCATAGCCAAGACTAAGCGCAGGAGGGTGGTCATCTTAACCACAGGATAAAAGACCTCATTAAAGTCCACACCATGCTCCTACTTAAAACCCTTTGCTACCAATCCAGCCTTGTATGTCGGCTTGGGGTGTCCAGGGGCACTTTTCAACTTGTACACCCACTTGCATAGCAAAGCATTCTTGCCCGTAGGCAAGGAAACCAAATCCCAAGTTTCATTCTTATGCAAGGAGTCTATCTCAGACTTCATAGCCCTCTCCCAAGAGTGACTCTCACCCCTGCGCATAGCCTCATCATAAGTGAAAGGCTCTCCTACATCTGTAACCAAGACATAATGCATCGAGGGTTGAAATCTATCAGGTGAACATTTGTCTCTAGTAGACCAGACTCAGCTGCCTGCCCAGCTGCCTATCCAACACCCTGACCATGAGCATCTACTACAGCTGTAGGCTGTCCAAATGGCTATGTAGGAGCTCTCAGCTCCTCCTGAAATACGACCTTGCGGATCTCAACAACTCTCTCAGGCTGCCGATGCATCTTGTCTTCATGGAAGACTACATTATGATCGCGGATGACTTTCCATGCCTACGGATCCCAGAGACAATAACCCATCTCTCCTATATTCTCATAACCAAGGAAAATGCATTTGACACTCTTAGGATCCAGCTTACTTCTCTTGTCCGTGGACACATGGCAAAATGCCTCACATCCAAAGACATGGAGATGCACATAAGAGGGAGGTTTTCCAGTCCATACCTCCTCTGCAACCTAGAAATCCAAACCACTAGAGGGTGATCTATTTATGATATGCATAGCTGTACTCACTGCCTCAGCACAAAAGCTCTGTGGTAGGCCTGCATGGCTAAGCATACTATATGGACACGCTCCTAGATGGTTCTATTTATCCGCTCAACCAAACCATTCTAGGGGGGTGTAGGGGGCGGTCAACTGACGCTTAATACCCCTCTCATCACATAACTGCTCAAAAGCACGTGAGACATACTCACCCCCATTATCTGTCTGTAGGCATTTTAGCCTATATGCAGACTGGTTCTTAACCAATGCAAGCCATCTCTGAAACACAGCCAAGACATCGGATTTTAGCTTAATGGGATAAGCCCAAACTTTTAGTGAAAAATCATCTATGAATGTAACAAAATACTTTACACCACCCATAGACTAGCAAGGCATGGGCCCACAAACATCTGAATGTACCAATGCCAAGGGATCACTCATGCATGGCCTACCAGAATTTTTATGCATAGACCTAGTCTACTTGCCATAAAGACCATGCTCACATGAGTCAAAACATGCATAATCAAGGGGCGGTAAGTACTACAAACTAGAAAGCATTTTCATTCCCTTCAAAGACATATGACCCAAACAGGCATGCCAAAGAGATACATGTGGGATAGAACCCACAGACAAAACATGATCAAGGGAAGAAGCTGATATAATCAAGGGATAGAGGCTGTCAGCCTTGGCACCTCTCGCAATCACAAGTTTGCCATGAGTGATCTTCCATGTAGAGTCTCCAAAAGATACATGATAACCTACGTCATCAAGCTGTCCAGCTGACATGAGACTACATGTCAAAGCAGGTACATGATGTATATCCTGCATAACAAAACTGCTGCCAGAAGGAAACTACAGCCTAACATTACCAATGCCCACAATATCAAGAGAGATGTCATCATCCAAGCGCACAGGACCCAAAACAGTACGGTATGAATGAAACCACTCTCGGTAAGGTGTCACATGAAAGGATGCATCTAAGTCCAAGAGCCAACACTGTGCATACATAGAGTGTATCTCTGCCATCTGTGAAGCATTAGAAGAAGCTGCAAGGATATAATCATCATCATCAACATCCTCAGGCTGCATAACATTGATCTCTTCAATTTTAACACTGGACTTTGCAGGCACTATGTTGCGATCAGAAGACTTATCCTACACTTTGTCTTTCCCCTTATCTTTGCGCCTTTCCTTGCATAGTTCATGGCATTGTGGCCTAATTTGGCCCTTTTTCCCACAATGGTGACAAGTAGCATCTGCATTCCTGCCATGGGATTTGCTACGTGACTTCCCATGAGACTTGGACTGAGATTTCTGAGAATCCCGTCCACGGCCACTACCACTGCCATGCTTTCCATATCCATCATTCATGCCTCTAACTGTCATAGCATGCAACACACGAGAGACATCCAAATTCTTACGGTTAACCTCTTCTTACAGAAGAGTACTCTCAATATCAGATAATTTCAAGGTAGCAGTAGAGGCACATAATGCAGTGTGGAGTACATCCCATGACTCATTAAGAGTACCAAGCAAGAAAAGAGGAGTGACATCCTCTGCAAAAGTGATGTCCTGCGAAGTCAAGTTCTTGAGTATAGCATGAAACTGGCTCAAGTGAGCAGACGTAGTCACATTCTCCTTCATTCGCAGATCCATAAGCTACTTCAGCCAATACATCTAACTCACTGGACTTTTCTTGTCATAGAGATTCTTGATCTTATCCCACAATTGCCATGCACTTTGTTCTTCCTCAAAGACATTGTAATGAACCTGTTCTGTGAGAGACAATACAATAGTGGACTTGCATAACTCATCAATCTCAAGCCATTTCTCATCTAGCATAGTTGCAGGCAGTTGCCCGCTCAACCTCAAAGGTTTGATATGCGATTTTTGCACCAACACTTGCCAAATCTGGCTCTTCCAATAAGAGTAATTCGTACCATCAAGCTTAGTGATGTTGAAAATAGCATGATCAGTGGATGAATTTTCCATAATGCAGGCTAGAAGATTGTAGACAGTTTAAAATTGCTTGCTGTTTACTGCAAAAAATGACAAAATTTACCAAAATCGAGGAAAAATGGCGAGAAAAGTGGAACCAAAGCTGCTTCCCACCAATTACTAATGAAAGTACATCATTTCATAATGTTTCAGCATGAAAAATCCATGTCAGTCCATACATATATGCTTGCTGTAATAAATTACAGATTTCAATAAAAGAGAGCTAACAGTATGTCATACAAACATCTGCAGTGAGTAGGCACACCCCCCAGTCAACGGGGCAAAGTGTTCCTGCCACTACCAAAACTTGACACAAGTAGGTGTCAATTCACAAAGATACAGATCCAAAACTGAGACTTAGCTCATAAGCATATAGTGAACCAAGACATAATGTAACATCCCAAAGGGTAAGAAATCCCAAGGTCTCAAGTGTCTGTAACTCCTCAATAGCATGTAACCGCTCAATGCATAAAAGTACCGCTTGCTCAATGTGTGATAAGCATTCAAGAATGCTCCCACTGGCACAAAAGCCATATGTACGAGCTCAAGAGCTCAAGACAAGGCAAGTCATAGTGCCAATGACATAAGTCCAAGACAATACATCAATAGTACATCCTGAACATGTAGGTGGTAGAGCATCCGTATGTAGCATCCATAAGCATGTAAGACATCAAATACATCCCAATCCAAACTTTGACAAGCCAAGTAACATCCAAGACTACTCCAAATAATCCAAAATACATCTAAGGTAGAGCTTCAATCACTACAAGGATTTGGGCCACTAGCAAAGCCGATTAGCGATGGCGGATAGCGGTGTCGCTATTGGCGTCGCTATTTGTGTCGCTTGCGACGCAAATAGCGATGGGCCACAGGGAAAAAACACGGCCGAAACTTGAGCGCGTTTTTCATTTCTTTTGCTCCATTGAGAGTTTTGAGAGCGAGAGTGAGGGAGAGAGCGACCGTCGTGAGAGAAGGAGAGGAAGAAGACTTGCCGTCGCCGCCGCTGCCACCGCCGTTGTTCGCGGAGGAGAGGAGGAGCCTTCATCGCAAAGAGAAGCCGCCCCACGCTCGCCAATTCTCATCGGTGAGTCTCCCTCTCTCTTTCTTTTGCTTGTTCAAGGTTTAAATCACTCTCTTTTGCTTGTTTATGAGAGGAAATGAAAGAGAAAGAGAGGGAGAGGGAGAGGGAGAGAGAGGGAGAGAAAGAGAAAGAGAGAGAGAGGGAGAGGGAGAGGGAGAGGGAGAGAAAGAGAAAGAGAGGGAGAGTGCATTCTCTCTCTCCCTCTCCCTTTTGCTTGTTTAATGTTTAAATCGCTTTCTTTTTTGCTTATTTAGGAGAGGAAACGAGAGAGTAAGAGAGAAAGAGAGGGAGAGGGAGAGGGAGAGGGAGAGGGAGAGGGAGAGAGAGAAAGAGAGAGAAAGAGAAAGAGAAAGAGAAAGAGAGGGAGAGGGAGAGGGAGGGGGAGGAAATGAGAGAGGGAGAGAAAGAGAAAGAGAGGGAGAGGGAGGGAGAGTGCATTCTCTCTCTCCCTCTCCCTTTTGCTTGTTTAATGTTTAAATCACTTTATTTTTTGCTTGTTTAGGAGAGGAAATGAGAGAGAAAGAGAGGGAGAGGGAGAGGGAGGGGAAGGAAATGAGAGAGGGAGAGAAAGAGAAAGAGAGGGAGAGTGCATTGTCTCTCTCCCTCTCCCTTTTGCTTGTTTAATGTTTAAATCACTTTATTTTTTGCTTGTTTAGGAAATGAGAGAGAAAGAGATAGAGAGGGAGAGAGGGAGAGAAAGAAAAAGAGAGGGAGAGAAAGAGAAAGAGAAAGAGAGGGAGAGGGAGAGGGAGGGGAAGGAAATGAGAGAGGGAGAGAAAGAGAAAGAGAGGGAGAGGGAGAGGGAGAGAAACAGAAAGAGAGGGAGAGTGCATTCTCTCTCACCCTCTCCCTTTTGCTTGTTTAATGTTTAAATCACTTTCTTTTTTGCTTGTTTAGGAGAGGAAATGAGAGAGTAAGAAAGAAAGAGAGGGAGAGGGAGAGGGAGAGAGAGAAAGAGAAAGAGAGGGAGAGTGCATTGTCTCTTTCCCTCTCCCTTTTGCTTGTTTAATGTTTAAATCACTTTATTTTTTTCTTGTTTAGAAAATGAGAGAGAAAGAGAGATAGAGAGGGAGAGAAAGAGAAAGAGAGGGAGAGGGAGGGGAAGGAAATGAGAGAGGGAGAGAAAGACAAGGAGAGGGAGAGGGTGAGGGTGAGAGAGAGAAAGTGCATTCTCTCTCTCACTCTCCCTCTTGCTTGTTTAATGTTTGAATCACTTTCTTTTTTGCTTGTTTAGGAGAGGAAATGAGAGAGAAAGAGAGAAAGAGAGGGAGAGGGAGGGGAAGGAAATTTAAGATAATAGACTTATCGATAATGGTATGCAATGTGCTTTGCCATGGGCCACGTACATTGGTGACTCTTTAAGATGGCTTAAAAATGGTCATGTCCTTCTTAATGTCCAAGTAGGGGATCTTATTGTGATATGCATAATTCATTGTTTTTGTATTAACTTTATAGGCATAACAAATTAGAAATCATGCCAACTAGTCTCAACGGAAGGACTAAAAGAAAATGATACCCTAGCTAATGGTCATTATGGTACTTCATCAAAATGAACCCAAAAGTATTGTTATAGAAGAAGAATCCCTTAAATTGAGTATAGGATATTTTCTCTTAGGTCTTATGACTATGAATAGAATTGATTGAAATAAATTTTATTACTATAGTTGATAAATTTCATAGATGGCGCGCATTAATTTTAATATGCGATCCTAGGACAAAAAAACCACATTTCTAAGATACTTTTTGTTAAGACTGATTTATTATTAGACTAAGAGATCCTCAATGATGCTCAAAATGGATTACTTATACTCAAAGCCCTCTAGTGCAGTTTTTTACAATAACGAATAATTATCTACCGGGACAAACAAATCCTTGAGCATGATACAAGGCCGAGATATAACATCGGAAAATCTCTCAACTACTATATACAATGCAAGATTTATGGTCAACTCGCAACTTGACGTATATCTCCATAAAGCTATCCATTTAAGCCTCGTTTGCTGTAATGTAGATAAGATGGAAAATGAAGAAGGTCTTATTGTTCAAGACCGCGAGACGTATCTTAATCAGCGTGTCCCATGTCCTTGCTCTCAATGCAAGTTGGCAATTAGACAAAAACGTCGATTGTCTATAGAACACGTACGCCGATTTGGAGAGTTTCAATCTGAGATCATTGATCAGGCGTTTGCGGATTTTCAGCAAACGGTAATTTGAAGTTAATATTAATCATGCATTGTACTCGCAAGCTAATTGAAAACAATACACAATAAGATTGGGTCTTGTTGGTAAATTTTCTATCCAGGGGGTGATGTCTCGACCCAAGGGGGAGTGCACCCTTTGCGGCCAATTAGAAGAGTTCGTGGACGTGCGATGGATGGATTGCAGGAGCCAATCCACCACTCGCAAGGCCCATCTATACCATCAATGCCAGAGGAGACAGACAACCTTCCCGACCTACCTACAATCTTGGAGCCTGAGATGGAGGCAATGATATTACAAGGGGTCGATATTACAAGGGGTGGAGGCCACCGCAAGCTTGGAGCCCGCATCGGCTAACAATGATGGAAATACAGAAGTCCAAGAATTTTTTGAGAACGAGACAGACTCGTTCTTTTGTGGTGACATGTCTATTGACCTTCCAGTGTATGCAGAGTTGTGTCAGGAAATTAACATGGGACCATAGAATACTTCATTCTTGGAGAATTGTATTACTCAATTCGTTGTTTAGATCTTCCATAAAGGTACATAAGATATGCATTTTAAGAGGGATTTTTCAAAAATGATTTATATTACTGTGCTTTATATAGTTTAAATTGATTATTCTAACATCATTTTTTATCTATGCAGGTGACATTTTCAAGATGAGTCGAGGGATGAGCGATGAGGAGTTTCAGGACATGATGGCACACATGTCTCCAAATCATCTCGCGAGATTCAGAGAGATGGCAGACTAGGAGCTGTCTCGTTCTTCGTCAGGGCGCTCTGCTAGATCTACTTCAGCGCGATCAGATGCTTCAGCTTCAAGCAAATGATCTCGACACTCACGACTTGGGCCAGAGGGAGGGATTGCATCGGGATCAGGGGGTACTGCTGTGGAGACACAGACGTGGTATCTCCATCTCGTCGTTCAGCTGGAGCTGCGTCACCTCCAAGTTTTGTCACACCTGTGGAGACGTCTACTCCACTTACTCCGGCTTTTGCGCAGCCGTCAAGCAGAGGTGGCATGCCTTTTGGTGGCACTCCTTTTGGTGGCACCCCCTTTGGTGGCACCCCTTTGAGTGGCACTCCGAGAGAGGGTACCCCCGTCGGTACACTAGATGTACAGGGGTCTCCTAGATATTCCTAGGAGCATGGACGGAGATGGGAGAGGATCCATCTTAGGCAGACTCCTAGGGGTTATGGATACCTAGTTGATAGTAGGTCAGGAGCCATCATCATGAATGATGAGGGGAGGAGAGTGATGGCTCGCATGAGGGAGTTGTGCCAACAAGTTTTTCGGCACGACGTCCTAGATCATTGGAAGAACATACCAGAGGGGAGTAAGGACTACATAGTAGCATCCTTGCACGAGGAGTTTCCGGTGCGAGCCGCAGTAGATAGATTCTCTATGGGCTGGATGATGGATTGCATGCATGCATACATGTCACATAGACGATCCGACGCACGCAAGGCAATCAAGAGTAGGGCTGCAAAGCCCGAGTGGCTAGATGCAGACGACTGGCACCAACTGAGGGAGGAGGCTACAGATTCGCCAGGACGTTGGAGTCAATAGATGTGGGAGGTGGCGAGGGCACGACTCGAGGCCGGAGTGGTGCATCATCTTAGGAGTGGCGGCCACAGGTCATATTTGGAGGACTTTGTAAGTTTCTCTTTTGTTTTGCTTATTTGTTTTTTTGAAATATTCTTTGTACTGACAATCATGTTTCTAACAGTTAGCATTTTGTTTTCTTTGCAGCACTCCATTACAAATCGCAATCCGCAAGGCCTTGAGACTCAATATACAGAGAGGCACGATCTCAATGCATTGATCGACCGATTGTATAGACGCGGCAGCCCTGTAAGTCACTCATCTTTCTTGTCCGTAGTTACCATGAGATATTTGAATGCATTGTTGTATGGTGGATTGATATGTTGTTTCTTTTTCTGTAGAATCCGTTCAATGCTCCTTTACACGGCGGGACGAGCTTTCGGGAGACGAGGATTTCTAGCTCGCCCTTGGATCCTTGGAGCTCACACACCTTTAGTTTTTAGTCGCCTGGTCTATGTAGACATTTTCTATGTATTAGTGATATCCTTTCATGATTGTACCAATCGCATTTTATGCGATCATGTATTTATTTCATGTATCAGTTTTATGATTTCAGTATACATTCTTTTTGTTTGCAAACGCTTTGTATGCAGTAGTGCAGAAACTATTTTGTATGTCTCTCATACAGCACACAGTGCTATATGTGATAGGGCAGCTTGCTGCCCTGCCATTAAAAAAAAATTTCCCTGTTACCGTCGCTATTTGCGTCGCAAATTTACTACTCGCGTTGCTATTGGCCTCGCTATGAGCGTCGCAACTTTACTGGTTGCGTCACTATATGCGTCGCTATTTGCGACGCATATAGTGACGTTTCTATGGCATCGTCAATAACGACGCTTTTTGCAATGATGGGGGAAAATTTTGTTGTTTGTATTTTCGTCGCTTTAAACGTTGGTATAAGGTCTATATCTTGTAGTGAATGAGCACTCAAGCTCAAAGTATGCATAGGGTAATCAACTGTGACATGAGCATCAAGCCATAGGAAACGGGTATGCACAAACCCAAGGAGCATCACTGTCAAAGCATATACCATTGTCAAGCACAAACCATGTCAATAAGTACCTAATGTCAAAGCTCTTCCAAAAGCATTTGGAATGGAATCCAAGCTCGAAGTCGTACCCCAAAGATCAATACTTTATGGCATATATCCAGGACATAGGCCGGAACCAATAGGCATAACCCAAAGCATGTAGAATAGCTTCAGCTCACTTTTATTACAGCATGAAATGACTATCAAAAATTGAGAAATTTCAGTCCCAAATCAGTGCCAAATGATTGCCAAACAATAGGCATACATTCCCTTATATGTAGGCATCATACGGGACCAACCGGGCATCAAATGACAATGCCAGGCAAACATAAGCATCAAATGTTACTATAGCACTGTTATAAACTGTCTGTGGACTATTATGACAGTCCCAAAATAGTGCTAAATCAGCCCAAAAGCAATGTCAATGCTCAGTCTTCAATACGAAGCATCAAAGCATGTGCAAATGCCTCAAATGAAGCCTGTGGAAGTGCCCAATGGCCTAGAGCTTGAGGAGGACCGGTATGATGCAAATGGGGATCAACCTGGAATCATGCGCAAACAGTGTGTTGCTGTCCTGGGTGGCTTGCAGTCCACATGGCACAACTGGGGTGAAGTAGGGGCTCAAGTAGGTGCCTAAGGGGGCACATACCAAGCCTCAAGGGTTCTTGAGTAAGGGCAATGAAGATATGAAGCAATGGAGCTTCAATGGTAGCTGCCCCAAACTGTTCACAGCCTCTGTGACCTAAGAAATGAAGTAAACCCTGAAGAAAATAATCAAGTACCTCTGATATAATGCCCTAAAGGTACCCAACAATGCTGAGAAGGTGCTCGGGAAGCCGAGGAGTGACGGGAGCTCGAAGGAGTCGGATATGGCTGCCAGGAAGGAGACCCAATGCAACTAGGGAGTCAATGGGAAGCTGAGAATGCCACGAACCAAGTTGAAGAGTCGGGAAGCCAAGCTCTGATACCAGTTGAAAGGGAGAGATAGATCAAAGCTTGGACTCAAGAGGTATGGCGGGAGAGCAAGAGCAAGAAAGAGAGAGACAAGAAATGGAAACTCCAACAGTCACAATGTGTGACCGGGCCTTCCTTTATTCAAATTGTCACTAAAAGAATAAAGAATAAAGTGACAGTGACAGGCGCCCGCCACCTGCAGTGTGCAGTTGGCGGTGACTGTTAGTGTAGTAATACATGGGCAGCTAGGCGGAGACACCTTTACCCCCAACAATGCAGCCATGAATACCATACATGTTGGACATCGTGACAAAAATGTCTCAAGTAGGTTTCAAGCCACTTGTTGACCCGCTCCATTTGACCATTAGGCTAGGGGTGATAGGCTATAGATGGAACCAATTTCATTTCCATGGAGCTGGAAAATACTTGCCAAAAATGGCTTATGAATTTGGTGTCCTAGTCATGCATGATGACATGTGGTAACCCATATACCTTGAATACATGCTCTATAAGCTGGCCAACCACTTGAGATGCTGTAAATTTTGACTTGGTGGGGACAAAATAGGCTACTTTGGTGAGCCTATCAACTACCATATAAATATTTTTCCAACCCTTCTTGGTCATGGGCAGCAGACCTGTGATAAAATCCATTGTTCTGTGGGTCCCCTTGCCTTTTGGCATGGCTAATGGTGGCTAAAATAATCCACCCAACTTAAGGTTGATGTCCTTGTTCTACTGACAATGCACATATCGAGACACAAAGTCCTTAACATCTTTCCATAGGCCTCTCTAATAAAAGGACTTTGAGATGCGATCATCGGTTTTAAACACCCCTAAGTGACTAGCAATTGGTAAAGAATGCATCTCTTTTAAGATCCGCTCTATGAAAGAGGAGGTGTGGGGAATTATAATCCGGTCATGTGCCCATATGAGACAATTTTTGAGCTAATATGGGAAGTTCTTGTCCATTGAGTGATCTCAAAATCATAGTTTTGCGAAGTTTTCACTCACTGCCTTTGCTTAGGAGTTAAATTAGGTTGTGTTAGAAGAAGTATTTGAGCACCTAATGGTTATTTTTCACCTTAAATCTTCTCCCATATAGATAGTGGTGCCACTTTTTAATAGCATGAATGACTACCAATATCCATTGATCATAAACATGTATTTGCCTCTCTTTTTCATCCAATTTCTGGCTTTCAGATGCTATAACACCATGTTCTTGTAGGAAAATAGCCCCAATACCCTTCCACTAGCATCACACTATATAGTGAACTATTTTCTCAAGTCAATATACATGAGAATGGGGGCTGAAGTAAGCAATTCTTTTAGTTTTTGTCGAAAGCTACAATCAACCAAAGCATCCAAAAAAAGCCTCTTTTTTTAGCCTATTCATTAATGGTGCTACAATGGTAGGATAATGGCAAATAAACCTTTGATAAAAGGAGGATAAACTAAGAAAGCCACATAAAGAGGTAGTATTTTAGGGTGTGACCAATCCCAAACACACTGCACCTTCTTGTGATCAACTTGTAACCCTTTTTCACTCACAATATGGCCCAAATAATCAACCTCAATCTGCATGAAAATACATTTTCTTTCCTTGGCAAACAATCTATGCTCTTGTAATACATCAAATACTACCATACATGTTGTAGGTGCTTTCTCAATGTCCTACAGTACATGATTATATCATTGGAAAAGACAATTACAAACCGAATGAGGAAGGGATGCAAGATCTTGTCCATAAGACTCTAAAAAGTGACAGGGGTGTTTGTTAGCCCAAATGGCATGATAAGAAAATGATATAACCCTTGATCAATCTTGAATGTTGTTTTGATTTTAGCACCTGCCCTCATGTATTTGATAATAACCAAACCTTAGGTCTATCTTAGTGAAGTAGCACGCTCCATTGAGCTCATCCCTAGCAAGTCATCAATTCTAGGTATGGGGTACCTAGTCATGGCTATAATCTTGTTAAGGTCTCATAGCAATCTACACACATCCTGAAGGAGCTATCCTTCTTCTTGACCAACAAGATAGGAGGTGCATAGGGGGAAGAGCTAGGCTCGATAAAACCCATTTCAATGAGCTCTTTAACTTGCTTGGAAACTTCCTTATGCTCACACTTAGAGAGCCTTTAAGGTAGCTTATTGATTGGTTTTGCATGGGGTTCCAAGTCAATAGGATGATCCACTTGCCTTTTTGGTGGAAGAGCTATATGTGGCTAAAAGAGGTCCTTATATTCATCTAAAATATCTCTCAACACTGCATCCTTGGTCAAATTAGTGGACTTATTAGAAACATCCTTATTTAAATGCAAGACAAAGATTTGTGAGTGTCTATTGAACTCATATTTCAGTTGCTTTGTTGTAATCAACTAAAAATCTGCATTATCTTTGATCCCCTCTAAGTGTATATTAAACTATCCATGCATAAAAATTTCCATGTACAACTAAGAGAAATCCATGGAAAATTTTCCCAACTGTTTCAACTAGTCGTAGCCCAAGTCAACATTAATGGGCTCCATATCAAGTGTGCACAAGTCCACAATTGCCTCATAATTTGCAGCCAAGCTGAGTGGTACCTTAGATCATATATGAATGGTGATATCCACATTTCCATTAGCCACCTACATCTTAAGGGGCTACTATAATTCTATGGGAAATCATCTCAAACGGTTAAGGGATTCTTTATTTACAAAGCTATGCATGCTGCCACTATCAACAGGAATAGATACATGCTTTCCATTTATGTTTCCTTGTATGGTAGTGTAGTTGGGCTTCTACAGCCCATACATGCATCCATAGATATGAAGCAAATGGAAGTAATAGCATGTGGGGGTGTCATATGATCAATCCCATCCATCTCATGAGGAAGATAACCCTCGGGATTAAAGGGGAATCCTTCCAGGAGTCAAATAACTATTCATGGTCAAGCTCCTCCTCATAATCAATATTTTTAGCATGGGGCAAAGGTAGAAACGTGAAAGTAGAAAACTTGTACCATCTAGTCCTACCATTATCCCATTTTATAAGCATAATCATTGTGCATAATAAGAAAATGTCCTCCTACTAGACGCGTGCTACTTGTTGGAGCTATATAAATCTCACCTTATCTAAACTAGGTCTCACCCATATATATGTAGATTGTGATCAATATGAAATAGCCTTTAGGAGTGTACATGGTGTGTCTCTTCTCTCCCTCTCGCATCTCTTTATATCTTCTCTCTCTACATCTCAACATGGTATCACACTGGGGGTGTTGGAGCTATATATAGCTCACCCTATCTAGACTAGGTCTCACCTATATATATGTAGATTGTGATCAATATGAAATAGTCATTGGGAGTGTACATGGTGTGTCTCTTCTCTCCCTCTTGTGTCTCTACATATCTTCTCTCTGTACATCTCAACATTACCCTTGCCTAGTGATATGCCCATGTAGATTCCATGCCATTAGTTCGGCGTAGCTTACCTCATAAAGAACAACATCTAGTCTTGTAATATGAATCTAATAGTTCACTTATTAGTATTGGGGGTTTACTACATTGCTACATAGAACACAATTGCTAACCAATCTATCTTTAGAGGGGGCATTAAGTGAGCATTTTATATAATATAGGAAAAAGTGAATATCCAAAGTTTTAGACATGACTAAATATAACATTCCTTAAAATAATATTTACATAGGCAATCCATACTTGGGGGTTCAATATGCTAAAACCTATATTCTATCATGTATGTCCAAGGACTCTTTATTAGATACCATATCTATGTAGTTCTTGTTGATAAAATGCACCTCCATTTCTTCAGAAATTTCAAAAATATTACAATCATCCCGTTTTGTAAGTATAATATTGTAAATTATCTAGTTTGAGGATTCCTCTTTTTTGAACTCATGTGATAGGCATGTAGCATGTTTGGAGAGAAACGTCAAAAGAGAATCTTATATATAGTGTTAATTTCATGCTTTTAGGGGAGCTCTCATAGACACAAGTGAGTTGTAAAAGTAATACATAGAGACTACGATATCAAGGGAAGAAAGCCACCTCCTATAATTTCATGCTTTCAAGGGAGCTCTCATAGACACAATAATACCTAGAGAATACAATATTAAGGGAAGAAAATCACCTCCTATAATAGTTGCTTTGATTTCTTGCTTTGACATGAGCTCTCAAACACAAGTGATTTGTGAAAGTAATACTTAGAAATTATGATGCTAAGGGAAGAAAAATGCATTTTATAGCAATTCCTTTCAAGTTAATCTTATCAATAGCCTACTTAAAGATAGAGAATGCCCTTTCACTCTATATTAAATTCTCTAGGACACTCAACTTGAGAACTATGAAAAATCTTCATGTGCATTGCTTACTACTTCAAACACAACCCTTCAGAAAATGACAATGAAATTTTTGTACCTATTAACAACCATGCATATGCATTATACACTAATTTCCCAATGTATACACATTATATAAATAGTGTACTACGCAAAACTATTATGTGTCGTGTCCATTATCACAATGAGAATAAGGCATGAATCGTCATGAAAACTTTTGGCTAGAATAGTTGATGGTTCACACCTTAAATTCCTAAATCGATTCTTGGATAATGTACACATGTCATTAAGCTCTACAAATGTCATTAAGATATATAGAATGGCTTTACAAGCCTTCTCTTCTTCACTTACTAAAAGTATTGGTCACTTTTGTAATATTCTACATGAAATAAAATAGAGTGCTTGTTGATTTGGTTGAAAGGTAAACCTTATATTTTATTTCTAACTTTACACTTTTATAGCTCAAAATTATCTAAGAATACAATCCATTCTAGGTACATTGGTTAGTTGTGTAGATGATATAGCTATTCCTATGCCCAACTCATGTCCTCATAGTCTCTTCAAATGATATTTTCATTCAAACATGATCAAGTGGAAAGTATTTTCCTTAGTTATATCATGCAATCCTTTAACTACAAGCTTATCAATCATTTATTTACCATAGTGATCACCATTTAATATAATAGTAAGACTATGGTAGTGACCAATTATTGGTTAACCTTAATCTATTTGAGTGCTATCCAAGGTAAACACATCAAAAATTGCATTTAGAGGTTTCATTGATTAATGAAAAATATCATTTGACCATAAAAATGGAGATTCACATGTGCCGAAAGAATTAGACATGTTATTAATGAATTGATATTATCATTCCAAGAAATAAAAATCAAGTTAAACTTTGATGCCTCCCCATATCACATTTTCTTTAAACTCTTATGTTGATAAATTTTCTATAGAATTGCAATAAGTTGTATTGTACCTCTTATAGTACAAAAGATGGAGGCTATTGTAATGCTAGTTTTTGGTAGGTTGGGTGTTTCTTGGCATGCCATTGATATATGCACTGGTACATTTGTTGGTATTTACACAAATATGTGCACTTGTATAAGTGTTAGTATTTTTGTGATGGTATGGGCATCGATATATGCAATGATGTTTACAATGTAGATACCCTCATTTTATAATATTACATATATTGGTGTAAATACAAATATTGTTTAAAAGGAGTACCTAAAGTAAAATTTTCATTTCCTCTACTCATTTCTACATCCTGCAGTATCCTATGGTACCCAAAAGAATAATACATTAAGGTAAATACCCTTCTTGTCTCCATTCATATGTATTTCAGTTCTCTTTCTTCCTTCTCTCTTTCATATACATATACAAAAGAGAGAAAAAACATGGCTACAAGGTCTTTATCTATTTTTCCTCATAATCTTTTTTCTTTTTTATAAAAGAGATTGTGCAAAAGAGAAAGAGAGTGAGATAAAAGAGTTGAGGAAGAGAAAGCAAGAGAATGAGATAATATAGGCTTTGTGGATGTATTTTTATCTCATTTTATTTCATATTATAATGAAAATGGTATAAAAGAGAAAAAGTGAGGGAGACAAGAAAGAGTGAGGAAAAGAGAAAATAAATGACTTGGTATTGTAGGTTATGTAATTTATTGTTTGTTTTTTTTTCATCTTAATATTTTTGCTTATAGAAGAAAGAAGAAGGAAGATAAGGAATGAGAAAGAGAGTGGAATTGGGTAATATATGTTATGTGTGTGGTTCGTAAAGTCTATCACTTTGGGGGATTTAAAAAAGCAAGCCCCCAATTTGGAGTTTTTTCACAAAATTTTCCAAAACTTGGAGTTTTTCAATTTATTTGCCAAAACTTGGAGTTTTTTCACAAAATGTACAACTTTATGAGGGAGAATCTTGTTACCCATATTGAAAATTTGTATTAAACAAGCTATTCAAGGGTCCCATTTTTTCAAACTCTCAAAATAAATAAAAGAGAGAATAATGAACAAAATTGGGTTTCTACCACACATCTCAAAAATTACCCTTATCAATAAAACTAATCTCTAAAATAATGAGTCAATCTAAACAAAATACAAAAAGAAATCAATATAGGAAAGGATAATTATTTCTCTTGCAACCATTTAGGCAAATTATGAAAGCCACTTATATATAACTATTATATAGTATCAATATGTGGACTCGGTAGCAACAAAGGTCAATATCTTCCTCATCTTCTTCACTAATCATTCCAAAGTTTCTCATATATGCAATGGTTATAGGGAGCTTTAACTCTAGCATATCTAGAAGGAATATATCTAGAAGGGATATAGACAACCATCTGAGGGGAATTAAAACGAAGTGATCAACAAGCTTTATGGAACAAAATCGAGATTACCTTGAGAAAAAAATTGTCCAACTAGCAAAACTGAACTTGGAGCATCAAAACTATGAAAAATGAAATTTCTTTGTACAAAAAACAAGCATGATTTATAACGAGATGCATCGCCAACATATAGGTAGCCCCCTCAATGAATACCAAGCTTTATAACGAGATTCATCACCTACATATAGGTAGCCCCCTGAGTGAATATCAAGCTTTATGGATGTATTCTTCATAGCAAAAGGCAAACAATAAACTTGCATACTTTTTACAATAGGAGTAGAGGAGCAAGATCTAAATTACCTTAAACAAAAAAATTGGCTCAAGCAATAACAACAAAGTCGGAGCGTCAAAATCAGGAAAAATGAAATTACTTTGCATACTAAATAAGCATAGTTTATAAAGAGATCCCTAACCTATAAATAGACGGCCCCATCAATGAATCAAAAAAACATGATCAATAATTCCACTTTTAGATCCTCATTCAATCATGTCCACAAATGGACAACTGGTCTATGATTAATAATTTCTACTTTTACTAGAGTTATCATTATGCTCAAAAATAAAAATACCAAATATGTGGTCCCTTCACATCATGTATCCAAAATGAACGTCCATCTCCACTTCTTCATATGCACTTTAAATCTTCCATACACTAGTGCATGGTCCCCATCTCATTGAACAATAGCCAAAATAAAACTCTCAAGCCTTTGATTTGTATTTTGTGTGTCGAGAAATGGCAAGCATAAATTTTAAATAAGTTTGCTTAAGGGAAGGTTGATGCATCATCATATGTTGATTTTTATCAAACCTAAGCACACGAATGTAGACATAATATATGTGCTTGCAGGTTAGGAAGGATTTACTTTCCAACTCTCTCTTTTGAAAGTCAGGACACATGTAGAAGGGCTTGGAATTGACATGCACCTCATACAAATTCTTTGACATAATATAAAATATGACTTTCTCATTTTCCACCACTACTTTCTCTTCCACGAAAAATACATTCAATGCCTTAGCCAATGCAATTTTTCTTTCTGCATCCTTAGAAATACCATGTCTCCAATTTTCGCTTTGCTTGCCACTTGAAGAGGTAAGTGGTACTTTCCCATGAGTGGTAGTATTTTTAGGGGTAAGTGGAATGCCATCATGCTTGAATACAAAACCTCCTTTTATAAGAATTGAAATATCCTCTGTAGCAGAAGCATTGGTGCCCTTGTCAATAGACCAAATCCTTGGTCGCAACGGCGCATGCTTAACTTGTTTATCAACATCCCATGTATGCTCCACATCATGACTGCAAAACCAGAATCATTGTGCAATAAGCTTACCTTGAAATTTCCTCTCTGACCAAAATGAAGGGCATAGTAACCCATGTGATTTACTTTCTATCACATTGTAGCACTTCTTTCTATTTATAATAACAAAAAAATTTCGTTTGCAATGAATGGAGATTCTTCGAATGGCCCACAAACTTCTATGCATTTCCTCCTGAGACAATATTAGTTGGGAGATCCATTTCAATTGACACTGCATGTACCTCATGGTCCAAGCCTATTTCTGCATCTTGGTCATTTCTATTTTGAAAATTTATCTTGCATGGTTGTCCTATTTGTTTTCTATCCCTTGACTCCACTGCATAGCTAGGTTTATGAGAGCTACAACCATCTAGAGCTCTTCTTTTCCTTTGAATTGTTTCTTTGTTTCGAGAAATGAAAGGCTCTCCATACATGGAGGTGCCAAGAACTTCTCCTTGAACTGTTCGAGCTATGAATGAAGGTGAAGGGGTGTTTCTTGCAACCACCCTATTAATAAAAGCATTCATGTCGGGACCACTTTTAGAGTATCTTTCATTTGTGAAGGCCAGTTGCCTCGAACATTGAATATATAAGTTGATTAAGCTAGTGACTCATGCATCATACAAACCAATTTTCTTTTTTCCATCCTCCCTTGGCAACCAACTTGCATGCCGCTCTCAGAAATATTTGTGTTGGGAATACAAGCCCTCTCCCAAGGACTCAAGGAAGCCTACAACCCAATAAAAAAGTCAGCAATTCCTCTTACATGTCTATTTTGTTCTCATACTTGGGTATTCCCACCCCAATGATATTAGTACATGTGCATGTAACAAATAGAAACATAAAAACATTTACATTTGTAGTACTACCCCAATGGTCTATCCTATTCTCCCACCATTTGATCCATCTCTTCAATGCTACGGTATTATCTCGAGGTAGTACTACTTGTTGCCACCAATTTTGTAGAGCTATGTCATTCCTCTTGCTCTCTTCATCAATGGATTTTGAAAGGCACCACCTCTCACATAAATTCAAGTAATGCTTTCGAAGGTTTGAAAGTACATATTTTGTTGCGTGCTTTTGTAAGATTTTTTCCCAGTGAAACAAACACGATCGCTCTCTTCCTTCCAACACATTCTTAGTTTTCCCATTGAAAACGTTGCGTATCACCATCCAATTTGCACTTGCTTCATCTGCCATAAAACTTGCAAAGTATGTAGGAGGGTGTCCACACTCGAGCATCACATTATTAAGGCATCTCCAAAAGAGAATTTGTGTTTCTGTATCATCTTTCTTTTTACCACAAATAGAGATCACCATGATCCCCTTCAAGACTACAATTAAAAATACCATAATTAGCAACTAAAATATGTCAATGAAAATTGATAACAAGTCAGGTTCCTGAATGTTGTACACCCAGGGGGTTCACTATAGATGTTGTATGGTATCACGTGAGTGTAAGGGAGCGGGGGGTTTTGGAAGGGGACACTTACGTGTATACATTAGAGGTAGACCCCTCTTAATTTCCTATATTGAACTTATAATTTAAGGAGGGGATAGAGGGAAAAAAGAAGGGGGGGATGCATTTGATCACCTCTCTCCATAGATTGGTTTCTCCATGGCATACAAGAGACCTTGATAAGTAAGGTTAAAACCCTAAACCCTCACATAGTAGGGTTATTGAACCTAAGGTTTCTAACAAAAAAAACATTAGCAAATTCTGAATAAGCATCGACTATTGTTTCTCCTCCTGTCACAACTTTGGATCATCGTCGTTTATAGCTCTAGGTTCTTTTCCTTCAACTGCCAGCTTGAGCATGAGCACTTTAGACTTGCAAAAAGAGAATGCCTCAGTTCTTGTGTCACTGATCAACAATTATTTTCACTAGTAAGTAGAATCTAAGTGCCATTACATAAATCACTTTGTGATATGACCTTTTGATACTTTTAATTACTTAGAATAATTCCAACTTTTAAAAAGAAAGTTAGTATATGTTGTATGAAGACTTACATTTAAGAAAGTGGATACATAAAAAGTCATACATGTATATATCTTATAAGCTTAAATAGGGGGGTATATTAGTCTTACAAGCTTCATAAATAGGGGTTTTTTTAGAAGTCCACGCACATAGGTGACATGTCTTCTTTACTTTGAGTGAACCCCCCATGATCGTACACATAGAACAAGACATTGTTGCCTAATCATCTATTTTGTATGTAAAGTCAAAGTGAACATATGACTTGCAAAGGTCTCCATTTCTTGAGCATCACATTCGATTTACCAATTCCATTCCAAAGCCGGGTCCTTTAGTAGACATCTTGAAAATGCAACTTTTTTCACCCACCCCTCCTTGCCTTGGAAATCTATTGCCATGAAAAAAAGTAAACATGCATCTTTTTTTCAACTCCAAAATGTTATCAAAAACATCTCCAACAACACATGTTTCTTTTTTTTTTTGCATGTCACAATACTATTGAACCTGCAACCTCAACAAAAGGAAGTTTGTTAAACCAATAACAACGCTACAAACCATAGTTTGCATACTTGAATAAGTGAAACTAACCTCTGATTTTGAACCAATGGCATCAACTCCTCCAAAAAGTTTGTAAGCTCTTGTTCTCTCTCCACCTTTGAACCATTACTTGTCAAAGATTCAATGATAATTTGTTTTGCTACAATCATTTGAATTTTCCTAGCACCATAGTATCGATTCACTTGCAAAATCGAGTGAGCTAGAGATCTAATTTTTTTAAATTGTAGCCATTGAAGTCCTTGTTTGCACATTGTGTGTGTGAGTGCCTACATGAAGCATCAATCTCTCCATGCTTGTGTCCTTTGACAAAATGTAATAACTTTGCAATTACAAGTTGCATAACAAGTGACAACTTTACTACAATAACGACAAGGACATAACCATCATATTGTTGTTGCATCCCATCCATGTTTGAAGATGTACCATGTGTAGACAAAAGAACAAAAGTAACAAAACCATTGTGCTCTCTTGGAATCTCACTAACAAAAAAATGGCCTTCACTCATCTGCAATAAAGCCTTCAACTTCTTTCCTTTGGGGCTCTTAGCAATCCAAGTTAAAATCTCTATTCTTTATTGGTGGAAATGAATGAGAACTATCAAGTCCATCATCCAACTCTAAGTCAATAGCCGGAGCTCATACGGGTGCAAAAAATCCGATAAAATGTCTACCACATGTCCTAAAAATGAATGAGCTTGTTTGTTATTTTCTACAGTATAGTCTTTCCCCTTGGTGCACTGTGAAAGTGGCATCACAGTGTACTATTTTATACTGACATGAAAGAGAAGAATTGAGCAAAAATTGCTTCACACCGTTGATATCCAATTGTCCATGAACTGTGATCTATTCAATGTAAGCGTCAAGTTGGAAAATAGCATTCAAACCTACTAGCTTCCAGTTAAGGGATAGAAGTGATTGAAGAAAATAAGAGCTCACAAGAATATTTCCATCCCTCAAGGGCACAATATGTTCCAGTGATTGGGAGCCGATTGACCATTGAAGAGTAACTTCTGTCATCGTCTCTCACAAAAGAAGCTGATTTGAAACTTGACAAACAATGGAACTACGAAGGTGAAATATTATATCTAATAGCATGCCTATTGTTTATCAATTTCTTTGAATGTAGAAATAATAGTCCAATACCCCCACCAAATATGGATTAAATGAGTTCTTACTCCATGGACAAGTTATTAGTGATAGTTGAAGTTGTGAATCAATCCATCAATGAACCAAATCATTAAAAAAAGTCTACATATTGAAAAATCACAAGAGTTAGTTAAATATTTTTAAAAAAATATATATTCTCAAAAATAAATTTAGCAAGTATTTATAAATTGTTTTTTAGGTCATGATGTGGCACAAATTTTTATTAGCACGTTTTATTTTGTTAGATGTCAAGCACTGTCATCATTTACATATTTTAGTAAATAATTTTTCGGTGTTCGAGAGAAACATTCTCTCATAATGAATGTTCAATATGCACCTACCTCTTGCCATTGGATTGTGTGTAACACTTTAAACATATTTTCTTTTTTGTCTTACGTTTTATTACTTCCTCCTCCTCCTCCTCCTCTTCCTCTTCCTCCTCCTCCTCCTTCTTTTTCTTTTTCTTCTTCTTCTTTTTCTCTTTTATTTTCCTCTTTTTCTCTCCCATTGCAAGTTAGAAGACACAAAGAAGAAGCAAGAAGGAGAGCAACCCTTACAGCAATCTCAAACAAGACCAACATTCTCCATCAAACTCACTAGGTAAGCTCCACACTCCATCCCCATGGCTGAAAATATATATTTCAAGTTTTATTTTTTCTCCATGACTGAAAAAATGGAAGAGGAGGTAGACAATGAGAGGACAAAAAATGGGAGGGGAGAGAAGGAAAGGGGAGGTAGAGAAGGAGACGGTAAATTGAAAAAAGAGGAGGAGAGGAGACCTTTGGGACACCCGAGGCTGTCTGTGTCGACATAGACAACTATCGGGGGTTAGGCGTAGTCCCTTTTGGAGGGAGGAGGAGGAGAGGGAGAAGGCAAGGAGGAAAAACCCTCAGCACCCCTCGGTTGTCTTTTCGTAGGGTGTTGTTGGTGTAGTTTGGGGAGTTGTTGGTTTGAGGCCGTGGTGGTCGTAGGAGGTAGAGGGGGGAAACAAGCTAGTGCTCTCATGTGGAAGTAAAGGCAAAAGGATGCACAAATATTTTGACACCTCTATGTTGGAGACCTTGTGAAGATGTAAGGCCATGACACGATCACAGGCAATGTTCTTTATCTGCCACATTGCCTAGGTAACATTTTTGAGGCCGTATGCTCTTGAAGTCATCTACAGATCTGAGCAATAGCTTTGGATGATTTAAGAATGGCCACCTATCACATTCACATATCTAGGCGGCAGTCCCTCCTCCACAAACCACTCCCCTCTTAGCCCCTCCTTCCTAAATCACTGCTCGTCTCTAAACCGCCCCTTAAACCCCGGGGGTGCACTAGGGTTTACCGTATGGTACCATATGAGTGTAAGGGAGGGGGTTATTTAAGGAAATTAAGGTACACTTTATAAGGTAAGGTCCCATAAATAGGGGGTAGATAAGGGGTATTTTCATATATTTTCTTACACACAGGTGATGTCTCCTTATTACCACTAGTGAATCCCCTATGCCTCAAACCTCTCCTATAGCCAAGTTACATACAATTTTTGTCTTTGGGGACACTGCACCCGAACCCTCTCCAAGGGGGGCCTCAATGGCTATTGCCATCCTCCCTTGAAACCCCCCAACGACACTAGTAGGGGGGCTGATGCCCCCCCTACACGCACGTCCATATAAAGTAGGTGTAAACCGCATGAGTCCAAGGCATGAAGAAATAAACCATTTTTAAATCGTATACAAATCTTTCTAAATAAATAAATGTGACATGATTTGGTTTTTACGGATTGGGAAATATCAAACAATTAGCATTGTCTGTGTCAACACAAACAGGAACAAGGGTTTGTGACTATCTCCTCTTTAGGGATTTGGGGATGAAAAATGTAATAAGGAGGTTCAAACGGTTATACAAACCAAATAAAAAATGATATTAAATTGTGTTATTTGTGTCAAAAGGTCATATTTTGGTGGAGATTAATTAATAAAACATGTGATTTATTTAAGTTGTCTTCAATTTGAAAATTATTTATGGTTTGAGCATGGCTAGAGATCATTGTGGTGGTGGTAGGAGAGGTCAAAGTAAAAGGGGTCATCCAAGTAAGTCATTCAATCACTCTTTTAAATTTTCATATTCTATTCTTAATGATTAAGAAACTCTTTTAAGGTTCCATATAAATGGTATATTTTGTTTTCAAATTCTTTTTGTAGATACTCTAAATACAAGGTTAAGATCCAGTCTATGCAATAGACTAGTAAATATTGATCAAGAAGCATCCTCCCATGCATTCTCTGAATCTCCAAATAACAAGGGTGGTAAACCAAGGAAAAAATGTCCTTTCATTGATGATGAAGCACTTGAGGATAGCCTAGATGAAGCAAGCAATGACAGTCATGCTCATTCTATGAGCACCCATACTACCACCATGGAGTGTGGTGAAATAACACATGAGAAAAATGAAGAGGTGAATGAGGATGTTGCTAATGAAGAAAAAAAATAGGTGAGTGAGCATGATAGACACATTGGAGAGATTGTCAAGTTTTGTCTTATGTTAGATGTGTTGACCTCATTTTTTGTAAGGAGATCTACTTCTCCTCCTCCTATCCCTTTGTGAAGACTTGTGCCCTATGAGACTAAGGCTTGCATCTAGTTTTGCTACATGGTTGATTTCATCTTTCAATAATGCTTCATATATGGAAACAATTGGCAAATTTTTGGTTTCTTTGAGAAGGCCCACTGGTGAGCTAATGGATGTATCTCCCTAAAATTTGGAAGAGTTGGGCCCTCTTTAGAGAGAAGTTGACCAAAGGTTTGAAGATAAATTGATTGATGAGTGGGCTGATTTGAGAGGGTGCATGTTTTTGGCGTGGTACGGTAATCATAGGTTGAAGACATGGATGAAGAGGATAAAGGAAGATAATTATGCATTATCTTGCTTTCTCTTGTTTATTGTGATGATACTTCATTCTTTGAATAATTATTTATTTTATTATTTGATGTATGTAGTTTATAAGAAATATATTTCATGACATATTAGAGTTCTATGTCAATTCATTCAAGTGGAGAAGAAGAAAGAATGAGAACTACTATTAGCATTGGATACATCAAATGCGGTAAGTATACTTCTCACTATTGACTTTTTCAAATGGATTAACATATTATCAATTATGTGTGAATCTCGAAATATAAAGATAATTTATGTGTGAATTTCCAGAGATTTTATTTATATTAATAGGTTTCATTTACATTTGAATGCCAATAGGTTTCATTTATTAGTTATGTGAATGTAAATAGGTTTTATTTATGTGTGAATCTTAAAATTTAAAGACAATTCTCAATGTTGTAGTGCAACAAGAGCACATGTCAAACCCAACCTAGGCCATGAAATTTTCATGTTCCAAAAGTTTGGCATCGCCGCTGATAAACAAAGCATTTTGAAAAGGATGAGCCATTTTCAAAGATGGTGGGCTGAAATAGAGTATGAAATTGAAGGAAAAAGTAACCATGGCTTGAGTCATGGTACAAGAACCCATGTTTGCTAATATCGCTTTTGGTGTGGAAGGTAAAAATTTTGTTATAGTATTTTATTTTTCATCATAACAAATTGTGGTATCTTGAATTTAATCATAATTAAGAATCATGTATTGGTCTTTTATTTAGGATGACTATAACTCTACCATACTCAAAGAGGAGGCCCACCTCAAGGAGCTTGCATTAATGCCAGAGGTAAATTATGAGGCAAAAAGAAAACAATTCATAAACAAAGTGCAAGATAAATTGAGGGACAAATGATAAAAGTACCTTGGAATAGCTAGTCCTGCGCATGGAGAGTATTTCTTTTCTATTTTGTTTGCATTGAATTGGGATGAAAAGAATATGATGGCTATTACCAACAAGGCATTAGCAAAAAAATGAGCTCACAAATGGGCCCTTTAGCCCCCCTCTCTCCTCCTTAAAATAAGGAAAAGAGGAGAGAAGAATAGTAAAATAATCCTCCTCTCTCTCCACTTTTGCAATCTTGTTTTGCCTTTTTTATATTATCTACAAAGATATACTCAGATTCCTTCTCTCTCCTCATTGAAGAAGTCTTTTTCAACCAAATTTTATATTAAAAAAGGAGTTAGTTACAGGAGTGTTGTGCTTCGTTTTCAATGCAAAATGACTAGTAGATATGAGATAATTGATTTTTTAATCGAGAACAAGGAAAATGAAATTTTGAAAGTTCTTTTTAAGATATTTTGGGGATTTTTTATATCCTAGATTTTGGTCAAAAAACAAACCAATTGGTCAGATTTCGTGTTTTTTGGAGGCAAAATAAAAATATCTAAAATATGAAAAGTCTTGGACATCCCTACCCTTTGAGCTATTTCCCCCCATATCTATACTCTCTCATGGCTCTATTGTGACCTCTTCTCTGTGTTTATGTAACCTTCATTAACAGAGTGAATTACTTACACCCTCCTTTCCCTTAGCACCTTTGTGTGCATCTCTGTGCATCTCCACTCTACCTCTTGTGAAAACCAAGTAGGCTCCTCGTTTCTATTAATAGTAACATGAATACAGGAAAGAAGGAGCTGTATATTGAGGTAGAGATTGAATATGCCCCATTTTTCAAAAGAACCCAGCGTACTAGTGTCAACCCTCAGGTTTTGCAGAGTTACGGGCAAATGGGATTGAAACATGTGGATTTGTGGGTTGATGGGGAATCTACCCAATTGACCCCTTAAACAATAGACCTCCAACTTTCTCATGAATCACAAATTTGCTGAAGTATGTGTACGAGGGTGAAAATGGGCTACTTGGTTATACTAGGCAGCTCAATGATCAAGCGTTCAAAGTATTTACAACTTGCCAGGCAACCATAAAAAATTGCCATGATGTGATCACTGCACATCAACTTCATATACAACAGCTCATAGGACAAGTGGTACAACTAAATGACACTGTAATTCAACAAAACAATCAAATTATTTCAATGCAGGACACTATTCATGACATTGGTATCTCATATGAGGAGGCAAATGCACAATTGGAAGGCTTAAGAAAGATCAACAGCAAGCTAACACAGGAGCGCAAACGAAAGAAGAAGCCAATCAATGAGTTAATTGTGAATAGTGGCCAGTGGAAGTGATGTATTAAAGCATGTAAGGTAGCTCAGAAAGAGAACCTAGGTGAGGGTGAGGTTGGATCATGTATTAATAGATTTCTAAAGGCAAGTACACTGGAAAATGCTTTGAGAAATCATAAGTTTAAGGCTGTGAAGGAAAAGGTGATTGAGTGCACATTAAAAGATGTGTCAAATGAGTTCTCAGTTGTGGATGCACCATCTATTTATGACAGGGCCGGCATTAGCACAACAACTTACTCAAAGATATTCAAAGGTGTAAAGGCTGGGTTTGGTCATGTGCTGAAGAGAAATAGAATCGTGCCTCTTCCTCAACCTTCAAAGTTAATAGAGGCCCGACGGTAACTTAATACAAAGGTTTTGGAGTTGATAGGAGATCTCATGCATGTTCAATGTGTGGAAACACTAAAGGTTGGGACCAAAAATGCATATGAGGTGAAGTTCACTGAACTCAATAATTACTATTTAGATTTGAACAAGGTGCAGCCAGCAATGGTAATGTACTACAATATGTCTATTTAGGAATGTAATGGTAAATTGCAATTTGTTATAAAATTAGATGAAAGTGAGGTCGTCAAAGGAGTAAACCTTGAAAGAGTTAGTGTAACTCTGATGAATAGAGCTTTACAATTCGACAAGAACAGCCCAGGAAACTTGAGTGTTCAATCTGAGCGCCATGTGTACTGGCTCGCTGCATTTGAAGTTCCTAAGGAAACATTTGAGGTGTTGCAGCTATTCTTTATGCACACAAGCATTCCAAGCATCATCGATCGTCAGGAACATGGTGAGATGCTCTCGATTGAAGGGTATGGTCAATACTTGGTTGCATCTTGCAGGAGACTTGAAAACTTTAAAATGCATGTGTGGAATCTCCAATGGTACAAATACAAAGAATCCATGCCTATATTGCTTGACAGAGAGGGTGGAAGGAAAGGACGAAAAGAAGAACTGGCAAAAGGTGACAAGTGCTGCATCGATGCGCAATAGAGAAGATCCCACTTGGAAGCCCATCTTCAACATTCCCTTAGATCATATTCACATTTATTCATTGCATGCTTTTGTCAAAATCATGGAGAAACTTGTATATGAATACATTTTCTTTGCTTATAGGATGCAACCAGAAAAAGAAGCCATTGCAACGTGTAGGAATGTGGAGCGATGTCGTATTGCTGCGCATTCGAGGTGTGAAAACCACCCAAAAGTCGTGTGTGTGATTTGATACTTTGTACATACTTAGTTGTTATGTTTGCTCTTTCATTTTATGCCGAAGACAGAGAAGAATAAGGAATTTTGGTAGATTGGTGACTCGAGATGCAATCTCATGGACCACTTTGATTGTGACCAAGGGTTCGTTTGAAAGCTTGTGGCAACATTGGAGCCATTGAGCAGGGGAACCTAGTATTTATTCAGCTGACACTGGACAGTGTTGTATCTGATTTGGCCATTGGCAATGCACTGGTTGACATGTATGTGAAATGTGGGAGGATGGAAGATGTACGAAATGTTTTAATTGACTGCCTAAATAAGATAATGTCTCTTTGGGCTCAATTATTGCAGGGTATGTTCAGCGTGGGCAAGGGATACTGGCTCTCAAACTCTTCGAGAAAATGCAGTAACATGGCATGAAACCAGATGAGTTCATGTTCTCTACAGCTTTGAAAGCATGTGGAACCACAAGCAATGAAGAATGGGGCGGCCGAAAATGTGTGAAATATCACTAATTAGTCGGCTATTTTCAGGAAAAAGCTAATTTGAGGACCGCTTTTGAAGAGAAATTGGGAAAAGGAGGCGTAGAAAATGTGGAAGGAGGAGACTAATAAGGGATTTTTCAAAGACTAAAGAGGGGATTTTAAAAAGCTAAAGAGGGAGGGAAAAGTAAGTGTATGGGATGGAAAAAAGAGGTCGAGGCTAATCGGGACAGGGGAGTATTACGCTGAATCTGAAAAAGAGAAAAAAAACAGAGGATTGGAGGGGGAGCTACGAGGAGTGCAGAGAGAGGATTGGAAGGGAAGCTTTTGAGAGAGCACTGGCTTTTGTATGCGTTGGAGGAGGGAAGACGGAGAATTCCTAGTGAAGCATGGCGCCCTTGCTCCTGAGAGGATAAGAGCTATAGAAACTGGTGGCTGTCCTCATGCAGCTGTTCGAGAAGATATAAGTATAAACCTTGGCCCATTGGAGGATCTATCCAGGACCTTTTCAGCAGATATTTTGCTTTGTGAATCAGGAGGAGACAATCTGGCTGCCAATTTCGTCAGAGAGCTTGCAGACTATATCATATATATCATAGATGTTGCCGGAGGTGATAAGATTCCTCGCAAAGGAGGACCAGGAATTACACAGGCTGATCTTCTGGTGATCAATAAGACTGATCTAGCAGATGCTGTGGGTGCTAATTTGGAAGTGATGGAACGGGGTACTCTCTGCGGCTGATTGGAGAACAGGGAATGATTACGCTAATCTGGAGGGAAGAGGAACGATACTCTACGCTGGACGGAAGGAAGGAAAGAGAGCTTTTTCAATGGAGGCTGACAAGGAGGAGGGAAGCATTAGTTTATGACACTCCAGATGGGCATGTGACTCGTGAGGTTTGTGAGGGAGTTGCAAAGATTGGAGACTTGTGCTTTGTAGTTTGTGATACTGCCGGCTTGGAAACAGAAGAGGATCCTGAAAGTGTTCTTGCGAGGACAGCTGGGATCACATCAAGTGCTTTGTCTAGTTGTCACCTTGCTGTGCTTCTTATTGATGGAAGGGCTGGGATACAGCCATTAGACTTGGAAGTTGGAAAATGGCTACGCAAACAAAATGTGCCCATTCCAGTCGTTTTGATTATGAATAAAGCTGAAGGAATACATGCAGACAGTACTGGCAGACTTCTGGCCACACTTGGTGAATCTTTTACTTTAGGATTTGGTGAAGCTGTTGCGCTCTCTGCTGAAACAGGAGAAGGCCTGACAGATCTTTATGAAGGGTTAAAGCCTTTGCTTATAAAAGCCCAAGAAGACATAAATGCTACCCAAGAACTGAATTCTGAGGATGAATCTGGAGGTCCTTTGGCAATGCAGCTAGCAATAGCTGGCCGCCCTAATGTTGGCAAATCAACAATACTGAATTCCCTACTTCGACAGGAACGTGTGCTAACTGGGCCAGAACCAGGTCTAACTCGAGATGCTGTTCGTGTGAAATTCTGTTACAACAACAGAACTGTTTACCTTGTGGATACTGCAGGTTGGATGCAGAAGGCACAGCTTAAACAAGGTCCATCAGCTCTTAGTGCCATTCATGCTAAGCAAAGTCTTATGCGTGCAAACATTGTTGCCCTTGTGCTGGATGGAGAGGAGGTTGAGCAGAGAGACCCTTTACTGCATGCCCGTGTATCCTCTGGTTTCTGGATCAGCTTCCCTCACCATAATTTTCAGTGACTCCAATTATTTGAGCCCAATTTGTGGTACGGTCTTTCTGGAACTTTATATTCCACAGTACTTGTTGAGAGAGTGGGTCCACTGTTTCAACAGAGAGAATCAACTATCTAAAACAATTTGGCTGTTTAGAGTCTCTTCTCTTGTGTTTGTCCTATTGTAGCTGGACTGGCTACCCTAATCATAATATTCAACCAGCTACGACTTTTCGAACTGACTTTGGCATGTAGTGTTTATGAGACTCAGTATATTCCATTGTGCTTGTTGAGAGAGTTGGCACTCTGGTGTTTCAACTGCAAAAGATCAACTATATGAACTAACTGTGATTCTTCAAGCTGATTTTATGACAAAGACTCATTTTATCATTTTACTTCATAAAATAGAAGGCCTGGTTATTCAAATAAACCAGATTGGATTGAAGAAAAAGTTCATATACAACTTGGACGAGGAGAGCAAACTGTACGAATGTATTGGTAGATATATTGAAGTTTAGAGAATGGTCATATTATCTTGGATAGCCTGTTCTTGCTTGATTGATCTTCTATCCTGAAATTATTCAAAGTCCTCTGTGGTTGCGACTTTGCTTTCCAAAACCCTTCGACAGCGAGTGCTATCAGAAATTGGGAAACACAAGTATCAAGTGACGATTGAAAAATATGAGAAGAGATCAGGAAAATCTGGTAACTTACTAAAAAAACCTTGCTTTGGAGGAGCAAAGGCTAGGAAGTTTCTCTCAGTACCTGTCAATGAGGAAGGGAATGTCATGGTTCGTAGGCCGCAGGACAAAAATGGGTGGAAAAAGTTACATTTTGCAGTTCCTGATCGAAGTAATGGAGGAAAAACAAGATTGGCCAAAGCTAAGGTTTGGATAAGTCTTAACAAATTGGCTCCCTTCCTTTGCAAGATGGTGTTTAACAATGAAGATAAGCAAGAATTTATCAATGTTGTGCATAGCTTCTATGAAAACATGGTGGAAGCATGGGACAAAAGCTCTATCACACATTACATGGTGTGTACTAAGTTAATATTTTAAAATTGTATGAGTTGTATAAACTATTGAGCATATTTTTACTCATGTGTGATATGTGTCTTTGTAGCATATCCTTGAGGCACATGGGCCATACTTTGCAGAAAAGGAAAGCACTGGAATTTGGTCCACACAAGGGATGGAAAATTCACATTGGATAATGTGTGATGCATACCAAAGAAAAACTGATCATGGTGGAGGGGTGAATGGTAGCAATCCAATGATCCAATTACTATCTTGGTGGTTTAGGATTATAGTAGTGGATGAAGCTAAACTCTCACAAAAGAAAGCAAATAAAAGTGCCGATAAATCCGTTGTAGACATGATGGAATCACGTCGTGTCACTAAAAGAGTGCGTTATGAAGCCTCAAGTGCCAAAGAAAACCATGCCAAGTGGCTAGAAACAAGTCTTCGACAAGGCAACAAATGGGTTCAAAAAGAGCTAAGATAGTAAGATGAACAATGTGAGTCAGTGTGAATGCAATTAATAGTTTAAGAGAGAAAGAAAGAGTGTGCATCTATGTGAATGAGTCTCACAATTTAGGGTTATATAAAAGAGGGTTTCACTTTCTATCTTATTCATTGAGTTCTCACATCTCTTGTCCAGGAAAGATGGCTAGGTCTAAGGCAGTTGCAAATAAGCTTCCGCTCAGAGCCCCATATCATGTTTAGCCCCTTGGAGCATCTACTAGCTCAGATGCACCCCCTTCTCAACCTAATCCACCTTCCTCAAGTCGCCCTCACAAGGGTCCTCCTTAGCATCCCCACAAGAAACGCAAGTGGAAGCCAGGTATAGTGGCTTTGAGAGAAATTAGAAGATCAACGCTCTTTTGATCTCATCATTTCGAAGGTGATCTTCTCAAGATCGCAAGATTGTGCAAGACCTCTACTGCACAGAAAGGAGGAGGTGGTTTTTGGTACAAGGTCAGGATAGACCTGACTGCTTCACAAAAGAATGTCTGCATGCTCTACACTGTGCTGCAGAGGCCTTTTTAGTTGACTTGATGACTGATGCTCAACGTTGTGCAATACATGTGAAGCGCATCACTATAACTCCCAAGAACTTCCACCTTGTAAGAAATCTTCAAGCAGTGAAGGATGCATTCGTTCCAATGGAATGAACACAGTTTGCAATGTTATCTTTTTTGGCATAGTGCTATCCTCGTGGATTAGACATATGACTATGTCCCAGTGCAAAACTATTGTATGCGCCCTTAAAATATGAATTAAAATTTTACATTTGTCTTTCACTCTCACCTTGACTGTGCATCTTCGCTGTATTTTCAATTCTTACTTACAGTTTTTGTTAGCACTATTAATTTCAATAGGAATAACATGCAAAAATTTGCCATTTCTTGTTGTAGACTTTACTCCTAATGCCTCTATATAGTTTATGTGGTACGAAGTTTCCAAGAGCCAGTAGTCGTGATGTTGATTTCTCAATTATCAATCCATCCATAATTTTGGTGTGGGGTAATTTTTAAAATACTAAATTGTATTGGAATGCGACAAAACTTCACACACACACTCGTTATGTGGCTCCAAATGCCAGACTTCGGACCAGGGGTCTGCATGTACTTTTTTTCCAAAAAAACAATAATTTGGTCTCTTGGCCACCCAACGAGTGCACGTGTGAAGTTTCGTCACATTCCGATACAAGTTTATGGATTTACGATCACACGATGGACAGTGCATATGAAGCTCCATTAACCCGATTCTGGGGTTTAAATGGGTTAAAAGTTCATTCTTCCTCTCATTTTCACATCTTAATTTCCTTGCTTCCTCCATTTTCACATCCCCAACCTATGTCTCTTCTCTGTCTTGCCCTCCTTGCATGGCACGGACCAAGAAAGCATGTCACCGTTTTGGCCCTGGGAAGACATGACGCCAAGGCCCGCCACCTGGAGCACAAGGTGGAGCCTCCTCTAATGCAACAACTGGTGCTCCCTGTACAGCACAAGGACCACCATAGTGTTACAACTATATATATCATCTCTCACTTGACTTGGGTCTCACTTATATATACTAACTCTACAACAATATGAATCATTCTTTGGGAGCATGTCTTGTGTATCTCTCGCGTACTCTCTCTCTCTCTCAACATGGTATCAGAGCTATGGATGCGTAGCAACAACAAGGAAGATAAGTTGTTTCATTGTTTATACTTGACTGAATTCTTTGCACAAGTGATGATTTGATACATGAACTTGTTCAAATTAGAAGTATTAGTTAATTTTTTCTTTAAAAACAAAACCAGGTCCAGGTGCGTAGCTCTTGTCGTGCTCTCGAATCCTGTCAAAACCGCTTCTCAATCGGAGTTCTGGATCAAAAGTTATGACAGTTCAGGATTCAAGACAGCAATTCTGCTCAAATCTGCAATTTTTTATTTAAAACTGTATTTCTAATTATAGTTTGTTAATCCCCAATTACAGTTTATTAATCGCTCGTCTTCGTTAATGATGTTGATTATGACAAGCAAACATCTTGCTATTTTTAGCGATGTTTTATTATCGTTCACGTTCTTTGCTCGATCGAAATAGCACTTTTCTTATATGCGTCATCTCGTCTTGCACGTTACGCCTCTCTATTTCAGACTTTCTTTTTAGTCACTCAATACTTTTCGTCGTTCTTAGGTGCATATCCCTATTTTGATTGTCATGTGTCTCAACTACGCTCGTCTTGATCATGGTTTGCAGATTCTGCAATCTCATCTTATTTGTTTTCTCTCGACATACAGGCATGGCCAATTGCGTAATTGTTAACGGATATCCGTCTGGCCAACGTTCGGTTCCCTTCTTCCAAGGACAAGGCTTTCCTGGGTGGAAAGCAAAGATGATGCTAATTCTTGAAGGTGACGAATTATTTGATATTGTTTTGGGCGACCTGTCTTGCCCTGTTCAACCTATTGATGTGATGAATAACAATTCTGTGATTACTGATGGTCCATTATTTGAACAATGGAAAATTGATCATACTGATTGGATTCGTCGTGACAAAGCGGCTCGTCGTTATATATTGTCTGCACTTCCTGACTCACTTATGTTGGACATCTTTCATCTGGAAACCTCTCATGCTATTTGGGAGTATCTTATCTCAACATTTGAGAAGAAATCGGTCACCGAAATTTTATATCTCCAAACTTGTTTGAAGAATCTTCAATATAAGGTTGGTACCTCTATGCACTCTCATATCGAGGCTTTTAAAGACATTATCAATCAACTTGGTGCTGCCAGTGCTCCTGTTGCTAAAAATCAGATTGTTACTCAACTTCTTCATACAATCAAAGATCCTTTATATGACAATATCATCACTATTTTGTCTAACAAGGATGATATCCACTTTGACAAAGCATGTATATCTCTTATTGAATATTCTCAATGTCATGAGCATCATTTGGAAAAATCTGATGCTGTTTTGGTCACTCGGGAACAAAGGGATTTTGATGCTGCTTTTGTTGCTCGCAAGCGTCCTGCTTCACGTTTTCAGCAGGGTGGACGCCCTAATCCAGGTAGTAAATATTCTCGTCTTGCTTATCCTAACAAACATTGTTCTTATTGTGATAAGAAAGGTCATGTGGCTTCTGATTGCTGGGCACGTCAATATGATGAGGAGCATGGAGTTACTACAAAGCAACCTCGCTCGTCCAAAAGTTTTCCTCCTTGTGATTATTGTGCACATACAGATCATCCATCTCGTTGTTGTTATAAATGCAGATATGATGAAGAACGTTCTCGAGCTTATATTGTTCAACAAACTACAACTGATGATGATCATACTCATCAGGAGCTCAATTTCGTCCATTATGATATCTCTCCAGAAAAGGTACTTCATGTTCATGATGGTTCTCTATTCATCGTTGATTCAAGTGCCACTGGAAACATGACATACCAATCGCAGTGGCTTCACAATTATCATTCTCTTCCTGTCAAGAAGTTTGTTTACCTTGCGGATGATACGACTTGTCAAGTCAAAGGAGTGGGTGATTTATATCTGGGGACTGTTTCATCCACTAGAATATTAAGAGGAGTTCTTCATGTTCCAGATTTGCAAAGAAATCTTCTTTCTGTTGCTCGTCTAGTTGATCTTGGTTTGTTTGTTGGCTTTGATCATAATCAATGTCGTATAGAGAAAGACGGGCATACTATAGCAGTAGCTCCTCGACATGGTAATCTATTTGAGCTATCATTGAATGATATAGTTGCAAATGTTGTTACTGCCCCTGGAGATGCAGATTGCAAATTATGGCATCAACGATTTGCACACTCCGACTTTACCAAAATTCTTGATCTTCATCTTCATGGTCTTGTGCAAGGTATGGATCTTAAATCTCATCCACGTATGGGAATATGTGAGTACTGTGCACTTGGAAAACACCATCGTTCGCCTTTCCACACTTCTACTTCATCACATTCCTGTGCTCTCTTGGATTTGGTTCATACCGATATTTGCGGTCCTTTTCCTGCCTCAAAGTCTCAATATCAATATTTTATAACTTTCATTGATGATTTCTCACGGCAGACACATGTCTATCTTCTTCGACATAAGTCTGAGACTTTATCTATATTTAAACAATACAAGATAAGTGTGGAGCTTCAAACTGGATTCTCTATAAAGACGCTTCGCAGTGACAACGGCGGTGAATATGTATCCAATCTATTTGATGACTTCTGTAAGGATCAAGGTATTCATCATGAGTTTACAGTTCCTTATTCTCCTCAGCAAAATGGTGTTACTGAGTGCAAAAATCGCACGATTCTTAATGCTATACGTTGCATGCTTATACACTCTGGTTTGTCTCAAAAGTTTTGGACTGAAGCACTTCTAACAGTTGTTTTTATTCAAAATCATCTTCCAACTACTGCACCTGCTGGTAAAATTCCTATAACAATTTGGACAGGGAAGACACCTTCAGTCTCTCACTTTCGCACATTTGGCTGCATTGCTTATATTCATGTGCCCAAGGACACTCGACATAAGTTGGATCCTCCAGGTTTGAAGGTTATTTTTCTTGGTTATTCAGATCATTCCAAAGGTTACAAATTTTATGATCCTTCTTCTTAAAAGGTTGTCATTAGTCGTGATGCTATATTTGATGAGAAGACTATGGGTGGCACATGGTCGTCAGATGTTTCAGATGATACACAATCTTTGCTTAGTGCATTTCCTTACTTGCTTTGTGATTCTACTAATTCTGATGATCATAAACCTCCTTCACCTCCAAAGAAGATTGATGAAAATTTGGAGATCTATGTTGATCTTCCTATTGAGATAGAGCATGGATTCTATTCTATTGAATATGATGTCTTAGATGATGCTATGTCTGTCCAAGAGGATCCAATATCGTATATGGAAGCTATCAATTCGTCTCAAAGGGATCAATGGCAAGAAGCTATGCAAGCTGAGTACGATTCTTTAATCTCCAAAGGTACATGGATTCTTACTGAACTTCCCTCAAATCGTGTTTCTATCAAATGTAAATGGGTTTATAAAACCAAGACCAAAGCTGATGGCTCATTTGATAAGTTCAAAGCACGACTTGTTGCAAAAGGTTACTCACAGATTACATGAGTAGATTATCAAGAAACATTTTCTCCCGTTGTGCGCTCCACAACAGTTCGTATGATTTTGGCTTTTGCAACACTATTTGATCTAGAAATTCACCAAATGGATGTTAAAACGGCTTTTCTCAATGGAGATCTTGAAGAAGAAATCTATATGGAGCAACCTGAAGGTTTTATGATTGCAGGAAAGGAGCATCTTTTATGTCAGCTTCATCATGCATTATATGGATTGAAGCAAGCCTCTCGTGCTTGGTATATTAAGATTGATCAGTTCCTCACATCTAAAGGTTTTGTTGCATGTTTTGCTTACCCAAATCTTTACATCAAAAGGGAGGACAAATATTTTATTATTCTTGCTCTATATGTTGATGATACTATTCTTGTGTCAAATAATATTGCTTTCTTGGATGCTATGAAGAAGCTTTTATCAAGTGCATTTGAAACGGTTGACCTTGGTGAGATACATTCTTGTTTGGGTATTCAAGTTCAACGACACCGACAATAAGGCATTCTTCTTCTTCGCCAGACAAAGTCTATTAATGATATTGTTAAGAAGTTTGGGTTGAAAAATGCGCACTCTGCTAACACTCCCATTCTTTCAAGCTCTACCAAGGGTACATCTACAACACATAATGAAGAATCAGCCATTCATCAACCTTTTGCTAATCTTGTTGATTGTCTTCAATTTATGGGTTTAAACACAAAACCAGATATTTTATTTGCAGCTAACTTTTTGGGACATTATCTTTCTTCCCCTTCCACTATTCATTGGAGTGCTGCAAAATGTATTCTTAAGTACCTCAAGGGTACTAAGGAATTTGGTCTTATTTATCGTCATCGAGAGGATTCTTCTTCAACTTCTCTTGACCTTATTGGATATACAGACGCTGATTGGGCAAGTTCACACTTATCCATGCGATCTACAAGTGGGAATTGTTTCTTTGTAAATGGATGTTTGGTTTCTTGGTCCAGCAAGAAACAACGATGTGTTGCGGTTTCTACAACTGAAGCCAAATATGTTGCTGCATCATTAGCAGCTCGCGAGCTAGTTTGGCTTCGACAACTACTTGCAGATTTGGGACATCCTTCATCATCTAGTACACCTCTTCGATGCAATAACCAAAGTGCTATTAGTCTTACCAAAGACTATATACAACATAGTAAATCAAAGCATATTGCTATTCATTATCATTATGTTCGACATGAAGTCAAGAAAGGTTCCATTATGGTGGAGCATTGTCCCAGTGATCAAATGGTTGCAGACATCTTCACAAAAGCTCTTAGTGAAGCTCGCTTTAGCTCATTAAGACATGAACTTGGTATTGTTCCAAGTTCTTGTCTCACTGATTGAGGCATGTATCATTGTATTCAAGAAAACTTTATAGTAAATCATTTTTGTATCGTACGTATGTGTAGGGGCTCGGGTTTTTCCCTTGTTCTCCCCAAGGGTTTTTTTCACTCGCAGCCAGAGACCTTTGTTTGAGTGGGGATGTTACAACTATATATATCATCTCTCACTTGACTTGGGTCTCACCTATATATACTAACTCTACATCAATATGAATCATTCTTTGGGAGCATGTCTTGTGTATCTCTCGCGTACTCTCTCTCTCTCTCAACACATAGAAGAAGAGGAGATGGAAACCGAGCATTGTCGCTCTTCGAGAGATAAGGAGAATCCAACGTGGATACGAGCTTCTCATCCCAAAAAGTTCTTTTCATAAAGTTGTTCGAGAAGTCATGCAAGACTTGGAGCTAAAAGGGTTGGGAAGATTTTGGGCACGAGTGCGGGATAGCCCATCAGCAAGAAGGTGGACTGCTGTGCAGCCATGGAGACCCTACAAACCGTTGTAGAGGGGTTTCTCATCGACTTGTTCGATGATACATAGCTTGCAACCATCCATGAAAAGCGTGTTACAATCACAAACAAAGATATAAACTTTATTATTTGGCCTCGACCTAGCAAGGGGACCCCACCATAGTTTACTAGATTAATGATGCAAGGTTTGTAATGGGTGTTACAGCGCCATAACATTTTGCAAGCCCAAAAAATTTTGTACTCTGCCACATTGGAATATTTATTTATATATACATAATATCTCGTGTGATGTGTACTGAATTCAAATAATTGAGTAAAGTTTTTTTTTTTGGTTTCTTGAAACACGTGACTCTTAATTTTTGTTTAACGTACGAACGCATCAAAAGTAGTAATACGTATGGATACAAGTTACATTATTGCTTATGCACAATCGCAAGTACAGTACTACACGTTGAATTATGTTAATATATGCGAATGTGTCATTCACGTACCACACATTATCATCACACTTACACAATCGCAAGTGTAGTACTACGTGTTCAATTATGTTAACATATGCGAATGCGTCATTCACGTACCACACATTATCGTCACACTTATACAAACCACACATTTATTTAATAAATATTTATTTGTAGGGACAAAGTAAAGTATCTTACATTCATCAAGAAAAATACATGTGAGGGTTGTTAGTGATGGTAGATATAAAAAGTTGATAGCCAACAAGAACTCTCAATTGTTCCTTTGTTTTTTCTTCGGTGGAGAGGAGGAGCCAGCTTTCGATGAAAATATAAGTTCCTTCTTTGCTTTAAAAATGATGCACTCCCCCTTCAGCTCTTTCTCTAGGAGAAGCGAATCTGACACTTTAGCGAGGTCGCCTAATATGGCAAGCACACACATAGCTCCACCCCGTGTTTGATCAAACAAATAAAGAAGCTTTGACTGTTTGATTAGTACCACCTTCTCTAAGCTAGATGTCACAGGTATTGCTCGAAAAGGTCCAAACTTGGTCAAAGCTCAAATTTTCATAATTATTTCTTGCCCTCTTGGTGAGTACTTCTTATGGAAGACCACCAAATCTGTAACAAGGTTACTAATATACTCCTTAAGAGTTGAATCCTTGCATCGGTCCGCATGTCGAGATCTTCCTTGCCTTGATGCAAAGTCATCTATATATAGTATGTCTTGAATGACAAAGTCAAATCAAATAATATATTTAGCGACTAACCTAGAGTTATCAAAAAGTGATGAAACTTGATGATAGAGTGCATCAGGTCCCCCGGAGTCCACCGGTGAAATCTTGGCCAAAAATGATACCTGTAGAGCAGACGCCAGACTTCGGACAGGTCAGCTCTGCAGGCATCATTTTTTGCCAAGATTTCACCGGTGGACTCCGGGGGACCCAACGCACCTTACCATCAAGTTTCATTGCATAAAAATATATGGTAGTTAGAAATATCACCTTCTCTAGATCATATTGTATCTTCATTTCCTCGTATGTCATGGAGACACCTCTTTGGGTGGAGGGATCTACAAACTCCTTGGTAGAAAGCTGGGACCTTGGTCCGAAAAAATCACATTGTAGTGCTTCAAATTCAGTATTGGACACAAGGTAATATTCTTCAACCGAGGTTATATGCTCCTGTGCTGCTATGATCGCACTCACAATATCTAAGCTTGTGCCATCATATCTTCCAATCTCTGCCATTGTTAGATGCACATCCATGTAATCATAATCCATCAGGTCTTCCATTGAATCCCTGACTAGGATAGAAAACAACTCTTCTTCCTTCATTTCCAAGTATTACAGTACATCTGATAGAAGTAAGTATTGTAAAGCATCTACTTCAATGGGTGTCAAGAAGGCAAGGTTGGGTTTGTCGACTTGTGGCTGTTCTGAAGAAGATGGCACTGTGAGAGCCAACCCTTGCTCTATCACCACTCGATGTTCCTCTTCAACATTTATGAGCTCTTCAATCGGTTCTTCTCTTGTATATGTGATAGAACTATTCACATTTTGAGAGAGAGAGGTAGACCATGACCAAAGGCACAAGCAGTAAGGGTAGCAGACATGCTCCATGTAATCCATTCCTTTTACACACAGTCACATACTAAAGTCAACTAAATGTACAACACACATACTAAGATCAACTGACCTAGATCTAATCATGGTTAAGTTAGTGTGACTTAACCTTATTCACTAAGGTAAACAATTGACAGAAGACTAATGAGCTTGAGTCTCAGCACTCCCCCTCAAGCTCAAGTAGGATACTTAACTCCAAGTAACTCTCTGAAATGCACGAACTTATCTTTACCCAATGACTTGGTAAAGATATCTGCAACTTGGTCTTCTATCCTCACATGGACCAAATCAATGTCACCTGCAATCACTTTTTCCCTGATGAAGTGAGAGTGTACCTCAATGTGCTTAGTCCTAGCATGATAGACACGATTATTGGCTAGGAGCACACTACTCATGTTGTCACAATAGAGTGTGACAGGCCTGACTTCCTGCATGCCCAAATCATCAAGAAGCTTCATGAGCCATGCTACCTCACATGCAGCTAGTGCAGCACCTCTATACTCTGCCTCAGTACTAGAGAGTGCAATTGTAGGTTGCTTCTTACTGCTCCAGCTGACCATACTAGTACCAAGGGAAAATGCATACCCACTAGTAGATCTCCTGTCATAGGTACTTCCTGCCCACTCAGCATCTGTATATCCTCTAAGCTCCAAAGGCTTACCATGCTCATAGAATAGACCATAATCTGATGTATCCTTTACATATCTCAAGATCCTCCTCATTGCATCCAACTGCGGATTCATAGGCGATCTGCATGAGCTGAATAATCAGTCCAACTGAATAGCTAAGATCCGGTCTAGTAATGGTAAGGTAAATCAGGCTACCCACCATTTGTCTATACATAGTGACATTCTCAATCTCATGTCCAACATTTGCAAGTAGCTTAACATTTTGTTCCAATGGAGTGCTCAATGCTTTGCAATCCAACATACCATACTTGGTTAACATATCCTGTGCATATTGCTTCTACAAGAACCAAGTACCATGAGGTGTAGAGACAACCTCAATCCCAAGGAAATACTTCAGATCTCCCAAATCTTTGACCTGAAATTCAGCATGTAACATTTCCTTGATCTCTCCAATTCTTGTGACATCATCACTTGTAATGATCAAGTCATCCTCATAGATGACTAATACCACATAACCAGCTCTTGTCTTCTTTGTGAATAGGCTATGATCAGCCTTGCAGTAAAACCAAGTTTTTGTAAGCATGCACTTATCTTAGCATTCCAAGCTCTAGGTGCTTGCTTCAGCCCATATAATGCTTTCTTCAATCTACACACATATGTAGGAAAATCTAGATGTGCATAGCCCTCGGGCTGATCCATGTATACTTCCTCAACCAAATCACCATTGAGAAAAGCATTCTTCACATCCATCTGATACATACTCCATTCTTTAGATACTGCCAAAGCAATCACGGTCCTCATGGTTGCCATTTTAGCAACAGGACTGAATGTTTCCTCATAATCAAGACCATATTGTTGTGCATACCCTTTTGCCACAAGTCTTGCCTTGTACCTTTCCAATGTGCCATCTGATTTGCATTTCCCTTTGTATACTCGTTTGCAACCAATATCCATTTTTCCTTCAGGAAAATCAACCAAATCCCAAGTGTCATTTTCAACCAATGCTGAATATTCCTCATCAATTGCCTTACAGCAATGATCATCCAAAATAGCTTCAGAAAACTTTGTGGGTTCCTTGAAGCTAATGACTTTTGCCATATATGCATAGTGCCTCACTGTGTAGCCACTGTATGTAAGCCTATCCATAGGCTTCTTGACTCTTTCTGATCTCCTCAACTGAGGTGCAGTATGAGACTCTCCTCTCTCATGAGGTGGTATATATCTATGTCTCACACCAGGAGTCACAACTGATGGAATACCAAACTCACTATCCAAGCTGTCAGTACCAGGTGAATCATAACCACAAGTGAGTGGCCCTATAACATCATCAAGTTTTCCTTTGCCTTTATCCACATCTCTCCCCCTCACTGACATACCCATGTCAGTGGAAAAGATGCTGAAGTCCTCAATCTACCTATCCAAGGACTAACTAATGTAGTAGCATCTTTAGAAGGCCTAAAAATTTCTACACTTTCATTTGTACCTGCATGTACATAAGGCTCCTGACAACCATAATCATCATTCATCAAAGTGATCTTCTTCTCATGCCATGATTTCAGCTCATTAAATACCACATCTCTTGAGACCAATGTCTCATGAGTAGAAGGATTGTAGCATTTGAGCACTTTCCTATCTTGCGCATATCCAATAAAGATGGCTTTTTCTGCCTTTGGATCGAGCTTCTTCCTCTTTTCATCTAGAACATGTACATATGCCAAGCATCCAAAAACCGTAAGATGGCTTATGTCCGGCTTATCCCATAAAGCCTCTCATAAGGAGTCACCTCATGTATACCTGCTGTTGGTGTACGATTCATGACATACATTGCAGTCATTACAACCTCTGCCCAATATGCATTTGGTAGGCTTTTCTCATTCAACATGGCTCTAGCCAATTCCATGATCACCCTGTTTTTCCTCTCTGCCACACCATTTTTTAATGGTGTGTACCTGCATTTCAATTGCCTTTTAATTTCATGAGCTGCCAAGAAGTGATCAAAATCTTTAGAAACATATTCTCCACCACTATCAGATCTCAAGCATGAGATGTAGCAAGCCAATTCTTTCTCCACATGTCTCTTAAAATCCTGAAAAGCATCAATGACATCACTCTTGTGCTTTAGCACATACAACCATGTGTACCTACTATAGTCATCTATGAATGACACAATAACATGATCCCCCAAGAGATGCATTCTATGAGGGTCCCCATACATCAAAATGTACAAGCTGTAATGGTCTAGTAGTAGTGCTTACATGCCTTATAAATGGAAGCCTTGATTGCTTTCCAAATTGACAAGACTGACATACATGTCCCAATTCAGCATGCTTGAACTTAGGAAGTCCAAGTACAACTTGCTTATGCTGCATATTCTTCAACTTTTGAACATTTACATGTCCAATCCTTTTATGCCATATCTCAATGTCCCTTATTGCAACATTTTTATGTGAGTACATAGCAGCATTCAATGCTGGAATTTTCGTATCGAATGTAAACATCCTACCATTTCTTTTGCCTTTAGCAATGAGTTTGCATCCTTGACCATACTCTTCAATGTAGCATCCATCTCTATTGAATCTAACTTGTAGATTTTGTTCAGTCATTTGTCCCACAAAAAGCAAGTTTTTGTTTATGGAGGGTACATGTAATACATCATAGAGACTCTTTTTCTTGTCACCGTGCATCATCAAGGGAACAATACCTGTATGCATAATGGCATGTTGTGTATCATCCCCTGTGCAAACATATCCATGAGCACCTTCTACCAATGTGTCAAACCACTCTCCATGAGGAGTCATGTGGTTAGATGCCCCTGAGTCTATATACCATACATCATCTACTTTGCCGTGTACAGGCAACCCTTTCTTCACATGTTGCATTGCAAACAACCTGTCATCCTCCTGCATACCACTAGAACAAGCATAATTACCATGTTGCTTCCCTCTTGCTCTCTGATCATTCTTCTTTTTGTAGCAATCCTTAGCTACATGCCTGTATTTGCCACAATAATGGCAATCTTTATTTGCATTTGATTACTGTCCATGACTCATTTGAGGCTGTTGCCAAGTGCCTCTTCCTCTAGGTGAATAACCTCCTCTTCCACGAGCATTTGAGGCACCTCTATTTGCTTGAGGCTGCCTATTTTGCCATCCAGTAGCTTGCTGTCCACGGGCTGCATATGCATTTCCAGCACCTCTTCCTTGAAAATCTGATCTTGCTCTTCCACCTCTACCCCTTTGATTTGAGTAGAAGACACTGTCCCTGCTGTTTTTAGACCCACTGGAACTTGTATTAAGTCCAAGTTTCACTTCTTCATGCAAAAGAAGTGCTACAAGTTCATCAAAGTCAGGCTGCTCTTGACGCACTGAAATGGAAGTATCAAATTGCTTATATTCATGTCCAGTCCATGGAGGGTAGTAGCTACCAAATCATCATCGTCAACTTCAGCTCCAATTGAGCTTAATTGTTCTGCAATGGATCTGATCTCACTGGCATAGTCCTCAATAGGCCTTCCATTCCTAGATATGTGGCTGAATTTTTACTTTATTTGTGTCTTTCTTGCATGAGTGACATGCCCATAATTCTTCATCAATAAGTCCCAAGCAGCTTTTGGGGAAGTACAATTTGCAATCTGCATAGCCTTTGTGTCTGACACACATAGTGACAACTAATGCAAGACCTTGCTGGCCTTTTCCAACCAAGTCTTGTGTGCCTTCAACTAATCCTATGTTGGAGGTCTATCTTCTAGTAGCTTGGGCTCATCTTCAAGACCTGTGACTAGGTCCCAATAGCCTCTTCCAATTAAAAAATTAGACATCCTGAATTTCCATAGAACGAAATTATTGTAGTCTAGCTTTTCACCAACTATCTGAGTGATAGTATCCTTCTCTCCTATGTTTGCCATTTTAAAGCCTTAAGCTTTGCAAAAACTAGTCAATTTTTCAAAATGCCACAGGCAATATACTTCAATGACCTGTAGTGCAACCAGTTTTTACTCTAAAACTACAGCAATAACCACTATTGCATTTTCAAATAGTACATGTGCTTCTGTTTCCATTCAACTGCAGTTACAATGCATCAACAACTTTGCATAACCAATAGATTTTAGTTCACAAAAATATCATACATTCCGAACTTATTCCAGTTCAGCTCATTTCAGACTCCAATTGCATAACATAAATATCACTGCTCATACATTTTCCAACCTCCACTCTCAGCAATGGCTGCCATTAATCACTCCTAGTGGATAAGAGAGCATCAAGTACAGATATTAAATTTTCACTTGATACATTCACTGTTGTTGCAAAAATTTGTCTCCAACAAAGCTTTTACATGATCAACAATGGGTCTGTAGCCAATGCACCTGCAGGTATTATCTACTATGGCAAATTTGAACCATCTCCACTGACAAGCTTAGGATTATGTGCAAGGATTTGCAAGTACCCATATTTGAAGTGTCAAACTAAGCATTGTTGAGTCAAGCATGCATGACATGTACATTCTGGGTTAGTAGCCACACTGAGAGCCATGATAAAATGCAATTCTTTCTTGCTATGCATTTCTCTATCTGTGCCTTAGCACCTCTTTATAAGTACAACTGAATAAACCGTGAACTTGTCATCTATTTGTTAGCAACATTGTACTACTTCTACTATCACAGAGATTGTTGAAATGGAGATCCAATCTTCAGAAAGCATTCTGAATGGCAATGCAGAAGATGCACAAAATCCAATCTCGAGCATTCATACATCCCAACTCTTAAAGCTTGGTAAAGCTGGTTTTGTTGATGTCCAATTACAGTTGAAGACAAAGACACATGTGCCTATTCTTTTCTTGTAATGTTGCTATGTTGAGCACCACAGATTTTCAAGACACAGAAAATTTCATTCACTTATGGCATCATTCTTTGCCTATAATATCCTGCTTCCAATCAATGACACAGAGGCAAAACATTGAGCCTAGAGTGAAATGGACAATCCTTCAGTGAAGAACCTTTCCGCGAGCTTTGCAAAGGTTCTTAACAGTTGCATGATTGAGGAAGATTCATAGCTTCTTCTAGAAAATAGTTTCCATGCACGGGTTGTTTTCTTGAAGCAAGAAATGGCTGCCCTGTATTGCTTGAATGAACATTTATTCACACTTTTCAAATCCTTTTGTGCATTCTCAACTTGATTGCAGAGCTGGAGTTGTGGTATATTGTGAGAATCAGAGTTGTGGTTTATTGTTGGAATCTATCTGCCTCACATTCAGACCGTGTGCTCGGTCTGACATTAGATGTATGCCTGAGTACAAGGTCCATACCTGAGCTTGGATTATCACAAGCAGGTCTTCAATGATCAGATTGCTAATGAACGAGTAGCAATGTGCAAACATTGGACTCTGAGAACAGGTAATGACACCTCTCCAAAGTAAAGAAGAGGAAGCGCCCATGTGCAGAGATAGTATGCACCACAGGACAGGTAATGCCCCATCTCAATTCTATAGCGGATGCTCTTGGCTTGGTTACGGTGGTGCTTATCATTGCACTCTGCATAGCTCCATATGTTATGTCCTTTACTTCCGATGGAAAATCTGGCATGGCCAACTGCTTGCCCTCCAAGAATTCAACGTGATATGGATTGTACTAATCTTGTTGATCTTGTTGGCAATGCTTTGGGGCCTAACAAAGCTTCTATGGCTCCATGTCCTGTGCCAGAATGGCAGAATATTCAGTACATTGGGGTTTGATCAGCAGGTTTCCCTCTGTCGCGCACATACAGTTCTGTCATTTGGCTTCATGGAGCCATGCTTCTTCCTTACAGCTCTGATACCATATTCACATTTTGAGAGAGAGAGGTAGACCATGACAAAGGCACAGGCAGTAAGGGTAGCAGGCATGCTCCCTGTAATCCATTCCTTTTACACACAGTCACACACTGAAGTAAACTGTATGTACAACACACATACTAAGATCAACTAACCTAGATCTAATCATGGTTAAGTCAGTGTGACTTAACCTTATTCACTAAGGTAAACAACTGACAAAAGACTAATGAGCTTGAGTCTCAACAGAAACAACATGTGGAGTTGTATCTTCATTGCTCTCCTCCTCTAGGGATGTATCCGATGCAAGGAGGTAAATTTCCAATGCGCAATTACACTCCACGAGATCCAAAGGTGATGTACATGGTGCACTTCCCATGGGAACAATGCATACTCTATGCGAAGGATCCACATGGGCCAGACACCTACTCACCACTTTTTGGTGATTCTTCCATGCTTGAAATACCATGAGTTGTTCTAGAGGCACCCAAGTCATGTTGGATCCCTCGAGGGACTATGTGCATGTAGCAATGGTGCTCACAAAGTCTTCCAAAACCTGAAGGGGGGGATCCAGCAATGAGAGCACGCTTTCAAGGTTGAAGTTCTTAGAGAAAACATGGAATATCTTGTCACCCTGGTTGGCAAAGATATTCTCGTGGATCCACTCATCAAAGCGTGCATGAGCATCCATCGTAGCAGGTAGGAGGGATGTGGTGGATATAAAGAGAAGAAGAGAGAAAGTGTAAAATGAAACAATGAAACAAGAACTAAACTAGTTCTACCTTAAAAACCTTAAGTTTTAAACCATTAAGGGTTATTCACATATGATATTTAGTTATGGCTTTACTTATATCTTTGTAAAGTTTACATGCATATGTAAATGTGTTAATGTGGAAAGTGTATAACAAGGACAAAATTTTAGGTCTATGTTGGAAAGTCAAGGAATCTGACCACAAAGGTAACTTTATAAGGTGCAATCTATGCCCTCAATCATTGGGTTTATCCTATAATATATCTCGATAATCTCTTATCATAGGTTTTGATTACAAAAGATACAAACTTAGATTGGGTGCTTGGGTTTCTTTAGATTCAGATATTGATTGTAAGACATTGAAACTTACAGTACAAGTTACCGCACAAGAAGTAAAGGAGGTGAACATTACTTCAAAATGGAGTCTTAAGGATGTAAGAGACACCTTGGATTTTTTAGAGAATGTTACTCCTAGATATAAGTTCAAGGTAAATGGTGTTGTAATTGGAAAAAGAGCTGAGAGCTCTGTATCATGTATGAGTTGTTTGCCTTCTAGTGATGTGAGTATCGGACCATAAATATGCATGTATAAATAATTTTGAATCTTTCTTTTGCTCACAAATATTACTGCCATAAACATGGAATTATATACATTAATAAGTACTATTTAAAAAAATCTTGGTATAAGCTTTGTAGTGATTCTATAAATAACAAATCATCATTTGTGGACCAAAATGATCTCATTATATCATGAATTACAAAATTGCAATACAATTTAATAGGAAAGACTTGGTACAAGCTTTATAATTCTCTATGATTCTATGAACAAAAAATCATCTTTCATGGGTAAGATCAAAATGACATATCATTACATTTTGGGTTAAAATATTGTACTATAGATGTATACACAAGGGGAATGTTACTTCAGTACAAATAGACAAAATGGTAATTATAAGGCTATTCTTTAGCTTCTCTTTGATCTTTGGCTTTTCCATCCTCGGGCTATTCTTTAGCTTCTCCATCCTTAAGACTTCTCTCTTTCTTTGGAAAAGTTGCTTCATCTTCCATACTTTCATCCGTCATCGCTAGTTTCCTCTTAGTAGGTGTTTTCCTTGGTCGCTCAAAGAAATTAATTACCTCAAGCACTCTTTTCTCCTTGGGATTTAGAGGGGATGGACTAAATTTCAATGGAGAAAGCTCAGAGAGGGGAATCTGGGTCCACCGGTGTAATTGCCTTATCTAACCTCTCCCGTTGTTGGAGCATTTTGCGATCGAAAGTCTACCGCGGGGGTAAGAGACAGCAAGGTGAAGGGAGATTGGAGGAGTGGAGTAGACAGAAAAGAAGGGGTTGAAAGAAAGAGAAGATATGAAAGAATACCCGCAGAAAGAAATAGAAGACGTAGAATAATACTCATAGAATTGAAGCCTGCCAATTTATTTCTCCATTATGAGAAGACAAATCTCATGTACACAAAAACTTACACAAAATAGTACCTTCCTCTATGCTTCTCAGACTGCCAATCAAATGCTTTCATTGACTCCAAAAGGGGGGTAAAATACTAGCACACCTGGCCAGAATTCTGCCAGATCACTCTTTCATCTCCCACTTTGGTGTGTTGTTCACTGCTTGAAAACAGTGATCACGACGCGCACGATTTCGTCCATCTCTCTTTTTACATAAAATCCTCACAGATGGCTGAAAGGTACATGCTTTCTTTTGCATGTCATCCTAATCTAGAAGTTTTCTACAATTTTTGGATTTTTTTTTACGAGAGATAATATCTAAAATATCATAAATTGGCTACACTTGTCCAAAAAACTAATATGTTTGAACCATGGACACTAGCACTAATGTCTAAAATGGCATTGGCTCTCTAGATCAATAAGAAAGCCGCACTTTAGAGTTTTTCACATGGTGTGCGCGATCAATAAGAAAGTCACACTTTAGAGCTTTTCACATGGTGTGCGCGTAGCGGCACGACACTCGTATCCACCACATGTATGACTCAGAGTAGTCTCTGCACTGTAACAAAGCACACAAGTTATTTAAAGTAGCAAGAGACTTTCACTGTAAAAAGGATAAAGCATAGGAAACTTACACTCACCCCCTATACATTCAGTAGCTTTGAATCTATTATCATTGAAGCATTTGAAACCACTCTCCAGCCACAACTATGTATGTCATGTTGCAATGGGACCTCTTAAACAAGAAACTTGAAAGGTATCTAAGGATCAACAATGCTTTGAAAGTTAGTGTCCAAGTGAGTAGTAACAAGTCTAGCAGCACTACACATATTAACTTATTAGCGATTACTATAACCTTTATCGAATAAAATATAAAATAAAGAGTGTTTATTGACAATACATCTTTGATTGGCCATGGATTCCTGAAAGAGAATTCATAAAAATGACCTCTCTTGCAGGAATGCCGTATAGATTAGACTCTAGTGTTCTCTACAAACCAAAACACAAGTGAGAAATAATCTTAAAGACAAATCATCAAGAGATAGAATGTTGAAGAAAGTACCTTTCAGTATATGGAAAAAAAATATGATGGTTTGTGGCACTATTGAAGTCCTTAAAAAACCTTGCAATATTTGAATCAGATTTTGAAAACAAATCCATAGACAGAAGTGGATCAATAACAAATATACCCTTAGCAATATCAATGCTAAGAGAAGCAACATATGCCATGTATACAAAGTAGAAAATGAATAAGAGAATGAGTGCAGTATAAGGACCCTTGGAAAAATTCATTATAAATAAAGAGAAGCAAAAGACCTTACCTCAAACAAAAATAAACTACTAAATCTGGTAGTTGAGTATCATTTTTCTCAAATAGGATATAATCCTCTAGAGAAATGCTAAGGTAGTCTTCTTTCTCAGGATTAATAGAAACATTCACGACCATTTGGTCGTACACTTTTCCCATCCTCTCGTAGTTCAAGTCTTGGCCAAGAGACAAAATCTTTCTCTGGCAGATCAGATACTCATTTTCTTTTACCTCTTTTTTTTTCTCCTCCAAGACAACCTCCTGCTCACTTGCAACCCTTGTAGGATACAAATGGGTAACCTCTTCAATCTTGGGTGCTAGTGACCCTTCCTACTTTCTCCTAGGTGGACCATTGAGGATTTCAAATGCCTTTTGATCAGTTGGATGGAAGAGGCTTCAAAACTTTGTCAAACCTATATCTGAGTCTACTAACCATACTAAAGTCTTTATTCATTTATGTAATTCGATGTGCATGGGCACCTACAATATAAGCATCATTCATAAAATCTACTAGAAAATCCTCTGTTGTCTCTTGCAAGCATACTAGAGTAGACATCTGCCATCTCTTATTGAGGTCATCCACAAAAGCAATAGAGGACAATCTATCATATATCTCCTTGACCAGTCTAAAAAATGCAGCCTTAGGAATGAGGTGACTAGTTGACTTTTGAGTTTTTCTTATCTCTGCAAAACATCTCTGCATGTAAAACCATCTTGACTTTTTCTTTTTCCTCACAGGGGCTTCCTTGGGAACGTGAGAGCGAGGAGAAGCTGAGGACTCAAACTCACCAGATAGATTGTTCTTTGACGATTCACCTGAACAAACTTTACCAGCTGGTGTAACAGGGACAACAATTTCTTCAATTGTCTCCTCAACAGTTAGCTCATGACCTTCTTCAAAAGATTTCTTCACCAAGACCTTCCTTGCTGTTTGTTTTGTCCTGGCCATCAAGACCCACACGACGTGATAAGGAAGCTAAACATGAAGACAACTGACTCCCATCGCGCCATAACAGAGACTAGATAAAATCCTTGAACTCCTCCTCACTTCACAATAAAGGCAGGACCAATACAATCCCATACAGTGAATTTGAGTTTCTGCTTTGCCCTTATCACTTTGTATTGGCAGATTCTTACACAATCAAAAGCACGAGTTCCCCAACCACAACAGTGAAGTGCAATAGACACGATTGAGGATGTTGCAAAAGTGTTGATGAATGATATCGCGTTGTTTTGGGGATTCGAGGACTATACATTGCAATGAAGGTTCTTGCTTAAGCTGCTGAAGTATTCTATCACGTTTGTTTTAGACAATTCAATAGCTTTCAATGTGACTAACGTCGAACATACGGCACCTCTGTCCGTCGGATACGTTAGAGTTGTTGGATGAATGGTAGTCATGACGTAAGGTGTGAAATCGCATTCGCGCCAACTGAGAAGTTCTTATATACTTGCGGGTGAGGATCTCCACGTGTCATGTTCTCATTGGTCGTTTGATTAGGGTTTCCAGAATATTCCTTGTTCCCACCCTCGCACCTATTTAAGGAAACCTAAATTTTTTCACGCACTTTTCTTCTCCATTTCCTCCTGCGTCAAATCGTCTCTGTCACCCCCTCCATCAACCCCTGCATCACCCCCTCCGTCTCCTTGTTCATCAATGACCCCCTCCGTCACACCCCTACATCACCCCCTCCATCTCCTTGTTCATCAATGACCCCCTCCGTCACACCCCTACATCACCCTCTCTGTCACCCCCTCCGTCCCCCCCCTCCCTCCATCCATACTCTGTCACCCCCCCTCTGTCTTCAATATCCACGTCACCCCCCTCCGTCCATAGTCTGTCACCCCCTCTGTCAAGATCTTCCTCATTGTAGGCACAATAATATCGTGTCTTATTCCTAGCTTGTCCAACACAGCGCGAGAGGATAAATAGAAATCTTTTGATTTTCTTCCTATCGCATCGTATTGCTGACTCGTCTAGCACTCATTTTCCTACTCTCGTAGAAATGGCGTGATATTGGTATTTGGAGATTCTGAAAGGCCCTCATTCGCATCGTATTCCTAGATCCTGCAACACAGAGCGAGTGCACCACTTCAAAAGGCTTATACCTTGATATTCTCATTGTCTAGGCAAGCAGTCTTGAGCTATTGAATCTCAAGAAGATGTCTGTTACACAGATGTCGCACATGTCTGCCTCCACATCTATGAAGAGGAAAAGAGTCCTTGAGCCCACAATAACAAATGAGTTAGTTGTTTCAATAGCATCTCATATGTCTATGACAACTGAAGGTTCAAGCAAGGATCCAAAGAAGGGAAAGGCTTCAAAGTCTCCTGTGAGGATCCCAGGGCTGTCTCGAATTACAGATGTCACATCCTCTGAGAAGCTTTTGGATTTTCTCATAGAAAACAATATTGACATTGGTTTCTATCCAACAACTAGGGGGATTTTCAATCCAGGGTGGGACCTTGATCAAGTTCTCAATTTCTCAAATGAGTTTATCAAGGAAAATTTTGCAGAGTTTGAAGAGTTGGCATATCCCGTTGTTCAGTTGGATTCCAAGGAGTATGTTCACACCCTAGTTGGAAGGTTAAGCACTGAGAAGTCCTTGTTTACCAAGAAATGTGGTTATCATTCTCTTGATAGATTTTATGCACCTGAGTTATGTTGTTTACACCCAAAAAAATGCAAGCTTATGTTTAAGTCTACTGCATTCATTTTATTTGCCCTTGTGAAATACCCTCTAAGATCTAATGAAAAGCATAAAGAAACCTCAAAATTATCTACTAGTTGCCTTCTAAAAGAGATTGTAGATGAAGTTGATGTTGAGTAGCAACTAGACACCCAGATGGAAGCATTAGTTGCAAAGGACCTGGATGTTGCTGAATTCAGAGCAGAGACAGTAATTGAACAGACCACTATAGAGGTTGATGAGCCATCTGACACTCCTTAAAGCCTTATTGTTCCGTCTTTGCCTACTTTCCCAATTAACGACAAGGAGTACATATTATTGTCTGATCTCCAAATTCTTTTCAATTTGAGAGAAGATTATTGCTTGGCAATTATTGTAGAGGTATTTGTAGATGCAAAAGCCATAGTGGATGTTGAAAATGAGTCCAAGGAGGACTTCCTCAAATTAGATACTCAAATGTTTGATGATAATTTTATAGATGCATCAAATGCTTTTTCCCTATGTTTAAACAAGGTTAAAGATGTTGAGAAAGAGTTACAGGCTGCTGACAAAGAGTTTGACCAATTTCAAGAGAAGCTTGGAATCTCCAATTTTGGAAGGGAGGAGTCAAAATATGTAAAGGAGCTCAAGGATGTCAAGGAGACATCAATTAGCTTATGGAATCCAAGAAAACTTGAGAGTGATGAAAATCAAATGGTAATGCATTCTTTTGTTTTTGTGGAACCACATACATATTTTCATTCTTTTCATTCTGACTGTTACTTTTACAATTGGAGATTGCAGATGAGGATAATTTCTTGGGAAGAGCCAAAGGATCAAGAGTTGGTGGTAGTTCCCTAAAGGATGTTGCACTTGGGCATTATATATCAAAGATTGATCCCAATGTTCTGTTGGTTTTGCATAGCACTTTCTTAGAGGAGGCCTCATGGCCAATTGTCTGTGTTAAAGCATTTACAAGGATTCTTGGATACTCAGGTTTGCAATACAATGCACACAAAGTTATGTTTTTGGAAAAGACATCAGCCATCCCAATGTTTGGTTATGGTCCCAACTTCTCTGCGCTGGATACTTCCTGGCATACTCATCTTATGTTTTGGTAGCAAACAAAAAAAATATCAAATCCATAGTTGGATACAAGATAAGAAAGGAAAAATGCCTGAGGAGGACGAGGATGTAAAGGCACTTAAAAGCTAGCCATGTATATAATATTTTGAAAATAGTATCGGTATTTTAGATTCCACTGCATTTATTGTGTTCTCAATCTTTGAAGTTTTCTTCAAAAAAACCAATTGAATAAATCCTGAAGGGCATTGGTTTTTGTTGCTCCTCCTCCATGTCTGGTGCTCCGAAAGAAACACATATGTGCTTGGTAGTGAGATTTCTCTATACCTTGGCTACTATAAGTTGCTAGGGGCCCTTGCTCTTCCACAAAATAAGGCCCATGAACAAGAAGAATATGATGTGACAACCCAACAAGAAATAATCAATTTAAATCATTAAACCTTGTTTTCAAAGCAAAAAGGTTCAAATTTATGTCTATCTTACCAAGTAGAAAGTAATATCCTTTTCTCCCCAAGCTTCCTTAATTTCTTGAACAAGATTCACAATTGAACGTTTGTACTCTTCTGAATAGTTAGATGTTATCTTTTGTTCCCTAATCATTTTTAAAAATAGGTAAAGGTGTCTCCAAACCTCCATTCATAGGAATGCAATTCATGGTGTGCTAGCCACATTTGTTGTGATTGCACACAACTCTCTCCAGCACTCCCACAATGCGTTCATTTGTTTACCAATATGATTTCTTAGAAATCGTCTAGCTTTTGCACCCCCCATAGAGACATCTGCTAAGACCTCTCTTGTTTTCCCTGAGGCTATAGGATCCTTTCTCATGTGAACTTGACCTCCATGAAAACCCATTTTTGACAGTAAAGCCTCACATTTATCAATGTAGTCATCTGACAAAGATACTGGTTTTATTGAATATGCATAGTCAAGATGCAATGTAAGCAACTTATCAATTATTCTAATCTCTGCATGTAATGTACAAATATGAAAGTTCCTTAGAGAGATTGAGAGAATAGGATCTCATAAGCCATCCACGTTTTTGAACTTGCTCAAATCTATAGAGTTCGGAGTCGAGGCTCTTCTTGCTGGCTGCAAAGTACTTCATTCTTTGGATCCCAGACTCTCCATGCAATAAATACAAGGATATTTTGCATTAGCCCCATTACTTAATCCAAGCATACATTTGATACTTTTTAAGTCAGCACTCATATACCATTCAACATTAAAACTACCAACACCATTGACTATCAACATTTCACCTTCACTTTGAGACTTTATAATATCAAGAATACCTGTATGAGAGAATAACCATTTCAAGATTTCATGACTTTCAGTTGGAACTTGGACCGCACCAATCCACCAAAGCTCCATCTCGGATTGTATCTTAAACTATTGTTCTTGCCCCCTACCAGTACTGTAATCCAATGCCCTGTTCATGATACAAATGCCGACTCTTTCTATCTTTTGTCCCTTTTGAATCTGTGCTTCATCCAATTTTAGTGCGAACTTCAAAATACAACCACATTCTTGGACAATAAATTTATACATATGGACCATTGCAATCTGGACTCTTTTAAGATCAATCCAAATATTATTAAATGTGTTGTATTCAAAAAAGTCATTTGTTTTATGTTTTTCATAGGGCAGAGATCCTTCTATATGGATATACTCTCCAAAAACATATGGAATCCTATGATTCATAGCTATCCTAGCAATTGGAACTACAAGAGGCCGAGGCAAACCAAAATGCACTTATTCTATGACATTTAAGATTTGTAAACCACAATTTAGAGAGAGCACGATAACCTCTATGACTGATACCCATACTGTCACATGTCTCTACTATTTCATTTGGTTTAACTATTCCTTTTAAATCTTTCACTAACTCTTTTAGAGTTTGGCTTCTCAAGTCTACATTTTCACGTGATTTAAGAATCCTTATAATGTCCTTCTTTGTCATGGTTTCTTTAATAATCTCAATCCTCTCATCATTCTCTCAAATATTAATACCTGAAATATTAGAGACACATCTCTTTGCAAGATTTAGTCTCCTTTTCTTCACGTGACTACACAAGTCCATTATATTTTTAAGTGGTCTTTTTCTCTGTCTAAATCCTATTGGAGTTTCTTTAAAGTGCAATAACTTTTCTTGCAATGATTGATTAGAGTTTTCTAGATTATCAACCGTGTCCATTAGCTCAGAAATAGTTTTTTGTACCAATGTTAATGCTTCCTTCATTTCATGCATTTGTTCTCTAAATGTAAAAGATGAAGAATATAACCTCATGCAATAGCAAAGCATCCCATCACAACCATCTCCAACATATCTTATAAAGTCGTGAATATTGTAAAAAGGAGGATGTTTACATGTAGAAGGGTCCAGAGGATAAATATTTCCATCCATCCATAAGACTACATGCTTCTTTTCTTGTAATCGCAACCTATTAGCTTCATCCTTGTCCAACAATGCTCGATGGTGTATACTCCTCCAAGATGAATAGACATGATCTAACTGAATAGTAAGTTTATACTTGTGTGGTGGGGCTACACTTGTATCACTAAAAGAGGTACTGGTAAATATTTTGGTAGGGAACCCTAAACAAGGCAACAATATCACAGAGAAGGAAATAGAACCACAAGAAAGAGAGGTGCAAAAAATGAACATCAAGGAATAAACGAGTATTTCTTTTGGTGCAAAAATTAAAAAATACAAGATTTTTCCATTTCCAAGAGAATAAGACTGAAAAGGCGACACTTAATGTCCATTAAAGATTGATGATATTTAGTACCGGAACTGTTAAATGAATCATACATTCTCTCATTAATCACGTTCAGGTAGCCAAATTTGGAGGGTTTTTCTCTTCTAAACCTCTTCTAATTAGCAACTTAATCATTTTCTTACGAGTGCCATTTTTGAAACGTTTTTTGCCCTAATGTTGATCAAGCTGGACATGATTTTGTTAAACAATATGAAGATTGTTTTAGTGATTCACTCCCAGGAAAGTTATCTCCTAAGTGCCTGGAAGATCACACAATTGATCTTATCCTAGGCAGTTCACCACCTAACCAACCGCCTTACTGAGTAAGTGCAAGTTAGCAAGAGGAGATCCTAACACAAGTAAACGAATTGTTGGAAAAAGGGTTAGTTCAACCTAGCTCTTCTCCATACTACTCTCCAGTCTTACTTGTTCAAAAGAAAGTCGGTTCTTTCCATATGTGCATAGACTACATATCTTTGAACAAGATCACAATCAAGAATCATTTTCCTATCCCAAGGATAGATGATATATTGGGTATGTTGCAAGGGGCTAGTATCTTTAGTCACATTGATCTCAAGAGCGGCTATCACCAAATACGGATAGCACCTAGAGATGTTCATAAGACAACTTTTCGTACGACATTTGGACTATACGATTTCTTAGTCATGCCATTTGGTTTGACTAATGCACCCACCACATTCAATCAAATGATGGAAAGAATTTTCAGACCTCACTCAAAGTTCACAGGTGTCTTCTTTGATGACATTCTAATATTTTCACGGTTTGAAGAAGAGTATAGAAAATATATATCTATTGTTTTTCAAGAGCTTCACAAGCATAGACCACAGTTCAATGCTAAGAAGAGTGAATTTTTCCTTTCGGAAATTCATTACTTAGGCCATATTGTTTCTCACAATTTGGTAAGAATGGATCCTGAGAAGATTCGAGCCATTGTTGAATGGCCTACATCTACTTTTGTACATGAAGTTAGAAGTTTCTTGGGCCTATGTTCTTACTATAGGAGGTTCATACGAGGTTTTGCATATGTTGCATCTCCTCTACATGACCTTGCTAAGAAGTGAATGCCTTTTTGCTGGGATCAAGGAAACTACAAGCCTTTGAAAGAATTAAGTTTCTTGTGACTCAAGGACTAGTTCTCACAGTTCTGAATCCTCAAAAACCTTTTGAAGTTCACTACGATGCTTTGGGGATGGCATGGGAGCTGTGCTTAACCAAGAGCATCATGCAGTAGCATTTGAGAGCCAATGCCTCAAGGACCATGAGTTACATGCTCTAGTATATGAGAAAGAGCTTATGGCGGTGGTACATGCTCTTCAAGTATGGAAACACTATTTACTTGGTGCAGATTTTGTTATTAAAATAGATCACCAAAGTCTAAGATACTTCCTCACTCAGAATAAGCTCTTAGAGAAACAGATGCATTGGGACAAATTTCTTATCTATGTTTCATTTTCAAATCCTTCACACATCTATAACTAAGAATGTGGTAGCAGATGCTCTATCATGGCGACCTTGAGTGAATGCAATCACAACTATTTAACATAACGAGTTCATGGATTTGCCCAAAATGTATGCAATTGATTTCGACTTCTCAACCATTTGGGATCAACTTAACTCAAGTGAGTCAATTATACCTTACTCGATTCCAGATGGTTATGCATATCATCATCAAGAAATTTGTGTAGCACTACCATTGCGATTGCGACACAAGGTAATGGATAAAGCACATGCATCTCCATATGCTGGACATTGGGGTATTCTACCCACTACTCAAGCATTGGAAAGATATTTCTTTTGGCCCACTCTTAGAGCTGACATTGAAAGATATGTCCACGAGTGCAAGATTTGCCAAAAAGTAAAGTATGACAAGCATAAACCACCTAGTCTACTAAAGCCATTACCTATTCCCAATGAGCCTTGGGAAAGTATAGCCATGGACTTTATCATGGAGCTTTCTCACACACAAGCAGGAAATGATGCAATTTGGATTATCATTGATAGATTCAATAAGCAAGCTCACTTTATACCTGTGTGAAAGACAATCAAAGCCAATCATATTTCTAAGCTATTCATTACTCATATTTTCAAGCATCATGGCATGCCTAAGTCCATTATAAGTGATCGAGATCCCCACATGATCAACCTCTTTTGGCAAGCTCTTCGAGAACCTCGGGACAAAGTTAAAGTTTTCATCCTCTTATTATCCTCAAACGGATGGGCAGAGTGAAAGTGCTAACTCAACTGTTTTGGACCTTTTGAAATCCTATGTCTCTGATAATCAAAGAGAATGGGAAAAGTATTTGCCTTTAGTAGAGTTTGCATATAATAATATGGTGCACTCTAGTACTGGTAAGGCACCCTTTGAGATCATGCATGGTAAGCCTCATTTACCACCCATTCTTCTTACGAAGGATAAGATCTTTGCAGCAAATGAGTTTGTTAGAGACATTGATACAACTTTCCCTCAAGTAAAAGCTGTTATCCAAAGGACACAAGAGAAGCATCACCGTAAGTTAGATCTCAAGTTGGGATAGTATGTTCTTCTTAAGTTTGAGAAGGCTCGCTTGACGAAGCAAAAAGGTCAAAAGGGTAAAGTGGTTAAGCTTTCTAATCGCTATTATGGACCTTTCAAGATTACAGATAAGATAAACAATGTGACTTTTTGTTTAGATCTACCAAGTCATTGGAACATTCATAATGCTTTCCATATAAGTTTGCTACATCCCTATATTGGAGAACCTCCAATGGAACCAATCAAGGAAGATTTACCTAACATAGAAGAAACAAAATAGTTCCTTGTGCTTGAAAGAATTTTACACCATCAGGACAATACTCTAAGGTGAGGTAAGGTATTATGGAAGTATCTGGTTAAGTTTAAGAATTATCCCCCATTGGAAGCTCAATTTATGGACTGAGAGAGAACTATAAGACTTTCCAGATCTTCTTAAGGACTATGTATCCCCTCTACAATTGAGGTCAAATGTTTAGAAGCCAGAGGGATATCACTAAATTGATTACTTATTACACATTCTCTATTTAATACATTTATGTCAATAAATTAATGACTCGGTTTTCTTTAAGTGTTGATAATGATCTAGCATGGCCATGAGACCATTTAGAGACTAGTATTCCTAGTGCATCACTTAATGGGGTGATCAGAGCACTGTGATGGGGATATCTGGTACATGCAATACAAGTTATAAAGGGGAAAAGAAGTGTCTACCAAGTGTAAGAGTGTGCATAAGAACCAAGGAGTTAAACATAAATGAAGATGGATTGAGTTCTAAGAAGAGAAAATGCTTTAGCATTGTGTATATGTATTTATGTGTGCATCCAGGGATGCCTGGGAATGTTTACTTGTGTGTAATGTATTGCATTCATTTGGGGTCATGCTCTCCCCTATAAGTCAAGGTTTAAGGTATTTTCTTTCATTAAGAAAGATGAGAGAGGTAATTCTCTCACTAAGAAAGATGAGAGACATGATCCTTTGGAAGTGAGGAGAGAAGTGATTTTCTATTTCTAAGGTCTAAAATGACATAAGCTTTTGTATGAAATTCAATCTTAAGGTTGAGGCCCAAGGCAATCTAATGAATATCTATGACTCAAGGTGGTTGCATGGACCACAAGTTAAGAGTACATTTTTAAAAGCTATTTTTTTAAATAAATTTTTAAAATATCTCGCAATAGAAAAATGATCTCTAAAAATGGGCCATGTGGGTTATTGGAAACCATGAGATCTACAACTTTCGTGCTAGACGTTTTTTCATCCAAACAACACACAAAGACATATCTCAAAATTAGTGCTGCAAAGTGGAACAACCACATCTTGCATGAAGATCAACTCAACTCTCTCTCCAAGAAGAGAAGCTCTTGAAAGCCTGTAAAAGAGGAGGCTCTCCTTGGGCATAAGGGAGAGGTGAAGGAAGCATCACTTTGCATGCATCCAAGAGGTGAAGAGAAGGTGCAAGTGCTGCAGAAGCCCTGCTGAAATCAAGTGCTGTGGAAGCTCTATTGAAATCAAGTGATGAGGAATTTTTACTAAAATCAAGCTCCAAGAGAAGAGCCTACACATATTGTGTAGGAGAGAAGGATACTTAAGAAGGATCAAAAGGTGCCAACCCTCCAAGTTGTGCAAGTGTTAGCCGGTTGTATATCGTGCAAGGAACCGTGATCTTGTTCCCAAGATCTACAAGTAAGAAAAGTGTGAGGCTTGGAACATTACTCAAAGTGGACACAAGATTTTCATATGGATCCTTGTTTACACTTGCAAGCAATATGGGTATTGCTTCATCTTCCTCAATATTCTTTTTAAGAGATGCAAGTTGAGTTTTTAAACTCTTAAACTTATTAATGTGAATGGTCATAGAAGCACTATCTTTGATATCCAGTTTATAAAATAGCATGAGAAGTTTTACCTTTGAATTCTTTGCTTGAGTACCAAACATTTTATCAAGTTCCTCCCAGGCGGTTTTAGCATTTCTAATGCCAGATATATGATGTAGCACATCATCACTTAATCCCCAAGCAATGATGCCTAGTGCCTTATTATTCATCTTCTTCCATTCTTTGGATTTGAACTGGTCTTCTTCAACGAACCCGTCTTCATCATCTTCCTTCTTGTTATCTGCATCATCTTCAAACAAGTCCCATAAGTCCTTTCGCATCAGGTGGTACATGGTCTTTTCCTTCTAGGCATGGAAACCTTCTCCATTGAACTTTGCTATTTGCTCAAGTTCTGCCATGTTGAGTAGCTCCAATTAACTGAGAAAATACCAACAAGGGGGATTTGTGAAGTGTCACAAGGATGTTAGTGTCAACTGACACTAGTTGAGTATCAATAGATACTATTCTTGAGCTCAGTATTCAATGTCGGTGCTTGATCTTCTTCTTGCTTGTTGATTTGAAGTGTTAATCTTGCTGGGAACTGAGTTCAAACTCAGATAAGAGTGGAAATGTGTGCCCTAAGTTGAAGGGAATGAGAAATTGAAGAAAAAATGAGCTTGCACCGTGATGGCTATGGCTTCCTGGATTAGGGTTTTGACCCAGGCCTGGTTTTTTCCAGATATCTAGAGCTAGAGTTGATCATTTTGAAAACTTTTTTTATGGAAATGTAGCTCACTCCATGCTCTACAAGATCCCCATGAAAATCGTCAAGATCGGGTACAGGAGTATGCGCGCAGATCAACGAAACGTAACCAGGCACAGTTATGGCAGCGACGTCGAATTTCAGCAATGCTAGGCTTGTAAGTATCCAATGTCAGGCTTAGATGCGATAGGCAGAAGCTCCTTGAGTAGAAGAACAATCCTCCTGAAGAAAGCACACTGAAATATTGCCGGGTTTGAGAGATATGAGAGCTCAAAGTGAGGTATGTCCTGCAGGCCACAAACTGGGGCTATGGCAGCAACTGACAATAGTGATAATGCTGAGGTCCAGATAGCCAAATCTCATGGATTGATGTGATACAGGGAAGCTTTGTGAGGTGGGGAACAACTTTCCAGAAGGAAGCTCAGAGAGATTTGGTATGTGGAGTGAGATACAGGAGCTTCAAGATGACAGGGTGTTGTTGGCTATGGCTGCCACAAGGTCCAACTGAGATTTGAAGTTGAAACTGAAGATATAAGCTGAATGTGGGCTAGTTAGAGATCACTAAAGATGAAGGGAGACTAGAGATTCAGAGTGTGAGCTGTGCCATGCCCAACTAGGCTCTGATACCATGTTAAATGATGTGGATCTAGGACATGACACAAGCTATGGTGGATCAAAGATGTAAACCAAGTTCATAATGACATGGACAAGTAGAGACAAATTATTACACAAGTGAATTAGGTTCCAAGATAGATTAGCTTGGACTCATAAACACAATCTTGTGTAGAATTGACAATGACAGACACTTAACTGAACGTACAAAGCATCATGATATTGTGTTCATTTCATAGTCAAGTACAATGCTTTATAGGCTTTGAGTTGTTCCACTCTCCTCACTGTGCATATGGGATTTAGGACAGCTCCTCTTGGAGCATACATCATTTTCCTATTTCTCAACAGAGTATCTTGCTCCTTTTTGTCAATAATACAGCTCCACAAGGGGGGGGGAGACTGGCCCATCTTCCAGTCCCTAGTGTGTTGTCAATCTCTCTATCTCTCTCTCTCTCTCTCTCTACATCTTTCTTTTCTCTCATATGTTCTCTCTCTGTGCTAGTATAATATTTACAATATATCTTTTAAGTATATAAGAAATTCGAGTGTGTATCTCGAATTCTATAACACTTTCCACATCACACTCATCTAGCATGGGAAGGACCATGTAGTAGAACCCATGGAGGTAGCTTTGTTGTTGAAATGTTGGTGAGGTTGTCAATGGTGAGGTGTACAACACTCAACAGTCACTCATGTTGAAATGATAGATCAGTCGCTCACCCCATGGCACATGTCACTCGAAGAATAATGATTGATACCCATAGCTCACATCTAGTTTAGGAATCAACAAAGGGAATGGTTTAGAGAGAGTATGCCAATGTGCACAATTGATGGTGCAACTGTGCATCTCAACCCATTTGGCATAGATGCAAAAAGGATGGACATGGAGCCTTATAGTGCAGTGTGACAAAGAAAATGAGGTGTAGAGTGATGGTGGAGGAGGCTTGCTATCCCATATGTGCATAGGGAAACGAGAAAGCACATGTCTCCAAGTGTCAAACTTCCCTCAATCCTCACCTCTCAGATGATGAAAGGGGAAATCAATCATGCTCAGCAGCCACTTCTCAGTCTCATGCTTTGTTGATGATTATAGGAGGGCAGCTAAGTTCCTCACACCTCATTAATTGAATCCTCATGGAAACTTGTGCGAAAGTTATATGCCTTGTGCACAATTGATGATGCAACAGTGCTTCCCACCCTGTGCTAGTATACGGTGCAAGAAGGGAAGACCAGGGAGCCTTATAGTACCCTGCATAGGAACTATTTTGTGCTTTGTGTGTTGAGAGGCCCATCCCATGCATACAACTCTCCATTCACATATCTCACCTCTCTATTGGATAAAAAGGGCAAGGACTAGTCACTCACACCACCCTCTATCTCACGCTCTGTTGATGAATACAAAGGGCAACCCATACTCACATCCCCATGTAGTTAGGATGAAAGCTCACATCACTCTCTTGGTTTGTCAATGAAGATCGGCTCCATCAAGTTAATGATGTCAACATGAATTGGTTGATGAAGAGGCATATCCAGGGAGGTAGCCAACAAGTCTAGTGCTTGGATTGCATATGAGAAATATTTTTTGTTGGAAGAGTCAGAAGCACCGTTGGGGTTACATGATTCAGTGCACCAAGGAAGGCAGATTTGGAGCTTTTCTGCTGCAAGTGTTCTGTTACATATTCAATTGTCTTGGAATATGGGGTGTTACCATCTTTTCCACATCCAGCTTCTTGTCCAAGGGTCTGTGGCACTTTTTCTTGGAATGAGACCTGTTATGACAAGGATTTTTTTCATTTTCTCCATAATAGTTTTGGTTTTACTTTTTTATTTATTTTTCTTTTCTTTTCTTGTACCCTACTCTTGTGGGTATTTCCACCTTTTCTCGAAGAATAGGTCACCATGATAGGGACCTAAGTCCTTTTCTCCCATGAACAATATATTTATTTATTTATTTATTCTCTCTTTTTTATTGAAAGAGGAGAATGACAAGAACACCATGTATCATAACTATCCTTGCCACCTCTGCAGACGAAAATGAAGCCAAGAAGGGGGGGCAAGTGGTTGTGAGGGGTTGATAGAATGAAGCCACATCATCAAGATCAACAAAAGGGCTATCAAGAATGTTAGGTAAAGCCATATGGACCATCGTGTAAGAAATGAGAAAGCTATCAATGATGATTGTGAGGATCCCTAGGGAGGGCAATACTTCTTGAGATGATAGCCATTAATAAGGAAGGGATCATCCGAAGCATTGACTTTCCAGACTTAGACATAGCCATTGGGATTGATGGCAAGTACCTTATAGGGGCCTATCCATCGCTATTGAAGCTTTCTTGAAAATTTGCCAAATCGAGAATCATAGACTAGGACTAAGTCACCTTTCTTGAACTTCTTTTTGCTTGATGAAGTTGTCATGATAGGCCTTTCTACAAGCTTGCGTTGCTTCCATACACTATAGAGCCATCCTGCGAGTCTCACCTAGACATTCCAAGTGTAGCAAATGGCATTGTAGGGATTTGTTGTCATCTCCCAGGTGTTCTTTGATAGCCATGCGTAGAGAGGGTATCTCAAGTTCAACAGAAAAGACGATTTCTATCCCATACACCAACTGGAAAGGGGTTTGTCTTATAGCAGTCTTATGAGAGGTTCTATACAATCAGAGGGCCTCTCTAAGTCAACAATTATCCCAATTAGGGAGATCTGCGGGGAAATTGTTCTTTTTAGGATCGAGCAAAGGATGTGATTGGTAACTTCGACTTAGTTGTTGGCTCTAGGATAATAGGGTGCGGACTTACGATAGTGGATCTTATACAGCTCAATAATTCTTCCATAATGTTATTAAGAAAGTGAGTACCTTTGTCATTGACAAGCTCTAGGGGATTGCCAAAATGGGTGATAATATTCTTGTACAAGAATAGGGCTATAGTGTTGCCATCATCTCGCTCAGAGCTTTGGCTTCACACCACTTTGTCACGTAGTTTGGATAGACCAAGATGTATCTATTCATCTTCCGTCTAGTTGGCAGATCAATAGGACCAATGGAATCAATTCTCCATTTTTCGAACGGATTTAGGGGAAGAATAGATTGTAGAGACATGTCATTGGATTTGGTAGGCCTTTCCATTCTCTGACAAGCATCAAAATGTTTGCAATAGTCATAGGTATCCTTATGGAGGGTTGGCCACCAATATTCTGCAAAAAGTAAGGCATTTTTGGCTATCGCTTCTTGTGCAAAGTGTTTGCCACAGGGCTCGTCGTGGCATGCTTTCAACACTATTCTAATCTCTTCTCATGCAACATATATTTACAATACTTTGTCTTTGCATCTTGTATAGAGCACCACCGAACAAGGTGTAGGGGGCTGATTCCAACAGAAGCTTCTTCTTCTCACGGCTCAAGATACCAAGGGGATACTATTGGGTTGCCAAGAGTTTGGCTATGTCTGTGTACCATGGGGTAATAGTTTCAATTAGAAAACGGGAAGCACTAGGAAGTTCTAGATCATCCTGCTCTTCTTCATCGCTTTGAGGGATTCGCGATAGATGATTAGCCAAGACATGAGAGCTACTGGGTTTGGTAACCACTTCAAAGTCAAACTCATGAAATAGAAGAAGCCATCTCATCATTCTTCCCTTTACATGTGCCTTGCTCATCAAGAAGGACAATGCCTCATGATCCACATAGAATTTGAAGTGTGTTGGTAGTAAGTAGTGTCGAAACTTCTCCAAGGCAAACACCATTGCTAGGCACTCAAGCCCCATCATTATGTAGTTTTATTCTCTATCGGTTACTTTTCGACTTGTATAATAGATATATTGATCTAACTTTGAGGGGCCTTTTTGGCATAAGATTGCACCTAGGCCTTTGACTAATGCATCAATGTGTACATGAAACTCCTTCGTCCAATCAAGAGGTTGCAAAATGGGTGCTTCAATCAAACACTACTTCAGGGTTTTGAATGCCTCACCACAAGCAATGGTCCATGTGAACTCTGCATATTTTCTAAGGAGTTAATGCAAGGGGCTACCTTTGTTGCAAATTGCGCAATAAACCTTTTGTAATAGCCCACATGGCCAAGAAATCCCCTCAATTGTTTAAGGTCACTTGGTGCTATTAAGACAATGTGGCCCAAAAGAATTCATGATGAGATGCCAAAGATGCATTTATTTGGATTGAGAGAAATCCTATACTCTCAACATCTGTCAAAGCAATGCTCTAGGTGTCCCCAATGCTCATGGATTACACTATAGACATAGAAGTCATCTAGTTATACCTCAATGAAGTCATGTAAATGGTTTTGGAATGTGGCCATCATCACTCGTTGGAAGGTAGAAGGAGCATTACAGAGCCCAAAAAAGGGCATCACTCTATAAGTATAGGTCTCCCATTCGATTGTGAAGGTTGTTTTGCATTGATCTTCTTCTGCAATTTGGAATTGATTGTATCCACTGAATCCATCCAAGAGAGAATAGAGCTCATGGCTTGCCAGTGTATCCAATAGTTGGTCTTTGAAAGGGATAGGGAAATTATCCTTCCTCATCTTGGAATTCAAATTTCGGAAGTCCACACATATTTGTAGCTTTTCATTCTTCTTGCGAACTACCACAATGGGCAAAACCCATTCACTATTGGCCACTCGATAGATCAACTTAGCTTCAAGGAGCTTCAGTAATTCAGCTTTCACTAAGGTAGAGTAATTTGGATTCATACACCTTTGTCTTTACCTCATAGGTTTCGCACCAGGCTCTAGGTCGATGTGATGTTGCCACACCATGGGATCAATCCCCTTCAGATCTTTGTATGACCATACAAACACATTTAAGCTCTTCTTCAATAGGTCTCATAGGACCAATAGTTCTTCTTTTAGAAGATTGATACCCACCTTTAGGTGACGTTCAGTACCTTAAGCATCCACAAAGGTTAGTTTCTTTTCTCCTTCCACTTCGCAGATGAATGTCCCACAAACTACTTTTGGGTAGAGGTCATACTCCTTCAAGGGAGTGGTCTCCTCCTTAGATGATTCATTGGAACCAACTTCCCCTTTTAGTGAAGGAATAGCTCACTCTTTGTGAAGCTCAAAGGGTATTAGAGCGGTTTCAGGTTTGGTTTGAGGATGAGTTACTTCTTGACTCACGGACTTGTCTTTCGCAGATGCATCCAAAAATGTCACATAATAGGAATCTTCTATATTCTGTTTGAGCCACTGAATTGGAGGTTGTTGGAAAGGTGTATCGTCATCATCTTCTCTTACAAAGGGTAACTCTAGGTGACAAAAGCCACTACTAAAAGAAGGCTATTCTTCTTAATCCATTTCTTATGGATCTTTTGCATATGATGTGACTCATTAATCGGTCCAAAGGGTATCATAGTCATTCTATTGAGCAACAAAGGATCTTTTGCTTCTAAGGCTTCAAGAACTTCTTCACCATATCTGCCTTTTGCAAGGAGGATAGACTCTTCTAGCTTGCTTTTATAGTCTTCTTCTACACTATCATCTTTGGCTTCTTCAGATTCTGTTTCTACCTCTGTGGGGGCTCTATAATAGAAGAAAAGACTCTCTGTTATATCCTTTGCTTCTAGTTTTGTGTCTATCTCTTCTTCTATCTCTATCTTTGGCTTTGTATCTGCTTCTATCTTTGTCTCTACTATAGCTATGTAACAAGGAGAGAAACACATCCTTGCTTCTATCTCACTATCAAAGGTGATTTCACAAGTCAGTTCGGGTTCAGGCAAGAGCTTTGCACCCATTGACAAAGACTTTGCTTCCTTCGGTAGTTGGCAAATAGTGCCCACTGTCAGGGACTGTGCCTATCTTTTATTGGGAAAGATTTGCTTGACATATTCTTCATCTCCTAATGTACCATCTCTTACTTCATCGTCATTCTCTGTAACTTTGAGAGGGAAACCTCCTTGGATCAAAATTAGGGTTGAATTCCCTAGGCTTTGGTCCAATGTCTTGCATTGTCATTCTGGATTCTAGCAAGTTGAATCTTGCTTCTTCATATTTCTTTTTTCTTTTGTGCATCTCTTTCAGAGAGCATATATCCTCTATATCATTTTTCCTCAAATAGTATTAACAAAAGGCTCCAGAAATGGTTGGTTTTTGGATACGTTCAGTGGCTAAATGTCCCGCTTGATCGCACTTTCCACACCATGTATTAGAACGCATCACATCTCTCCCACCTCCCACAGGAGTGGATATAGTTGTGGTATTCACCTTCAGTGTCTGTAGTTGTTATGTAATCATATCCATAAGATCCTCCTTGATACTTGCGACTGAATTAGATAGATAGTCCTTCATATTTTCACCTCTTGGAGTACTTGTAATAGGGTTTTGAGAAGCCTCTGCAATTACTACATACACTAGTTAAGTTGATCTAAAGGATCCTCTATTCTAGTTTTGATTCAAATCTCCTTTTGAGACTGGGGGTTGTTGTTTCCAATTGGTAGGATTCCACTATTGTTGAGTCGTCATTGGGGGAACTATCTGAGGCCAATGTTGTTGTGATTGAACCATCATTTGAGGCACTATCATTTGCAGCCACTGTGGATTTGATGCACTGTACTATGGCACTGCTTGCATCTGAGGATAGAAGTAGGGAACTATCCATGGGTTGCATTTGGTGGGTATGCCAGTCATGGCATGGAAAGAGGTAGGACTCCTTCTCTCGAGGCCGTTGATAACCTTGCTTAAACTTCATCATACAAGCTTGCACCTTCCGCTGTAGCTTGTAGATTTCCTAGTCTGCTCAATTCCACAAACTTATGAGCTTTTCGTTGTAGGCCTCTAAGGAAAAATCCCTTCTAGATGCCTTCATCCAAGTGATGGTTAGTCCATCTCTTTAGTATGGATTCCATTTGTGAGACATAAGCTTCTACTCGTTCTGACTTAGATTCATGAACTCCTCTCACATCCGCTCTTTAAAACCTTTAGGCTAGAATTTAGTGAGGAAAGCCAACTTTAGGTCATCCCAAGTGTCAAAAGTTTCGACTACTTGTCTCTCATACCACTAAAATGCCGCGCCTTTAAAAGTGGCAGGGAATATCGCCAACCAATACTCAAGGGTTCTGGCATTGTTAGTCACACATGCTACCATAAACTCTGTTATATGAAGATTAGGGTATTCATTGTACTCTCCCAAAAATAAGCAATGGGACTACATTTGTTGGTCTCTCATCAATATTTCCAAGATGCATCACTCCCTATCAAATTCTACTACTTCTTAAGGAAATGGATATTAATAGCTATTTTTTTGTATTGTTCAATGATCATGTAGTGCTTCATCATATCCTTAACTTTTCCAAGGACATTCAAGGCACTTGACTCATAGCAGTGATCTTCTAGGTGTTCTTCCATTGGCCTAACCACTTGATTAGGAATGGACTACTGATTTTGTGGAACAAAGGGGATCTTGAGTCGCCATCAGGATTTTTGTAAAGAGTATTGCTAGGGCATCAAAGGAGACTTCTGCTACTAGCTTGTTCTCAGTTTTGATATTTTCCTTCTCTCTTCTCATGTACCTCTAGACTCGTTCTAGTGCTTCCCTCTTGATTGTATCATTCATTAAGGAGTTAGCTCCACCCAGCTGGTCTGTACTCAATCAGAATAAAATCAGACGAGACTTCCGTCTCTAGAGGACTCTCTTGCCAACATTTCTTCTACTTTGTACTTTTCAATGTCTTTGAATTTAGCTTTCAGACCGCTATAGAGGGCAAGATATTCCATTCTGAAAGTGTGAAAACTCATTCTTTTGAGGATTGTTGTGGTGCCATCATCATAGCAATGCCAACTTTTGATGGTTTCAATTGTGTATGTTGTGAAGAACACTCTCTCTGCTAGCTTCCACGAGGTTGCTAATTAAAAAAATAGGAGATTGTTAGTGCACCATGCATCCCACGTGTCCTACTGTTTAGCATCCATGAACAAATTCCAACTCTTTTCTTTCTTGTTTTCGTGAGCTTCCACTGATTACAACTCTTGAAGCTTCTTCATGATCTCCCACTTGATGATATCTCGAAACTTCTCAATGAATGCCAAATCTCCCATGGATGATTATTCTCTCTATTTTTGCACTTCAATTTGTTCCTATATATTTTGCCACCAAGATGCACGTCTGTGTTGCTTCAACATGGAGAGGAAATAGTCCACCACATAGAGCTTGCATCATGATGGTAATATTTTTCCGCCATTGTAGGATGAACTTTTTGTAGAAAGTGGCCTTAGCAATGAGAATCTCCAATTCTTCAATGGTAGAAGGAACTTTGCAAGTATCCATTGAATTCTTCTCTTCTTGGCAATGCCATTTCCTTCATTTTTAGCATCTTCTGATGCTTGTTGATGGCAATTTTTCCTAGCTACACACCAAAAACATGGAGCCCAAAGAGATACACCAAGAAAATGGAGATTCTATTGTAAGAAAATCTATCTTGTATCATCAAAAATCATCTTTTTCATATTTGATATTATCTCAACAAAGAAAAGAACACCACGAACAAAAAATCTTCATGCAGATTCATAGAAACAATTCTCCCACTGCTTTAACTTTAACAAAATCCATCATACTCTTCATATTCTTCATAGAGATCTTTGATAGGAAAAAAAAAACAAAATAATACTCCACTTTGAATGGAAAGATATCACATATTATTCATTTTCAAAGGTTCCATAGCTTTCTCTCACAATCTCTCATAGATAGATGCATTGTCTTTCATAAAATTGGCTATCTCTAACTCTCTCTCTCTCTCTCTCTCTCTCTCTCTCTCTCTCTCTCTCTCTCTCTCTCTCAATATTACATCATATAATCACTATGATACTAAATAAATCACTCACAATAACCATTATTTGGTAATGAATACCTCTCCCAAGAGGTATGTATGATATGAAAGGTCATTAGAGCCACTACAGTGACTCTTCATAGCTCACTACTATCACTTCACTCCACTCTTCTCTTAATTCTTCAACAACTACTTCTTCCACTTCGTTGAGCTCTTTTGAACTTGCATTCACCTCTTTCCAAGGCTAGAAAAATTTCCCATACTACTCCCTTATCCACCAAAACACATACAAAGGCAAACATAATAGAATAGAATAAGAATAGAGGCTCTATAAAAGCTCAACAGAGGGTTACAGAAAGCATCCAGCTCAACTAGAACCAATCAAAAGCATAAAAAACCATTCAATGAGTTTTAAAAAAACCTAAAAATTCATCAATAATTACTCCATCCTTCACACATAAGAAAAGTAGAAGAAAATAGAAGCAAAATAGAAGCTATCAGAATCAATCATACACTATCAGGATATTAACAGAACATCACGGAACCTCATATCTCTATTAAAGAACATCATGAGCTTATCAAAACCATTCCACCTATCCAAAACACTCTCAAACCACTTCCAAACCAATCAATCATCATGTAAAATCAACCATTCAATCCTCAAAAACAACAAAAACAAACCAAAAAACATAAGTCATTTTGAGCATTCAACATATCAATTAAGCTTCAAGTGTCAGGTATGAGTTGTCAAATTTCAGGGAGCAATTTTCTTGAATTTTTACCATTAGATCTATGCATTTAATGCTCACAACCTTCCATGAGCCATCCAATAACCGTGTGAAATGCATGCTCCTATGAGCTCTAGAACTCCAAGACTCATGTTGTTCCAAGATTGTGATAGCAATATGTTTACATAGTGTACATGAATCTCAATAGCTTCCACAAATGCTTAACCAACCAAAGGTATTTCCATGATCACTCTCAATCACTGTATCCTTTGCAAGTTTGGTATTCATTAGCAATGGGCTACCATTAATCATTGTCAATGCAAAAAGAGCATCAAGTATATTTCAAGTCAGACTAAGTGACCTTTAGGCCTTCTTTGATTCATTCACTACTTTTTCTCAATATCTAGGACTACTTTGATGCATTCATTGCTATTCCTCATGATCTCAGTAAAATACCTTCTTCATTTAACTTGCTAAAATTTCCTTCATAATTCAAGGAAAAAGTGATGCATTTTACCTATTGTCCACGTTGATTTCTACTGCTGTTGGCTATTATCCAAAATACTCAGTCATAAATATTCAAGATGTTGCATAGATGCTATTTTACAATAGCTATGAATGGCATTGACCACAAACTCCACGCAATCAACCTAAATATGCACCTTCTCTATGCGCTATCCACATAGATCTCATGCCACTATTAGCGCTATCCACATTGGATAAAAACACATGTTTCTACTCTTAATTTGATGTTGGGTGCTCACTTAGCTCACTCTTGGAGCTCCATTGCAAGCCATTTAATCCTCCATTTGATTCTGCAAATAGGCGTCGGACAACAACTACAATGAAACCATGTTGTAGTGCTTTGTGAAACACAACATGCTCTAATACCATGTTGGAAGAATGGGAGAGAGATACGGCAACAAAGAGCTGAATGCTCTCATTGTTCTTCAATACTAACTGAATAATACACAACATGAACTAGGTCTAAGTGACCACACTGACTAAGCACATACTAACTAACCATGGTTGAGTCATATAATGACTTATTAAGAATACACACATAATCAACAGCTACACACACCAAGCTGTCATGTGGGTAGGTAGTAGATGAGTGACGCGAGGACTATGTCGATAGTTTCTAGATACAAGTGTTGTTTAAGAGAGTATTGAGGTTATGAATTTTGACTCTTTGTGTGATTGTGTTATTGTTGACTCTAGTGACTCTTGTGAGTTCGTTGATGATGGGTTGAGTATCCTTGGAGAGGATTCTATTTGTGAAGTTGTTGATGTGGTTTTGACTAGACCTAACCTCATGCTTCTTTATAGTTGTGTAGATAATTGTATGTTTGATTTAGGCAACAATGAAGAAGAGACAACTTTGTTTAAAAATCTTTAGATTTCTTTCAGTTTTTCTAGAGTTGGTGATTATGTTTGTGATGATTATGATTGGGGTTTTGAGGATCTTAAGAGTGATACTAATGAGGATGTGGAAGGTAATTTGAAAAATGCTAAGAAATGAACTAAAACTAGGGGAAAAGAGTTTCAAAGAGATTGTGAGGTGGAAATTGAAATGGATTGGACAATTGGGTATTTGAATAAGGACTATGACCCTAATGTGTTGCCTAGTGATTCTATTCGTAATGTTGAAGTTTCTTGTGAGAATTCTTTTGAGTTTCTTTGTGAGAATGCTATGGAAATGGTTAGTGATTGTGTTACTGAGATTAAAGACTTAGAGTCTCGTTTTGTTGAAGAGATGAATAGTTTGGATAGGTGTCTTAGAGAGGTTTCATGTTTTGATGAGTTTGTAGCATTTTCTGAAGATTTTTTTATTAGTTGGATGTGATTATGGATGGAATTGAGTTTGGAAACATAGAAAGGGTTGAAACCTTGTTTCAAAATCCTAAAATTGTCATATTTTCCCTTAGGGAGGATGGGAGGGGTATATGGATTTTATAGATGAGGTGTTTTGTATCGATAGTGTGGGTTCTTTTGAGGATTTTGGATTTGGAAATTTTTTGATTTTGAGAAATTTGTGGATGATGTTTGTATGCTTACTGAGGAGTTATTTTAGAGAAATGTGATATTGATTTCTTTGGATTTTGAGTTTGAATAATTCAGAGATAGAGTATTGGACTCAATTTTTGATTGGCTTATAAATGTTTCATTGTTTTATGAAAGCAACTGCTACACATGAATGCTTGTAGACTAGGGGGAGGGCTAAATATATCAAAAAAATTTGTGAAAATTGAAAACCCCTAAAAGCTATAGATAGATTAGATTTTTGTCAACTTAGTTATTTGTGTGATTATTTGATTTGTTGTTTTGTAGATAGATATTTTGTGTGTGTCTAACTTAGGAATTGTTTTTATCATTTTGTTTGGATTTTTGATTGTGGAAACTTGACAGCCTCGGTTGGGATTGGAGTTTTCTGGACAAGTTGAAGTTGGAGTTTATTGGTTGCTACCAAAAATCCTAAAACATGTATATGTTCTTGCCTAGACTTATGCACATCACGGAGATTATGGGTTGACGAACACTTCACATTGCACTTGTCCAATGCATTGCAGTAGTTGGGGATTGTATCCTATCTTTATCAATTACTTTCATGTCAATGGGTTGGGTTGATGCACGATTTGCACGAACATTGAGCACTAGCATAGCATGATTATTGCAGCTATATGCAGTAAATCTACTTGAGAGAGCAACTTCATTGTGCACGCATAGTTTCTTTCGTGCATAAGAGTTAGGATTTTCATAACTAGATTAGGAACCTCTAGTTAAGTGGAAAAGGTGGTTGGGTGAGTTTGAGGGTTGTGCAAAGGACGCCTTCAATTGTGAGATGGACTATTTTCTTGGTGAATATAATGAGGACCATATCTTTGTTAAGTGTTTGTGAGAATTTGGGAGGGTGAAGCGGAGTACAATAATATTTTCTTGGTGAGAGATGAGAGGTGAAATAAAGGATTCAATTTGATTAAGAAATTGTGTTTGCATTTTGCATGATTCGCGAGCACATGTAGACAGACTAGGCACTATTTTCTAATGCATACATCTTTTATTATGAAGCATCGCTTGTTTTATTACATATAGTATGGATCCGACCTTGCATCTCTTCATCACTTGTTTTATTACATAGTATGGATCCGACCTTGCATCTCTTCTCAAAACATGTTTGACTAAGCACAATGTATATTTTGAAAGCATGTTTGCTAGGACACATTGCATGAACAAAATTATGTATATATGAAGAAAATATCAGTCTTTCAAGACTCAAGGGGGGGAGATGACATGAGCGAGAGTTACTAATATTAGAATTTTAATGCTGAAGCTGGTCACATTGGTTACGATATTCAAAGTTGGACTGTGCGATCTTTGGGAAGTTCTTTTAGAAGTGGATAATGATTATAATTGTTATAGAATCCGAGATACATGCTCGACTTTCTTATATACTTAAAATATATATGGCAAACATTATGTTGGCACAGAGGGAGAATAGATGAGAGAAAATAAAGATGCAGAGAGAGAGATAGAGAAATTGGCAACGCACTAGGGACTGGAAGATGGGCTAGTCTCCCCCTTGTGGAGTTATATTATTGACAAGGAGCAAGCTTTTTTGTTACACATAAGCTAGTTCTTACTTGTAGATCTTGGAAATAAGATCACGGTTCCTTGCACGGTATACAATCGGCTAACACTTGCACAACTTGGAGGGTTGGCACCTTTTGATCCTTCTTAACTCTCCTTCTCTCCTACACAATATGTATAGGGCTCTCCTCTTGGCGCTTGATTTCGGTAGAGCTTCCGCAGCACTTGCACCTTCTCTTCTCCTCTTGGAACTTGATTTCCACAGAGCTTCTGCAGCACTTGATTTCAGCAGGGCTTCCGCAGCACTTGCACCATCTCTTCTCCTCTTGGATACATGCAAAGTGATGCTTCCTTCACCTCTCCCTTACACCCAAGGAGAGCCTCCTCTTTTATAGGCTTTCAAGAGCTTCTTTTCTTAGAGAGAGAGTTGAGTAGATCTTCATGCAAGATGTGGTTGTTCCACTCTGCAGCACTAATTTCGAGATATTTCTTTGTGTGTTGTTTGGATGAAAAAATGTCCAACACGAAAGTGGTAGATCTCACTGTTTCCGATAACTTACTTGACCCATTTTTAGAGATCATTTTTCTATTGCGAGATATTTTAAAAATGGATTTTCCAAAAAATAGCTTTTTAAACTGTACTCTTAACTTGTGGTCCATGCAACCACCTTGAGTCATAGATAAGGAGAGTTCACTAGATTGCTTTGGGCCTCAAACTTAAGATTGAATTCCACACAAAAGCTTGTGTCATTTTAGACCTTAGAAAGAGAAAATCACTTCTCACCTCACTTCCAAACACCACAACAGAAACGAGTCATAGACATGCACATGTTAGATGTGCAAAGTCGGGAGCGTCTACCATTGCGTCTATATGCATGTGTAAAAGAGCGTGTAAATGGACGCAAATTTTGCGTCTATATATCCGCGTAGATAGACGCAAATATAGACACGTTTTCAGACGCGTAATTATTAAATCACCTGAAATTGGACTTAATATAATTAAAAAACCAAAGTTAATAATTATTTTTACATTGCTCTCTAATGAATGGCAGTTCCTACAGTTGACAAGCCTAATATAATTAATTAGCGATAAGTGACACAAACCTTATTATACAATTTGTAGCAAGCATTGCATGTATCTCGTAATTTCTCTACTTGAAGAAGATAAAAAATACTTTCTTTTTATTATGGAAAATTCAATTTAGCTTTAAACTTGACTATTGATTCTTGAGTATGCACATGTGCGTATGATATTTTTCATAGAATTAAGAATACACATGGAATCATTAAGCGAATTAAGTATGCTACAGTGAATGATCCATCTCATCTTCAATGAGATCAGCCCTTGCTAAACTATCTACTTCTAGATCTATGTTACCAAGAGGTAACAAAACAAATAAGTCTATTCCACTATCAGATGTATTGCTATATTGGTCGATAACTTCATCATCATCAACCACATTATTTTCCTATTTTGTGTTTCCTTGAACATCCTCGCAAGGTTCATCTTGTACTACATCACGCATATCATCCATTATGGCATCATCATGTACATCATCATTAATTGTTGGATTGTCATCTGCTATCTCTATGTCGGTAATATTACCATATATTAGTTTTGAACGATTAGGTATAGGGATGACATACCACGATCGATTATTGTTTACCATTGGATGATACACAACCTGTATTTGAAAAACAAAAGCAAGAAACTTAAATACTTATTATATTATGTATATGTATCACATGTATACATATAAAAAATTTAGCTTTTACATATATAACTGCTCGCATTGTTAAGGTAGTACTAATGTGTCATTCTTATTTTGGTGAAATTTTGTAGAGTCAATGATTACAAAACCACTTGGACGACGTCTGATTGTGCAATGCTCACCATTTGTTACCACTTCTTTAAACCACTTCACATCTAGTACATATATAAAGAATCATCTTAAGTCAAGCTTCAAAATATATTGGATTAAGCCACAATAACCTTCCATGGTACCATTGGCATCCTCGAAGTGAGAAAGGACACCACAATCTTGGGTATTTCTCTTTTCATCTATACATTGAGTTCGAAGATGTTTACCCTCACACCAAATAGCATTGAATAATATGTACTAGTAGTAAAAGATTAAGATCAAACATGTCAATTTATTATACAAAATATAACTAGAAACAAATTAATTGATAGTATGTCTCACCTTTGATAAGCAACCTCGTGTGTATTCCCACTCTTCTTGAGATATATTAATTTCCTCCTCTTTTTTCATTCTCTCCATTTCCTCATGTAACCAATCTATATCAATATGACGTGGGAGCGCATTTAGATGATCTAGAAATGAGACATTATGTCCATATCTGGTGGAAATGCTTGTCTTTCACTTTTTCTTCTTGCCCTTGCTTCATTATATAATATCACCCATTTGCTCATTATATCACTATGGAGCACACAAAAACTATTTAACTTATGAAGTTCTTCTTTTGTTAACACTTTACTCATTCCTTTTCCTTGAGGTATTATAGAGGTCATCCTCAAGTCTTCATTGTCTTTCCATAGTCGTGGTTGAGAGGGGTCCACTTCAGCAAGATATTCAGAGATATAAACAAGGAATGATTGCACTAACCAATCCTCAACCATGCTTCCCTCAGGCTGTGCTTTTTGCCTCATAGAATCTTTCAAGGTTTTCATGAAGCGCTCAATAAAAAACATCCACCTTGCATGAACTACCCCACAAAGTGCGATCTCATCAATCAAATGTATGAGTAAATGTAATTGAGTAGTCAAAATGAAGAGAGGAAAATTTTCCTCCACCAAACAAACCACCTCAATAGATAATATCGAGCATCTTGCAATGTGTTTGGATCAATTTCCTTCGAGCTCACGTATCTGTCAGGATGTATTTGACAATTGTTTATTTCTGTGTAGAAATTCAAAGAGGATCACTACATGATGTATGCAATATATAATGAAAAAATACAATGTATACACACCTTACAAGCTCTCCCATCTTGGAAATGATATCACGTACATCTTTGGATACACAATGGGATATGCTAGTAGGAAGTAAAAACTGAATGTAAATAATATTCATAGATCAAATGATTAGTTGAGGAAAAATTCATTATATCCCAAAGTTTATACATAGTTACTCCACTAATTACTATATAATTCATGGTTAGAGATACCCTTACTTGAATCATTTTGTGCCAATCGTGGGACTTCAAACCAGATAGTTTCCCCACACCTCTTTTCTTTTTCTTTATGAAGACTCCCTTGAGGCATCTCATACATCCTGTGGGTGTTCAAAAGCTACATATGTGTTCCTTCACTATTTTTTCCTCATTCTTTGACAACATCCAAGGTGCATGGGGTAGCTCAATCTTTTCTCTGGGTCCAATGTGTGGCCTTTATACAACCTTCATATAACCTTCATACAACGGAGTAGATGACGCTACGTATAGTGGGTCATCTGGCTTCGTCGAGTGACCTTCTCCCTGAACCTGTTGCGAAAATAGATCGTGTAACATGTTGTCCAAAATCTCATCCTCTACAACTTGATGGGGCATTTCATGAGGGCTACTATCATGGTCGTCAGTCTCCACTCTTCTTGAAGACTCTGCCTCCTCGCGTCGATGTTTTGCACCCTCTCGACACCTGGGAGGGAGCATCTGAGGATGTGGCACTGCATCCTGCTCAACCACAAAAGGGAGTTACATGTACATTGATATATATTTCAAACATAGACTAGCAATCTTAGTGTTAAAAACAATGAATACCGGTGATTTTTCTCGGTCCCATTCTCCATACATGCTGAGGTGTGGCATTGCAACTCAACGTGCTCGAAAAATACACCCTCGACAATGATCACACATGCATTTAATTTTTCGTCGTAGCCATGTATCTCGATTATGAAGACGTAATGTTTCATCCTCACTTGAGGATGTGCTTGTTGACTCATCAACATGCACCGTACTAGGTGATGACAACAACATGATTAAACCTAATTCATGACAACATCAAATTTGTTATTAATATGTTTACATAAAAACTTCAAGGCGTATTAATTATTCTAAGATATTAAATTTTAAATACACAAAAATTATCATAAATACATAAAAATTTATGATAAAAACTTACTATCAAAATTTATCTTAAATACAAAAACTAATTATGATAAAAACGTAATCGCGCTAAATGCGCATCTATCTGCGCATTTAAATACGCATCTACTAGCGCATTTACGTAAAATTAGACACGCATATACATGAAAAAATAGACGCAAATGTCAAAATTCAAAAGATACAAGCGATTTCTTTTCAAACTACGCCTTTCCTATGTTTTTTGCGCATTCTAGAGCTCGAGTTAAGCCGACATGTAGTCTACCTCCACTAGTCTCTTCATGACTCACCTCCTCATGTCTCACCTCTTCTTACACTTCAAAGAGACAAGAAGGGAAATAAGACAGCCAAAGAGAAGAAAGCCAAGGAGAGGAAGAACGAGAGAAAAAAAGAGAGGAGAACAAGAGGAACAAGAGGCAAAGAGATGAGACAACAACAAGCAGAAAGCATCAAGGGAGAACAACTCACCAAGGAGAGGAAGAAGGGGAAGGAAGCAGCGCCACCACCCGTCCATGCCAAAGACCCAAGGTGAGTCCTCTCTCTCTCTCTCTCTCTCTCTCTCTCTCTCTCTCTCTCTCTCTCTCTCTCTCTCTCTCTCTCTCTATTAGGATCTTTCTTTCTATGAATTTGAAGTTCTTTTATCACAAAAAAATCATGGTGTTTATCGGCCTGAGAGTGGCCGACTTAGCGCGTGTAGATTCCACAGCAGACACAGATATAGAAGCGCAGCTGTGTTTGCTATTATCATGTGTGTAGTTGCATCTCTAAGCGCGTCTATTATCATGTCTGTAGTCGCATCTCTAAGTGCGTCTATTATCATGTCTGTAGTTGCATCTCTAAGCGCATCTATTATGAATGATAGACGCAAGTATACACGTGCCATGCTCTGTTTTTTCCATGGTGGTACCGCGTCTCTGAGCATGTCTATTTTGCATACTAGATGCGAGAATACACGTGCTCTGCTCAGAAAACAAAGGCTTTAACTCTTCGAGGAAGCCTCTAAGAGCGCGTCTATTCTGTATCTCATATGCGAATATACATGCACCAACTCTAAAAAAAACAAGATTTTATTTTTGGAATTGTAAAAACTTGTTACACAATAGTACAATTTACACAATATTGCAATTTAGCAAATTTGTCTTATTCCTCTATTTTGTTTGCAGATGTCACATCCTGGTTTATCTAGCAATGACCCAGATTTGGAGCGCATGAATGATATATTGGTCTTGTTCAGTAGAGGGATCAATGATTTTTTTGGAGGTTTTTCTGGTAAGGAAGACTTCATGGGAGAGATGACTAGACACCTTGGCCGCTCTCCCACAGTAGATGAGGTGTTCAACGTCATGTCTTGTTGAGTGTTGAAATGACTTATTTTTTGGATGATTTTTGTTGTTTTTGAGAGCTGAATGGTTGATTTTATGAGATGATTGATTGGTTTAGAAGTGGTTTGAGAGTGTTTTGGATGATATTGATTGTGTTTTGGAAGTTCATGATGTTTATTAGTAGAGATATGTGGTTCTGTGATGTTCTGATTGGTTCTGTATGCCTTCTATTTCTGTTTTGTTATGTTCTGTTATGTTCTGTACTGTAGCTGTTATGGTACTGTTCTGTAGACTATTCTGTATGTGTTCTGATGGATGAGAGTGTAGCTTGGGAAAGTTTTATAGCCTTGGAAAGAGGTGAATACAAGTGCAAAAGAGCTGAAAGAAGTAGCTGCTGAAGACTCAAGTGAAGACTAGAGTGAAGTGACAGTAGTGAGCTATGAAAAGACACTGTAGTGGCTCTGGTGACTCTTCATATCAGACATACCTCTTGGGAGGGGTATCCACTACCTAAGAAGGATTATTGAGAGTGATTTTGAGAGATTGTAGTGAGGATATGATGTATTATTGATGGAGAGAGAGAGAGAGAGAGAGAGAGTCAGAGATAGCCAATTCTATTGAAATAGAGTGATTGTATATGAGAGATTGAGTGAGAAGACTATGAAGATATTGAAGATGAATACTATGTGATGTATTTCCATTCAAAGATGGTGTATTCCTTTGCTTTCTTTGTTCTATTGATGGATTTTGTGAAGATATTGAAGAATATGGTTGATTCTATCAAATCTGTGGGAGATCTACATGATGCTGTATGAAGATTTGTTGTGCCTGGTGTTCTTTTCTTCATTGTGATCATATGAAACATAATAAATAAGCTTGTTGATGTTACAAGATAGATTTTCTTGCAAGAGAATTCCCTTTTCCTTGGTGTTCCTCTTGGGGCTCCATGTTTTTGGTGCGCAGCCGGGGAAATTGCCATCAACAAGCACCAGAAGAGGCTGAAAATGAAGGAAATGGCATTGCCAAGAAGAGAAGAATTCAATGGATGTTTGTAAAGTTCCTTCTTCCACTGAAGAGTTGGAATTTCTCATAATCAAAGCCACTTTTCACAAGAAGTTCATCCCACAATGGCAGAAGCACATCACCATCATGATGCATGCTCTATGTGGTGGACATTTTCCTCTTCCTGTTGAAGCAACAGAAACTTGCATCTTGGTGGCAAACTGTTTGGGAATAAACTGAAGAGCAGAAACAGAGAGAATGACCATCCATCGAAGATTTGGCATTCATTGAGAAGTTTCCAGACAACATCAAGTGGGAGATTATGAAGAAGCTTCAGGAGTCTTGGTATGTAGAGGTTCACAAAGACAAGAAGGAAAAGAGTTGGAATTTGTTTGTGGATACTCAACAGCAAGATACATGGGATGCTTGGTGTACTGATAATCTTCTGTTTGTTCAATTAGCAACCCACTGGAAGTTGGTAGACAGAGTGTTTTTCACAACATACACTGTTGAAACCATCAGAAGTTGGCATTACTATGATGATGGCACCACCACAATGCTTAGACGAATGCATTTTGACACCTTCAGAACCAAATACCTTCCTCTGTGCAGTGGCATGAAAGCAGAATTCAGAAACGTTGAAAAGGAAGAAGTAGAAGAAATGTTGGCAAGACAGTCCTCCAGAGACTGAAGCCTTCTGTTAACCCTCTGTGAAGCACTAATAACATAGTGGAGCCAACCCCCTGATGAATGACGCAATAAAGAGGCAAGAATTAGAACGAGTCCAGAGGTACGTGAGAAGAGAGAAAGCAAAAATCAAGGCTGAGAACGAGCTCACAGCAAAAGCCGCCTTTGACGCCCTTGCGGAACTCTTTACAGAAGTCCCAATGGCACATCAATCCCTTCCTCCTCCTGCTGGAGGTCCACTTCCAAGCCAGATCCGTCCTGGAAATATTGATGACAGGCCAGCAAATGTAGTTCCATTGCCAGTTTTTAAGGGAGAGTACAATGAAGACCCCGATCTTCATGTAGCAGAGTTTATGGTAGCATGTGTGGCTAACAATGCTAGAACCCCTGAGCATTGGTTGGAAATATTCCCTGCCACTTTCAAGGGCGCGGCGTTTCAGTGGTATGAGAGACAAGAAGCAAGAACTTTTGGCACATGGGATGACCTGAAGTTGGCCTTCCTCACTAAATTCAGGCATGAAGGTTTTGAAGAGCGGATGCGAGAGGAATTTATGAACCTAAGTCAGTCCTCTAGAGAAAGAGTGGAAGCTTATGTCTCACGAATGGAATCCATCCTAAAGAGATGGACTAACCATAATTTAGATGATGGCATTCAGAAGGGAGTGTTTCTCAGAGGATTACAACCAGAAGTACGTAAGTTTGTGGAGCTACAAAGACCAACCACACTGCAAGCTGCAACAGAAGGTGCAAGACTGTATGATGAAGTGGAAGCTAGATTAGCGATGAATATAGGAAGAGGAGTCCTACCTTCTCTGATGCCAGGGATGATGTACTCACCAAATGCAGTCCCAGGGACTGTCCCCTACCCTTACCAACAGATACCCCCAGTATCACAGTACAGTGCACCAAATCCACAGTGGCCACAATCAATGCCTCAAATGATGGTTCAACCACAACAACAATGGTCCCAACCAATTTTCTCAATGCCAAATCAGCAGCAACAGTGGAACCCTACCAACTGGAGCCAACAACCAACAGTTCAAACAGGAGCTCTGAATCAGAACCAGAATAGAGATCCCTCTGCACCAGCCCAACCTGTTTATGTAGTGATTACAGAGACTCCTCAAAACCCTACTGCCAGTACCTCTGGAGGAGAAAGCTTGAAGGATTACTTATCCAACTCAGTTGCAAACATCAAAAAGGAGTTGATGGATGTGATTACAGAACAGCTACAGACGCTGAAAGTGAATACCGCTAGCATATCCAACGTTGCAGGAGCAGGAAGAGATGTAATGCGGTCAAATACTTGGTGTGGTAAGTGTCATCAAGCAGGCCATTTAGCCACTGAATGTACATGAAAACCAACCATCCCTGGAGCCTTCTGTTCCTACTGTTTGCGGAAGAACCATACAGATGACATTTGCTCTCTGAAGGAGATGCATGATAGGAGAAGGAAGGAAGAAGACGCAAGATTTACCTTGCTGGAATCCAAAATGACAACACAGGATATTGGACCCAAGCCTAGAGAGTTGGGTCCTAATTTCGGACCCAGAAGATTTCCCTCTCAAAGTTACAGAGGAAGACAGTCTGGCGGTGGTCAGAGATCAGAAGTGGAGTGTTATAGATGTGGAGAAAAGTGGCACATCTCACCAAATTGTCCAAATCCCAGAAGGTCAGTGGATTACAAGCCCTTATGCAGTCGATGCAAAGGAGAAGGCCACACTGCAAAAGATTGTCCAAGCCCAGCCCCAGTGAAAAACAATGCTACTGATAGTCCGGCCAAGGCCCAAGAGCCTACCTCCAATTTAGTGGAATTGGAAGTTGCTGCCATCACACGTGCAAAGAAGACGGAACCACCGATCTAGAAAGAAAACAATCCTCCTGCCAGAACAGTGGCGTTCAATCTTCCACCAGAAGAACAGAATAGAACAGAGCTTGACAGTGCCGTACAGAGCCCTACAGTGCCACACAGAGTTACAGAGACAGTTAAAGAGACAGGACCAGAGGTCCAAGAGACAGAAGAGGGGGAAGTGCTACAAGTGGCAGAAGAAGTTCCTGTAATTCCTCTATTGGAAGAAAGAGGGAAAATGAAAATGGGTGTTGCCCCATTCCCTAACCGATTAGAGAAGCCAGTGGATCCTATTAAGGAATATGATCTAGTCAGAGATCTAGATACCTTTAAACCAAACCTTACATTCTGACAATTATTGATGTTGTCTCCCAGTTGCCGAAAAAGGTTCAAAAGTATACTGACAAGAAGACGTGGCTTAAGGATTGCTCCTTCAACAACAACAAAGTCCAATAAGGCTCTAGAGCCTGTAAAAGAAGTGGATGTGGCTAACGCTTTCCTAGATCCGGGTACTCCAGAGACTGGCATGTGGATAGAAGGATGTTTTATTGCCAATGCACTGATTGATGGTGGTTAATCAGTGAACATTATGACGGATGTGACAATGAAGGATCTAGGCCTACAAGGTGTGCAACCCACCCAATGGCTCATCAAACTGGCGGATCAGAGCAGAATCAAGCCGTTGGGCATTCTCCCATATGTGAAGACTACAGTGGCTGGAAAAGATTATTGGCTAACATATCTGGTGGTGAAGCCAAATTCTTATGGCATATCCTATCCTCTGTTACTAGGCAAACCATGGCTTTTTGAAGCCCGAGCAAGGACGGATTGGTTCAAAGGAACCTTGACCTTGGGTAGAGGACCCAACAAAGTGGTGATGAAGCTATATGGTTCTCAAAAAGGACATGGATCCACCTCCTTGGAATTATCTTCTGACTCCCCTAATGAGGCTACAGATGGAACATCAACAGACGAAGATGCTGTCAAACAGATCCTTCCCAAGAAAACAGTGGCACGTTCCTTAATAGTGGATACTGTAAGCCGACTTCCAAAAGATGCAAAGCCATTATCAATGGGTGAATACTTCCTGCCTGAACTAGAAATGACTTCTGAAATCACTTCTGACAGTGAGATAGAAGCATGGATGTACTGCTCTCCCTGTTACATGGCCATAGCAGAGACCGAGACAGAGGCAGAAGATGAAATAGAAAACCTGTTCTTCTCTTACAGAGCTCCTACAGAGATAGAAACAGAAGTAGAAGCAGAAACAGAAGCAGAAGCAGAAGCAGAGTCAGAAGCAGAAACAGAAGCAGAGACAGAAACAGAGACAGAAGAGGATGAATATGATATGGACGAAGAAGGTTATGAAAGTGAGCCAGAAGAATCTATCCCACCTGCAGAGGGTACATTTGAAGAAGAAGTTCCAGAAGCATCACAAGCAAACGAGCTCATGCTATGGGACAGAATGGTGATGGTATCATTTGGTCTGGTAAATGGATCTTCTCACATGCAAAATCTTTATAAGAAATGGATTAAGAAGAACAAGCCGTCTTTCAGTAGTGGCTCATGCCATCCTAACCCATCTTTGCCAAAGAAAGATGATGATGATGCACCGTGCCAACAAGCACCAGTCCCACAAACCCAACAGGCATCAGAGGGTCCCTGTTATGTGACGTTGCTGGATGTGTCATCAGAAAATGAGCCTTCATGCCAAGAGGTAATTAATCTTGAAACCAAACCCGAAACGGCTCTAATCCCATTTCAACATCTTAAGGAGCAACCTAAGTCTCCACCAAAAGAAGAAGTGGATTCTAGTGGGATGTCAGAAGAGGATATCACTCCCTTGAAGGAGTCGGATCTATACCCAGAAGCAATCCGTGGGACCTTCATTCGTGAAGTAGAAGGTGAAAGGCAGTTAACCTTTGTGGATGCAGATGGCATTGAACGCCACTTGAAGGTGGGTAGCAGTCTCCCAGAAGAGGAGTTGTCAACCTTGTACAACTTGTTGAAAGAAAATTTGGACGTGTTTGCATGGTCCTATAAAGACCTAAAAGGGATTGATCCCACAATATGTCAGCATCATATTGACTTGGAGCCTGATGCCAAGCTAGTACGGCAACGACAGAGGCGAATGAACCCGAATTATTCCAAATTGTGAATGGGTTTCACCCATCGTGGTTGTACCCAAGAAGAATGGAAAATTGCGAATATGTGTTGACTTATGCAAGCTCAATTCCAAGACAAAGAAGGATCACTTTCCTATCCCTTTCACAGACTAACTGTTGGACATAGTGGCAGGACATGAGCTTTATTCCCTTCTGGATGGATTCAGCGGATACAACCAAGTGTAGATCGCAGAAGAAGACCAATCCAAAACAACCTTCACCACAGAATGGGGGACCTACGCTTACCAAGTGATGCCGTTTGGGCTCTGCAATGCCCTTGTACTTTCTAGCGAGTCATGATGGCCGCATTTCAAAATCATCTGCACGACTTTATTGAGGTATATTTGGATGACTTCTGTGTCTATAGTTTGATCCGTGAACATTGGGAACACCTGGAACAATCGGGAGTATGGGATTTTACTCAATCCAGACAAATGCATCTTTGGGGTCTCTTCTGGAGTTCTATTGGGCCACATTGTCTCTGCAGAAGGGATATCAACAGACACTGCAAAGATAAAAAAGATTGCAACCCTGACAGCACCCACCAACCTCAAACAGTTGAGGGGACTCCTAGGCCATGTGGGTTACTATAGAAGGTTTATAGCTCATTTTGCAACAAAGGCAACCTCCTTGCACAAGCTTTTGAGGAAAGATACAGAGTTTACTTGGACGGAAGTATGTGACAAAGCCTTCAACACTCTAAAGCAGTGTTTGATTGAGGCACCCATTTTGCAACCTCCTGATTGGACGAAGGAGTTCCATGTACACACTGATGCATCAATTGAAGGTTTAGGCACAGTTCTCTGCCAGAAGGGTTCCTCGAAGCTAGATCAACCGATCTATTATGCAAGCCGAAAAGTCACTGATAGGGAACGGAACTATACATTGACAGATCTGGAGTGCTTGGTAATGGTGTTTGCCCTAGAGAAGTTCCGCCATTACCTCCTGTCCACCCACTTTAAATTTTATGTGGATCATGAGGCCCTGTCCTTCCTGATGAACAAAGCGGATGTGAAAGGATGAATGATGAGATGACTCCTTCTATTTCAAGAGTTCGACTTTGAGGTGATTACTAAGCCTGGTCGTTCCCATGTTTTGGCCGATCATCTGTCGCGTATCCCACAAACTGCAGACGAGGAGCAGGATGATCCAGACCTCCCTAATGCTTCCCTATTCTTGGTAGAAACTGTAACTCCCTGGTATGCAGACATTGCCAATCTACTGGCAACCCAATAGTACCCTCCTAGCATTTCTAGTCGGGAAAGGAAGAAGCTCATGCTAGAATCAGCCCCCTATACCCTGCTAGGCGGTGCACTATACAAGAAAGGCAAAGATGAAGTGCTCACAAGATGTGTTGCAGGAGATGAGATTGGGATTGTTTTGAAGGCTTGCCATGACGAGCCATGTGGAGGTCACTTTGCAGGAGAAGCTACAGCGAAGAAGGCTCTGCTAGCAGGATATTGGTGGCCTACCATTCATAAGGATGCCTATGATTACTATAAAAGATGTGATGCTTGTCAGAGAATGGGGAAACCTACCAAGACAAGTGCCATGCCACTGCAACCTATCCTTCCCTTAAAGCCGTTCGAGAAGTGGGGCATCGACTTCATAGGTCCAATCGATCCTCCTACCAGAAGGAAACAGAACCGATACATCCTCGTATGTACGGATTATGTTACAAAGTGGTGTGAAGCTAAAGCCCTAAAGCAGGACGATGGTAGCAGTGTGGCCCTGTTCATGTACGAGAATATCATCACCCATTTTGGCAGTCCCTTAGAGTTGGTAAGTGACAGAGGCACTCATTTCCTTAACAAAGTCATGGAAGAGTTGACAGAGTTGTATAAGATCCATCATCGCAAGCCCACTCCTTATTACCCTAGAGCCAACGGCCAAGTCGAAGTCACCAATCGCATCCTCTGCTCGATTCTGACAAGTAAAATTGCCGCACATCATCATGATTGGGACGATCGACTTACAGAGGCCCTCTGGGCGTACAGAACCTCCCATAAAGCAGCAACAGGACAGACACCTTTCCAGCTGGTGTATGGTACAGAAGCTGTTTTTCCTGTTGAACTGGAATTACCCTCTTTGAGAGTAGCTATCAAAGAGCATTTGGGGGACGATGATTCACTGCAATGCCGTCTCCTGCACCTGGAATGTTTGGACAAAATTTGCAGGATGGCTCTACAGTGCATGGAAGCCACACAAGCTCGACGTAAGGTTTACCATGACAGCTTCATCAAACACAAGGAGTTCAAAGAAGGTGATTTGGTCCCAGCCTATGATTCACAATTTGACAAGTTTCCTGGCAAGCTCCAACAGCGGTGGATGGGCCCCTATAAGGTACTTGCCGTCAACCCTAATGGCTCTGTCCAAGTGCAGACCGTTGATGCCTCTAATGATCCCTTTCTGATCAATGGATATCGCCTGAAGAAGTACTTCCCTCCTTGGGGATCTTGACAATTACGGTCACTTGATCCTTTCCCTCGTTGGCACGGCACTGTACTTCTTATGCTGCTACTTCTGATAGCCGTTCTTCAGTCACTCCTGATGAGGTGGACACAACCCTCTGTCCCCTTCACCCTACCTTCCAGCCTTGATCTCTTATCCTCTATTTTCCACCAGCGACAGTGGCGAGGTTGGTCTTGATACATGGTCTTTCTACCATTCCCTTGCTTATTTTGAAGAAAAAAAAAACATATCGGTCATGGGAGAAAAGGACTTAAGTCCCTGTCTTGCCGACCTATTCTTCGAGACAAGGTGGAAACACCCTCGGAAATAGGGGAAAACAAGAAAAAAAAAAGAGAAAAAAAACAAGAAAAAATATTTGTTATGAGAGAAAAGGAAGCAATTCTCTGTCATAGCAGGCCTCGTTCCAAGAAAAGGTGGCAAACACCCTTGGGCGAGAAGCTGGCTGTGGAAAAGGTGGCAACACCCAGCAGTCCAAAAAGTGGATTGATCACTTGAAATTTTCAAGATCCAATTCCGAAGCTACCTCCCTTGGTACGCCGTGTCCTGGGTCTCTCTGCAACGCGTCTACCTGTCCTCTAGCAGATGACATGTCCTATCCAACACAATGTTTGATTTGTTGACTACCTCCCTGGGTACGCCTCGTCAACAACTAACGACGCGATCTTCATCGACAACCCCTCGAGTGATGTGAGCTTTCATCCTAACCGGATGGGGAAGTGAGTATGGATTGCCCTATGTAACTATCAACAACGAGTGAGACAGAGGGTGGGGTGAGAGACCAGTCTTTTCCCTTCAAATCAAATGAGAGGTGAGTAGTGTGAATGAAGTGTTGCATGCACGGGATGGGCCTCTCAATGCACAAAGCACAATTTATTCTGTGCACCGCACCATAAGGCTCCCTGGCCTTCCTTCTCGCACCGTATGCCGGCACAGGGCGGGATGCACAGTTGCACCATCAAATGCGCACAAGGCATACAACCTTTGCACAAGTGACTGTGAGGATTACATCAATGGATTTCAGGAAAAGGCTGCCCTCCTGTATCTAACAACAGAGCGTGAGACAGAGGGTGGGGTGAGTGTGACTGGAGTTTCTTCAATCAATTATCGAGAGGTGAGATTGAGGGACGTTACGATACTTGGAGTCAGGTATGTTCCCGTTTCCCTATGCACCCACGGGATGGGTCTCTGCCGTCATCACAAGACACGTCACCCTGTTCTGTACACTGCACTGTAAGGCTCCCTTGCCTTCCTCCTTGCACTTATGCCAGACGGGTTGGACGCACTAATGCACCATCAACTTTGCACCCTGGCATACTTCCTCTGCACCATTCCCCCATGTCAATTCCTAAACTGGATATGCGATATAGGTTCCAATCCTTATTCCTCGAGTGATATTAGTCATGGGGCGCGTGACTGTTCTTTCATTCCATTTGAGTGACTGTGAGTTGAGTGCAACATTCCTCATCGACAACGAATTTCATGCGATTCCTTCCATCAGCCACCTCCCTGGGTGCTACCGCGTGATCCCTGCTATGAAGGACGTGTGCTGTAAAGATGCCTTGGTACCTCCAGCAAGCCGACAACAACACCGGATGTGCCATCGACAATCAACCGTGATCCTCAACAACATGGGCCAAGTTTTCTAACCCTACAACTTTTGTTTCTTAGTGACGTTCATGTTTTAAGTGTGGGGACATTAGTGGATGGTCTGTGGCGTGATCCTAGGTTCCTGTTGCTCGGTTAACCCTATCCATTAAGGTCTTATGAGTGGGGACGCGTCCCTATGCGTCTACATTTCCTACCCCTCTGCATATGCCTCAACCTGCTCATGCATGTATGCCATGACTTGCTTTTACCCTAATGGGGTCCCTTCCCACCCAACCGTTCATTTTCCACCCACCCTTGGGGCTGTTCCCTTGCAGTTTTCCTTCATTCCTTCATTTTGCTATCCTGCCATGTGAATGCACCCTACGTTCACCGAAGTCCAAATTCAACCTTATAGCCCTGTTCCTCCTTTTGAACTGACCATTTTTCCTTCTTACCTACCCTTGTTTCAATTCACGGTTTTCGAGTTATTAATGTTTGAAGTATTTTGTGCAAATTAGCCGGTTTTCCATGTGAACACACTTTTCTTGCTTCGGAACCATGATCTGACGTCATAGCCTTGACAACCACTTTTTTCCTGACATTTTTCCTTTTTACTACATGTCATTCCGATGCACGATTTGTCCAATATTAATTTTCCAGTTTTTTAAGACTTTTTCGTGCGTCTTTTTGACATTTTTCCATGTGAACCTGCCCTTTTTGCATCGGAATTCCAATTTGATTTGATAGCCGTGTCCTGCGTGTCTTCCCCCCCCATTTTCCTTTTTTCTCCGCCCTCTTTTGACTTCCGGATTTTTAGTTATTAATTTTTAAATGAGTTTTTGGGCATATTTTTGGAGTTTTTTGCATATGAACCCCTTCTACTTCCATCGGAACTATGGTTTAACATGATAACTCTATGCCACTCCTTCTTGCAAACATTTTTCCTTCTTACTGCATGTCATTCTGGTGAACGGTTCGTCCAATATTAATTTCCGATCCCATTTTCGGGTTTTTTTTTTGGGTTTTTTCCACGTGAACACATCTTATCTCAGTGGGAACTATGTTTTGATGTGATAGGATTGTCGGGCACGTCTTTCTGCACATTTTTCCTTTTTTCTGCACCTCGTTCCGATGCAAGGATCTTTCGATATTAATTTTTAATTGTGTTTTTTGTCTATTTTTTGTGTTTTTTGCATGTGACCGCCCTTTACCCCTTCCGGAACCTCCGTCACATATTTTTCTTGTCTTCCCCCTGCTATCCCGCCCACTTTTTGTTTTTACGCCCTTTCGTTTTGATGTCCGGATTGGGAGTTATTAATTTTTCTTTATTTTTCTGAGTTTTTGCGCGCCCCGTCCCGCGCGTGAACGCGCCCGTTTTTTATTTTACGCGTCTTAACGCACCCCGGTTGCATCGGCGTGTCTCGTCCCTGTATCCGGGCACCCTTTCACTCCCGTCACGGCAAATTGTTTTACCCCCGCCCTGCGCACACACGCGGGACGGGGGGGTACGCCTCTCCTTTATGGGACCCCCCGCCCATTTTCCCCCTTTGGGCCCCTGCCCATCTTCCTCCCCTACCCCCCTTCCCACCCCCTGGGCACCCTGTCCATGGACCCCGCCCATATCCATTTCCAAACCCCCCCCCCCCCCCCCCCCCATGTCCTTCTCTCTCCCTGATCCCTCCCAAATCCTAACTGCCTCCCCTCCCCTCTTTCCCTCTCCCGCTGCTCCTGCTCGTGCCTCCATCTCCACCCTCCCTACCTTCATCTCCACCCCCCACCTCCCTCCAACTCCTCCTCCCTCTCTTTCTTTTCTTCTTCCCTCTCTGTTCTTCTCCACCTCCTCTTCCCCTCTCTTTCCCTTCCTCTTCTCTTCCTTCTTCTCCCTTCTTCCTCCACGCCATTCCTTCTCTCCTCCTTCCTCCCCTCTCCTTCCCCTCCTTCCTCTCCCTCCTGCCTCGTACTCCCTCCCCCGGCCGCCTGCTCCGCCGTCCGCCCCGCCACCATGGCCGCCGTACCAGTCATCGTGCCGGGTCGCAGCCGCCGTACCAGTCGTCGTGCCGAGTCGCAGTCGCCTGTGCAGCATCGGGTCGCCTTCGCCCGCACGACGCCCCCAGCCTGGCCACCCGTCGCCTCGCTGTCTACGCTCGTCGCCCTGGCCCGCCCGCCTCCAAGCTGTCTAACGCCGCCCGCTGACACGTCCGCGCCTCCCGCTTCCCGCCTAACCCCCTTCCCACCCTTTCAAACCTACCATACCCATTAACCCCCCCACTAAACCCCTTTCCCACCATCCCTATTAACCCCCCCACTAAACCCCTTTTCCACCACCCCTATTAACCCCCCCACTAAACCCCTTTCCCACCACCCCTATTAACCCCCCCCACTAATCCCCCTTCCCACCACCCCCATACCCTTCCCCCAGCACACACATAACCCCACCCCCTCCCCTCATCCCTGTTCCTGCCCCCCCGCACCCACTACGTCCCTTACTCCACACTAGCCCCTCTTCACACCCCATACCCACACGCACACCCCCCACCACTAACCAGGCCCTCTTTCCCCCCATCTTTGCACACATCCACCCCTTATCCTTCTGTAAGCCCGCTGTCCTACCCCAGCAGCCCCGTAGGACCTGACCCCTCCTTAACCCCCCGTCACGCGGCACCTCGCACACCGCCCCATCCACACACCGGTTTTCCCTCGCGATGTCGACACGCGTGCGGGTGTGTACGCGCTTGTGGTTGATCGTGCGGTTGTTCGTGTGCGGCTGCGGGATTTTGATCGTTGATTGCTGCCACGCAGCCTATTGCTGGGTATTTTCCCAGATTTTTATTTCACACACTCGCAAACCCTTTTACAAATTTTTTAAAAAAAATCAAAAAAACCAAACACAAACATTGACAAATACAAAACAAATCATTAACAAACACTTAAAATTCTAAAAAATTTACACAAATATCTAGGAAAATTTCCTTTTATTTTTGCAACCCATGGCCATATTTTTCTAAACCTGTAAATTTCACAAAAATATTTTTGCCCATTTTAAAATTCCAAACTCTTTCAAAATACCCAAAAATATGATAAAATTTCATTCAAAATGCTTAAAAATTCCAAATTAATTTCTGAAAAATTCCTAACATTTTCTTTAATATTTTTATTTATCTTTGGCATATTTTTCTCAACTGTCATAATCTTTCCTTTCACACCTAAATTCCTTGAAAATTTTTAAAAAAAACATTTTTCATCAAACGCCCCAACTAAACGTCTAGAAAAAATCCAGATATTTTTGGATTGAGGAGAGCGCATTCTTTGGATTTCCATACACCCACTACCAGGTATTTCCCTTTTATTTGTTATTTTTTTTAAAGCTACCCCAAAACCCATAGTTAATATAAAAATAAAACATAACCACGAAAAAAAAAACAACCAAACCAATACTTAACATATATGAAACCTAACTACCACCATGGCACGCGCATTCGCGCTACATACACCATATTTTTTTTAAATTAAAATAAACGCGCTGTTCACTTAGCACACGCTACGTGCGCTACAGAGGCACTTTAATTTTTAATTATAATGAACCAGCCGTCAAGAGCACGCACTGGCAAAAAAGCACTCCACATCACCTTAATTTGTAATCAATGAACTTGCATTTAGAGACCCCGTTTGGGTATCATAGTCCGGGATTCGCATTAAAGCATCGTTTTAACCTAATAATTGGTAATTAAATTTATAATAAGGAACCGCGGTTTTCTTGCTAAGGTTTATCACTTAATAAAACTTCACCCATTCTTAATAATTTCTTAAAATAAACCCTTCATTAAATTAATCCCCCCTCACTGCACTTAATTCCCCTTTTTTTAACGAACCGGTTTCGTGGGATAGGTTTGCGCAGTCATTGGAGTTCTTTCCATGGTCAAACACTAGTTTATCAACGCTGTAGTCTTGATATGTGTCGGATGTGGTATTGTTTTGGTTTACTGTCTTTGATACGGTTATGGGTATGGTGTGTAGTTTTTTCTTTTATTGCCTGATACGGGGTTCTGGGTATTTGTTTGATGCATAGCATGAAGCTTTCGGTCGCATATGTCTCGAGGTCATGTCGATTTTTTTTTCTAGGCTGTGGTTTACTTGGGGTTTTATTGTTTTAGTTGGTCGAGTCACATTTTATTGTTTTAGTTGTTCTCTTATCCTTGGATTTTTGTATGTTGCTTTGCAGGCATTCTCCTTGATTGTCTGTGTTTGTGGTGTGTGTGTAACCATCTGAATGGCGCCTTCTCATGCTCCTCCCCCTATCCAGTATGTCCCATTAGTTAGTAGGGATTACTCTTCCCTCCTCACTTTTGAGCCTCTCACGAAGGTGGGACTCGCTGCTTTTGTGGCTACTTCCTTTCCATTGCTTCCCGAGGATCCGTCGTTATGTGATGAGTTTTTGGCCTCCTACAGCAAGAAGACAGGACTAGTCCAGGGAATTTCTATGACTTTGACACCTCGAGGCCTAGGGAAGGCTCTGTCTCTTCCCTCTAAAGGTGAACCTTTTGTTACCACTTGTCAGCTTTTCTCTAATGAAGAGATTGTGAAGCTGTTGCAAAAGCAGACAAGGGAAATACTGGATGTAAAGAAGGTGATCAACTCTTCAGGAGTTTCCTTTTCTATGATCACTGATCCCGTATGGAAGATGATCTGTCAATTTCTCCAAGACAGGTTTATGCCTGCCAAAACGCCATCCCAGTACTTGTCCAAAGAGCTTTTTACAACTTCCAGGATGGTGTTGAAAGGAGTTGCTATTGATTGGAGCACTTACCTCCTCACTAAAATGGATCAACATTTCGTCAAAGTCACCAGGGGTAATGTTACCAATGTCACATATGGATCATATTTGTCTGCCTTCTTAACCTATTCAGGTTTACAGAAGAGTGTACATCCACCTCCTCCATCAGATCCAGTACCTCCTCCTCCACCTTCAGAAGAGTTAGAACCTATTGACATTGAGGATGCTGATTCTCCACCTCCCCTGGTCATACAGGGCAAACGCTTGAAGCGGGTAGCAGATAAAGCTCCTTCCGTACTTCCTTCAGTGCCCATCCCTGCTACCTCTGGCAGTGAACTCCCTGGGTATCTCACTTGTAATAACCTATTCAGAGCACATCGAGAAGGATCATTGGACATATCAGTTCCCTCCCTGAACAGTTTAGTCTCAGGAGATGCAATTCCTTTCCTCTATAAAGATATTCTGAGTTCCATTGAATTGTCAGTGACAGCCTATGTTCAACAGCTGTACGTGTCTTTTTATGAAGAACTCATGCAGTCTAAGGACCAGTTGCATAAGGCAACATCCGAGTTAGCTTCTGCTAAGGATACCCTAGCAGATTTGTTTAAGCAAATGGAACAACAAACCCAACTGGTTGCCACCCAAAGCGATGAGATCTCTTCTTTGAAGATCCAGTTACTAGAGGCTCAATCCCAGGTTACTAGCCTTTCAGACGAAAAGCAGAGGATGTCCAGAGAAGCGCAAGAGTTCCAAGCTCTCTTAGATGACAAACTTTCAGCCTTACAGACTGCTAATGACACCGTGGCGTCCCAAGCCTCCCAAATCTAGCAGTTGTAAGATCAACTGGCAAAATCACGGTCTGTTCCTCCAAGCCCTAATGTTCCCTTGATTCCTTCTCTCTCACAGTAGGACTTGGCTGCTCTTTAGAGATAGGCTACCTTGTGCCCTCTATTCTAAGATAAAGTGGAAAGATTGCAGTCCAGAATGGACTTGTTATGGTCTACATTTGAGCAGTTTTAGGAATATGTTCCACCAGACCATTCTTTCTTTGTCCACTACCACTTACAGAAGTTGGTCTTCTACATGAAGCTTTCCACGATGGATTTACCTCTTCCAGAGGATGGATGGAGTGGGGCTTGGTTTACTGAGTTGTTGACAGAGGTAGTAAGGATGGTGTTTGAGATTCTGTCACGCCAGATACCATGTTGATGTCATACATGTATCTACGAGGAGACTTGTTAATTCCAGATGAGGTGGATATGGCATGGTATGTGGGGGATGTCGTCCTACAGGCTGTTTTGTATGTCAACCATTTGGAGTTGCATATAGCTCACATGTTCCAGAGGTACTCCTCCAAAGTGGCTAATTGTCATGATAATTCATGGCATCCCATGATTGATTATGTGGTCCTGAATCAAAGACAAAACACAGCTCCTACCTCTGCCCAGTGTACTAATCAACTGAGAATGGATCTCTTAGCCTATCTTTCAAAACATATTCCGTTTGATTCTACCTTCTTTGATGCCTATCATAGACGATCTCTCTTAGGACCTTCTGTTCCTACCCTCCTCTATTACCAACAAATGGCTCACCGATATGCTCTATATCTTTCCCTTTGTCAATCTAATTCCCCCACTATTATACCCCTTCTTTTCCAACCTTCATCTTTCCCTCAAATTCCCATTTTTACATACTGTTCCTTTATTGAGGATAGGGTATATTCCCCTTCTCCACCAATGTCCTTCTCCATCCATTCATGTACCCTCAACATTTCCTATTTATCAGTTAACACCCTTCCTTAGTAATTCCCTACCAATTTCTGCCACTCCTTCTTTAAACTTTTCTTCCTTTTATGATTTTTCCTATCCCTCACTTCATCCACTTTTCCTTATTCCACTACCCTCTCCTAACACTTCTATATCTCAACCACCTCCGTTGGTTAGCGACTATGATGGGTTTGATAATCAGATTTCCAGAAGAAGGGGATGGAGCTCGAATGATTCCCTTACAGGACCTCAGATCAATTGGCCAGTAATTCCAGGAGAATGGACAGCTGCCAGTCAAGCTTATCAGAACTATGTTCATTTTGCTCAGCAGTATTCACAGTCTGTAGATCCTTCAGTGAGATTAACTGCTCACTTTGCTTGGTACTTGGCGTATATGCATAGGCACTCTCATAATGATTCCAAGCCTATTTCAAAGTCGTGCATGAATGTCAATGTGAGCATTGATTCCCAACAGCTGGATATATTGTATTTTCATGCCCTTTGTTTGCCTAGCAGATACCTGGTCCTGTTGGAAAGGATGTGCTGTCTTCAGTTTTTTCAAAATCCTCCCAAAACCCTTGTCTATGGATCGTTTTCGACAACATCAATCTTTCAAGAGGGATCATTTTCATTGATACCTTTCCAATGTATGATGGATGCTTTTTAATGAAAATCTCTCTTTTTGGAGGAGTCATTCAGATGGTTGTGTTGTGTGTAGTGTTTGTGTTGTGAGTTCATTTATGTAAAACAAATGTGGTGGTTTCCTATTGGACTGGATTTCGTGTGCGAGCTACATTTTGGAGAATTCTGGTGATGGGGTCGTGGTTGGAGAGTTGAAGCTGATGTAGAAGAAGAAGAAGAAACCTCTTATATCCTTTACAAATTTGTTGTGATTTTCAGTTTGATAGGAAGTGTTAATGTATAAAGGGTTTTCCTTTCTTTGTATTTTTATATCAAAAACAGGTTATAAGTTGGGGTCGTGGTGGATGGATTCTTTTTGAAGAGATATTGTAGATCAAAGTTGAGCTTTTCCCTGAACTTGTATTCCCTTTTTCCTGGGTCGTGAGGACGCTTCCTTATTAAGTGTGGGGATATGTTGAGTGTTGAAATGACTTGTTTTTTGGCTGATTTTTGTTGTTTTTGAGAGCTGAATGGTTGATTTTATGAGATGATTGATTGGTTTAGAAGTGATTTGAGAGTGTTTTGGATGATATTGATTGTGTTTTGGAAGTTCATGATGTTTATCAGTGGAGATATGTGGTTCTGTGATGTTCTGATTGGTTCTGTATACCTTCTGTTTCTGTTCTGTACTGTTATGTTCTGTACTGTAGCTGTTCTGGTACTGTTTTGTAGACTGTTCTGTATGCTTCTGTATGTGTTCTGATGGATGAGAGTGTAGCTTGGGAAAGTTTTCTAGCCTTGGAAAGAGGTGAATACAAGTGCAAAAGAGCTGTAAGAAGTAGCTGCTGAAGACTCAAGTGAAGACTAGAGTGAAGTGACAGTAGTGAGCTATGAAAAGACACTGTAGTGGCTCTGGTGACTCTTCATATCAGACATACCTCTTGGGAGGGGTACTCACAACCTAAGAAGGATTATTGAGAGTGATTTTGAGAGATTGTAGTGAGGATATGATGTATTATTGATGGAGAGAGAGAGAGAGAGTCGGAGATAGCCAATTCTACTAAAATAGAGTGATTGTATATGAGAGATTGAGAGAGAAGACTATGAAGATGAATACTATGTGATGTATTTCCATTCAAAGATGGTGTATTCCTTTGCTTTCTTTGTTCTATTGATGGATTTTGTGAAGATATTGAAGAATATGGTTGATTGTATCAAATCCGTGGGAGATCTACATGATGCTGTATGAAGATTTCTTGTGCCTGGTGTTCTTTTCTTCATTGTGATCATATGAAACATAATAAACAAGCTTGTTAACGTTACAAGATAGATTTTCTTGCAAGAGAATTCCCTTTTCCTTGGTGTTTCTCTTGGGGCTCCATGTCTGGAATGCCTCTAACATCTTTGCCTAGAACTACTTCCCAAACACTAAATATCCAAACCCCAATTGCAGGTACTCCACGTGCAGCACCTGTACATGCATCTGTTGAAGCACAAGCATCAGCCTGACACACGTACATCCAGCGAGGCAGAGGGTAGTTGATAGAGAGGGATGAGGGAGAGTCGAGGGGGAGGACGAGGCTTGTGTGGGGGTTGCCTAGGAGGTGGCGAGCGATCTCCCTCACCAGAAGATCATGTAGAGGAGCCAGTACGCCAGTACTATAGAGTTATAGATACTAGTGGCATCTTCCGTGATGATGAAGGAAGGGATGTAATGGTGGTGTACATGAGGAGCGTCATGCATGCGACGTATAAAGTTTGTTTCATTTACTTCAAGAATCAGAAAATTGGCTTGTGGCAGGTGGTGCTGAGGGCAGTCCATAGGAGGTACCCAAATCCTGAGGGTCAGCGATTCTCGGATGATTGGGGACGCATAAAAGTGAGGGATTTGCTTCACAACAAAAGATCCCACCTCATGACACGTGCCAGGGAGTCACTACGGAGACAAGAGGAGGGGCGTAGAGCCTATAGCCAACTACCTATGTGCCACTGCATAGAGTGAAAGAAAGACAAGAAGAAAGCAGCATATAAAGTGAAGAGTCGCCAGCACGCAGAGGCACGACGCATCCAAATGGAAACTATGGCATCGTCGCATTACGGATCGGGCGGCAGAGGGTTGTGGGAGGCAGAGTTTGTAAGTATATTTTGATTTCTAGTTTTTTAAAATTTATATTTTTTAAAATTATTTATATAATTTATTCTAATACATTGTGTCTCATAATTTTTTATATATAATAATTGTTTTGTAGACTACTATTGTTGGTAGGATATCTACTCCTAGAGAGGTCAGTTACCATCGAGACCATAACCCCGCAGCCACATGGCTTTACTTCTATGAGGAGGGTCTCATCACTGAGGAGCAATACAACTGAGCTATGAGGATTTGACAGCCAGAGGAGGTATGTTTTTCTTAATTTCCTATTAAAAGTATGGCTAATTATAACTTTTTCTTTGTAATTGTATGTAAGCAACCTTGATCTTTTGTGTGTGTAGGCAAACCCCGATGTGGAGCATAGCGAGGAGGGGGATAGCGACGCCAGTAGCGATGGTGGTGCTAGTGAAGATGTTTCTTCTTCAAATTCGTAGAGGAGCACCATACCTCCTCTATGGCCTACTGCTTACGGCCACCCTTTAGGTCGCAAGCACTTAAACTTCCCATGTAAATGTGTTTTATATATAATGAATACATGGATTTTTATTTTCAATTCTCATGACTTTAGATCCATTGTGTTTTTCCAAAATGCACAATTTGATGTATGGGAGGGGAAAAAGAAACCCAGAGAATGCTCTCTGGTTTTTTTTTCCAATTATGTGCTTCGCGTCTATTTGCGCGTCTAAATTGCAGAAAATGTGCGTCTATACTCGCGTCTAAAATATAGAGTACACGCGCCCATAGACGCGCTATATAATTCAAATTAATTTTAAAAATAAATATTTTTTTAAAAAAATGAGATATTTGGTTAGGCGATCGCGTCTACTAGCGTAGGTAAAAGCGCATCTATGCACGTGTCTACGTGCCCGTCTAATCTTCCAAGTAGATACGCTTGTAGACACACAAAAGAAATTAAATAAATAATAATTTTTATTTTCGTGTGTACGTTTATTTATGCGTGTATATGCGCGTCTAAAGCGCGTCTATTGGTGCGTGTGGATTTCCTTATACACATGACTATAGATGTAAAATGGTACACGTGCATTTAGACCAGCTTAAGAGGAGGGGCGTAGAGCCTATAGCCAACCACCTATGTGCCACTGCATAGAGTGGAAGAAAGACAAGAAGAAAGCAGCATATAAAGTGAAGAGTCGCCAGCACGCAAAGGCGCGACGCACCCAAATGGAAACTATGGAATCGTCGCATTACGGATCGGGCGGCAGAGAGTTGTGGGAGGCAGAGTTTGTAAGTATATTTTGATTTCTAGTTTTTTAAAATTTATATTTTTTAAAATTATTTATATAATTTATTCTAATACATTGTGTCTCATAAATTTTTTTATATAATAATTATTTTGTAGACTACTATCGTTGGTAGGATATCTACTCCTAGAGAGGTCGGTTACCATCGAGACCATAACCGCGCAGCCACATGGCTTCACTTCTATGAGGAGGGTCTCATCACTGAGGAGCAATACAACTGGGCTATGAGGATTCGACAGCCAGAGGAGGTATGTTTTTCTTAATTTCCTATTAAAAGTATGGCTAATTATAACTTTTTCTTTGTAATTGTATGTAAGCAACCTTGATCTTTTGTGTGTGTAGGCAAACCCTGATGTGGAGCATAGCGAGGAGGGGGATAGCGACGCCAGTAGCGATGGTGGTGCTAGCGAAGATGTTTCTTCTTCAAATTCGTAGAGGAGCACCATACCTCCTCTATGGCCTACTGCTTACGGCCACCCTTTAGGTCACAAGCACTTAAACTCCCCATGTAAATGTGTTTTATATATAATGAATACATGGATTTTTATTTTCAATTCTCATGACTTTAGATCCATTGTGTTTTTCCAAAATGCACAATTTGATGTATGGGAGGGGAAAAAGAAACCCAGAGAATGCTCTCTGGTTTTTTTTTCCAATTATGTGCTTCGCGTCTATTTGCGCGTCTAAATTGCAGAAAATGTGCGTCTATACTCGCGTCTAAAATATAGAGTACACGCGCCCATAGACGCGCTATATAATTCAAATTAATTTTAAAAAAATATTTTTTTAAAAAAAATGAGATATTTGGTTAGGCGATCGCGTCTACTAGTGCAGGTAAAAGCACATCTATGCATGTGTCTACGTGCCCGTCTAATCTTCCAAGTAGATACGCTTGTAGACACACAAAAGAAATTAAATAAATAATAATTTTTGTTTTCGTTTGTACGTTTATTTATGCGTGTATATGCGCGTCTAAAGCGCGTCTATTGGTGCATGTGGATTTCCTTATACACATGACTATAGATGCAAAATGGTACACGCGCATTTAGACCGGCTTATAGACACGCCCGTAAGATTTTCTCTCAATTCAAAAATCGTGTCTAAGAGTGCATCTAAGAGGCCTTTTTGTTGTAGTGAAAGAATCATGTCTCTCGTCTTTCTTAATGAGAGAATTCCCTCTGTCGTCTTTCTTAATGAAAGAAAAGACCTTAAACCTTGACTTGGGATGACCCCAAATGAATGCAATGCTCATTACACACAAGTAAACATTCCTAGGCATCCTTGGATGCACACATAAATACATATACACAATGCTAATGCACTTCCTCTTCTTAGAACTTAATCCATCTTCATTTATGTGTAACTCCTTGGTTCTTGTGTACACTCTTACACTTGGCAAACACTTCTTCCCCCCTTCATAACTTGTACTACATGTACCAGATATCCCCGTCATAGTGCTCTGATCACCCAATTAAGTGATGCACTAGGAATACTGGTCTCTAAATGGTCTCATGGTCATGCTAGATCATCATCAACACTTAAAGAAAAGTGAGTCATTAATTTATTGACATGAATTTATTAAATAGAGAATGCATAATAGGTAATCAATTTAGTGACAATAATGCCAAGGATGAGGAGGAAGAATATGATGATGAGGATCATCATTGTGGATTTATTTTTTGCTTGAGACTATTATCAGATGGCAAGTTCTTTCTCGAAATTTCACACCAGAAAAGGAGAGGATCCTCACTCCTTCCTTGAAAAATTAGAGCTTGGATGCATCATCTAGTGAATAAGTGACTTGATCCTATAACTCCAAGTTCTGAAATTTTGGTTATTGGATGAGGATCATAATTGGTTTGAGGATTATTAAAAAACTCTCAAATTGAGAAATCCTCTTATTCCTATGCAATATGAAGCTAGTAAACATGCGTTTCTTGATTGATTTAAAGACTCTAAAACTTCCCTAGACCTTTGAATAAAAATAAAAATTTGTCAGAAAAAAGAAGACAAGACCATAGAATTTTTTTCTCTAGAACACACTTGACTTTGGGGTCATTGGAATGCATCTCTAGGTCTAAGAGAAAGAGCACCTGAAATGTTGAAAATAAAACATTTTGTAGAAAAGTTATAAGGAGAGGTGAAAGTAAAATTAGAATAAAATAGCATAGTGTCTTTGAGAAAGTAGTAATGATTTCCATATAGGAGGAAAAATTTGAGAAAATTTAAAAGAGGGAACTATTTAGAGCACGAAATATTGAAAATATAGACCAAACTAGCATGGGGATGGACAAAATTTTCAAATTTTAGCAAGACAAGATGCATAATTAGCGCCGTAGGTTGACGATCAGTTGTCACAACAAATGCAAAACATAAGGTTGGGAGATTGAGAGGAAGATCTTGGGGAAGAGGAAGTGAAGGACTTGTAGGTCAAAGCAGTCAAGAAAAGCTAAAAAGCAAAAGAGAAGGAAATGGGAGATGATATTTCCAAAGACCAATGGTGATTTGTTTTTTCTTATGAAGAAATAGGTCATATAAGTACAAATTGTCATCATCCACCTAGATCAAGAGGGGATATATATCGTTTACCTCAAGACCTTCCTAATGAAAAAAAATATTTTGGAATAGAAATCAAAGATTATACCACATACCAAGTTCCTAGGTTAAGAGAAGAAGAGAAATGAAAAAGTGCCATAATTGTATTCTTTTAGAAAGTCAACATGAGAAAAATAAGACATTTGATATAATTCCTACAATAAAAAGAAGGAGAGATGCCAAGAGAGATGAATTGATGACTAATAAGGCTGGGGAGAAAAGAGAAAAAGAAATAAAGAGAGGAGAGAAGAGAGAGAAAAAAGAAGAAAATAATTCAAGAGTGCCTAGGAAACATTATCATGCTTCTCTAATATTCCAAAGGAGAGTGTGACTATGACCTAAAAAGAGATATGATGGAAAAGAAGTCAGATATTTCTTTTGCTCACACTACAAGATTTAGGCATCATACCGATGTTCAAAGTGATGAAAAGTTTCACAAAAAAATTTGTCCCCATCGTCACTAAACACTTTGCTATTAGTGATGCCATAAAATTGTCACTATTTGCATCGTCATTTGTGTCGCTATTTGCAACATAGTGACGCTGATAGCAATGTTTTGCGGCACATGCAATAAATTTACAACACTAATAGACGGTTATAGAGAAAACAAAAATTGTGGCAGGGCAGCTTGGTGCCTTGCCACATGTAGTACTATGTGTTGTATTTTTGCTATACAAAAGGGTTACAGTAAGGTGTACAATGGTCATAAAAATGAAGAAAAAGTGTACTTGAATCCATAACTAGACTGATACACAAAATAAATACAATATCACTTAATGAAAGCGCTCATGGAATCATGGCAAGATACAAAGAATGATAATAACATAGTGCATAGAAAATGCCTACATAAATCACAGTACCAAAAAAGAAGAGGATGTGTGCTCCACGAATCCAAGTGTAAGCTATAGATCCTCACCATTTGAAAGCTCATCCCATCGCAAAGAAGCATCAAACGGACTCTAAAAAAAAAGAAATAACTACACATCAGTCCACTATACAATAATGCATTTTAATTAAAATTAGTAACTACAGACAATAAAGATGAGTGACTTACTAGGCCGTCGCGTGCATACAATCTATTGATCAATGCAGTGAGACTGTGTCTCTTTGCATATCAAGTCTCTAGGCCGATGGGATCACAGTTTGTAATGGAGTGCTATAAATTTAAAAAAATACAACTGTTAGAAACACGATTGTAAGTACAAGCAATATTGCAAAAAAATAAACGAAAAGAACAAAAGAAAAACTTACAAAGTCCTCCAAATAAGTCTTGTGGCCGCCACTCCCAATATGATGGACCACTCCTACCTCCAGTTGTGCCCTCGTTGCCTTGCGTTGTTATCTCCAATGTCTTAGATAATCCGTAGCCTCTTCCCTGAGTCGGTGCGAGTCATTTGCGTCTAGCCACTCGGGGCCCCACTCTTAAGTACCTTGTGTGTGTCCAATCATCTGTGTGACATGTACATGCGCATGCACTCCATCATCCAACCTATGGAGAACCTATCTACTGCAGTGGGTACCGGAAACTCCTCATGCAAGGATGCTACTATGTAGTCCTTACTCCCCTCCAGTATGTTCTTCCAATGATCCAAGACATCATGCAAAAAAAAATGTTGGCACAACTCTCTCATACGAGCCATCATCCTCCTCCCCTCATGAATGATGAGGACTCCTGTCCTATCATCTACAAGGTATCCATACCCCTCTGGGGTATGTCAAAGATGTGTCATCCCCATCTGCGATTGCACTCCTAGGTATATCCAAGAGACCCATGTACATGTGGTGTACCCAGAGGGAAGATATCTCTCATAGTAGAACCCATAGGGGTGCCACCTCTGCAGATGGCTGAGAAAAAGCTGGAGTGACTAGAGTAGACATCCCCACAAGTGTGACAAATCCCATAGGCAACACAAATCCAGCAAAACGACAAGATGAAGACACTGCATCGGTACCTCCACAACAACCACTTGAGCCACCCTCTCTCAAGCCTATACGAGAGCAAGGAGTAGCAACTGTATCTCGAGCCTCGGACCGTGGGATCACTGCATCCATGTCTTCGCAATATCCCCCAGATCCACTCCCTTCGTTCGCCCAAGTCTGGAGCGTCGACCTCGTCTACTGGAAACGAAAGCATCAGAGTATGCCAAAATAGATCAAACAGAACGGCCTGATGGTATTCGAGACAGCTCCTGGTCTACCATATCTCTCAATTGAGCCATCTAATATGGAGACATACATGTGAAGATCTCTTATAGCTTCTCGTTGCTCATCCCTTGACTCATCGTGCTGTCCAAATATCCACAAAGGTCACCTACATATACAAAAATTGATGTTAGCATAATCAATATAAAGACACAAGCAAAGCATGATAATATAACTCTTAAAAAAATGATCTTATTTAAAATATATGTTCTAAAGTGCCCTTATAAGCGCTTCATCAATAAATTGAGTAAGTGGATACTCCAAGTATGATGTAGCCTATGGTCCCATGTCAATCTCATGACACAACTCTGCATACACTAGAAGGTCGATAGAAAGGTCACCACAAAAGGATGAGTCGACCTCGTTCTCAAAGAATTCTTGGGGTCCTCCTGTCTTTCCATCATTGTTACCCAATTCTACCTCCTCTACATGCTCCAAGCTTTGGGTGGCCTTCACCCCTTGCAATATCAACCCCTCTATCTCCATATTGTCCTCATCTATGTTGGGAACATTGCTTTCATCATATACTCTTGCACTTTAGGGAGCTGAAGGCACAACATACCACCATCAAGGTTGTCGGGGGTTTGGATAGAAAATTACCTATTCAAAATCACCTACAAGAGAGATTTAACATTTTTGGCATATACCATGTTGTAATAAAATTTTAAAAAACACGAGTTCATGCACCTGTTCACAATGGGCTGGCAATACAAACATGTCACGCAAATTCATTCATCTTTTTTCAGAATCTATTTCGAGAAATCTAGATGGACCTCGTCAAATAGTTGCCCCGACTCCTTCTAGTACCACTTTGAACCAGTGCACATCGAATAGGATCATGGAGAAGCTACAGTAATCCACCATGATAACACTTTGTACATTCCCAAAATACTCCATCTCTTTTATAATGGTGTTGTAATCTGTGGCTCGCCATCGACTCTCTTGCTCAAACTTTGCCATGACACCACAATCCATTGTGGAGTGCATTTTGTCGATACGCTCCATGCGAAAATGTCATCCGCGTGACCACTCTTCATTGTATATTTTGTAGTGTACATTGAAATTGTTACATATGAAATCTTGATATGACAGCTTATAAAACATGTGGCCACCTTTGGACTACATCCCCTCGAGAATTCCCACTCCTCAGTAGAGACCTCCACCCCTTCGCGAGAGGTTGTGATCAAAGCTCCATGCAACCATTGCACAGATATAAATTGCGGCATCTCCTCCATGCATTTGGGATATCGAATCAGTTAGTGGTGCATACTACTTCAAAATTCAAATCGTGCTTTTTCTCGATCTTTCTTGGCTTGCTCATACCTAGTGAGCCACATCTCCATGGAGACATTGTGCAACATACAAAAACGATTCACTTTCTCTTCCATTGCAGCATCCATCCTTTTTTCTACCCCATTTCCATTGCAGCATCCATCCTTCCATTGCAGCATCCATCCTTTTTTCCACCCCATTTCTAACCACCACATCTCTGTTTAGTCTATCATTATCATTCAGCAACGATAGCATACTGTTGCTTGAATGCATCGTTGGTGGGCACTATGAAATATGCACTAACGCCTCAAACACTGACCAACCTTCAGCCATGCTACCTTCCAGCCGAGCTCATTGTCACTAAAAGTCTTTTAGGATTTTCATTAAGTGCTCCAAGAAGAACATCCATCATGTATGGACAAGTCCAGTAATTTCAACTTTGTCTGCAAGATGCACTAGGAGGTGGGTTTGTATCATGAGCATGCTGGTGGGCATGTACTTTTCAAAGAGAGAGACTATCTCCACTGCTCTCCACCTTGCAGATTCAATAGAGGATGTCTTGATCTCCTTCTGTGAAATCCACTGCACTAAATTTGACAACTTGTAAATCTCCCCATGTATTTCTGGAGTAAGGCATCCTGGAATCGCAAGACACACTACAACGAATAAAAAAGCATTACAAAGAATGACTACACTCCAAATATCAAAATACACATGTCACTTACAATCCATTCGTAGTATAAACTTGATATATCTTATGCCAATCATGGGATTTTAGCCTTGTTACTTGGTTGTCTTTAGAAAACGCGGATCTGAGAGAATGCATCATACCTATTGGAGTACGGATAGACCTAATAATTTTCTTCATAATGTACTCTTCTTTAGTGGACAAAAGCCAAGGAGCGCGAGGTAGTTGCAAATTACCATTAGCACTCGACAATGGCCAAAGTGCCTCCATCTTGCCTACCTTCTTCAAATCCATTTGTGCCCCTAGAGTGTCTCTCTTTCCTGTGATGTGGTTCCATAGTAAGCTACCCACATTCTTAAAAAAATGCATTGGATCCAACAAGTGGTTGACTTGTAAGTGGGTCCAATACGGTAACTCCTAGAAAATTGAGAATTTTTACATTCCGTTTGGATGCGACTTTGTGTGGACCATTTTCAACTAATACCAGATTTGGACATTCATTTGTACTAGAGGTCGTCTAAGAAAACCTTTCCTTAGTTCATGACCCTCTGGCAAGAAAGCAGTGTGTCCTTGATATACCATCTTCTTCATGGTTCGTGACCTTCATGAGTCTAAGTGTGACCCACACAATGGACATACATGATAACCTGAGGTAACCAGACCTGTCCCAACACCTCTATTTAGTGAACACAAATTTGAACAAGCTATGATAGATATGACCAATGAGAATGAAAGCCTACTTATCTGAGCACTCCCCAAATCTTGGAAAGTCATGCATGGTCCACATGAGAAGGGCTCGTATATTGGCAGACTGTCGACTATCACGCTTGCTCATATCTTCCACGGCGACCCCCTTCTCCCACAAAATCTCAATGAAGAGTGCGTAGAAGGTACTTGAACAACTCGGTCACACTTGTGTCACTCCACCCATATTTTATTTACACACTTAGGAGTGCAAGTAGCGTCTTCAGGAAAGATATCGACACCCATCATATAATGGTATGTATGCTTCCTCTCTAAGCAGATTATATGTCTCGATATCCATGTGCATCAATGCATTGATCATTGCCTCCATCTCAAACTCCAAGATTGTAGGAAAGTCCGAAAGACTGCTTGTCTCCTTTGGTATTGACGGTATAGATTGGGTAGTGCCTTCCAAGTAGTGGATTGGCTCAAACACTCCATCCATCACATGCCCATGAACTCTTCTAACTAGCTACAATAGGTGCACTCCTCCTTGGAATGAGACGTCACCTCCCTACATAAATTTTACGGTCACATTCAATGTTGTTGTATATGATATTCAATTAGTTTACAAATCTAATGCATGGTTGATATACACTTTTCTTACCATTTGCTCAAAGTCTAAGATTGCCTGATCAATGATATGTGATGAAGCATCGTACGTGTTCCATAGACAAGTGACGCTTTCATCTGATTGCCAGCTTGCATTGAGAGCAAGGACACGAGACATGCTGATTAGGATACGCCTCACAATCTTAAACATCATGACCTTCATCGTTTTCCATTTTGTCTATGTTATGATAAACAATTTGTTTTTGTTCTCATTCTCTTTTTCTTTCCCGATTGATTTGAGAAGGGATTTCTTCTCTTGTAACTCAACAAAAGTAACATCAACTATCATCTTGGTTTTCTCCCCGTTTCTTTGATTCTCCCCCTTTCTTTGCACCTTTCTTGTGCTCTTCATTTTATAGTCTCTCCCATTTCTCTTTCTTTCTCTCGCTCTCTCTTTCTTTGTTGCCTCTCTCTTCTCACTCATTCTCCTCTCTCCCTCCCTCTCTCCCTCTCTCTCTCCCTCTTCCTCTCTCCCCATTTCTTTATTGTCTTTCAAGTTTATTGCCTCTCTCTTGTTCTCTCTTCCTTTTCCTTTCTTCTTCTCCCTCTCTTTCTTTGTTGCCTCTCTCTTTGTTTCTATCCACCCCCTTACATTTTCTCACTCATTCTCCTCTCTCCCTCCCTCTCTCCCCCTCTCTTTTTTTCTCTCTACCCCCTCTTGCATGACTATGGTCTTAATAAGTGATTAATTTAGGCAAGGAAGTGGTGGCTTCTGAGGAAGACACCTCTCGCTCTCCAAAATTGTCATATGTTCGATGTGTCGTATACTAGGTGCTAAAAAGCTTGTTGTCTAATTTTTCATTGTTGGCTAGTAAGGCTCATTTAGTGATGTGGTCTTTGTTGCATGGTGTGTAAACTTAAGAATATTTTTTATGATGAGGTCCATTTTTCATAGTGTATTTTCTTTGTCTAAGCTATGATTTTAGGGGTTTCTAGAGTCAGTCAATATTTGGTCTCTCTATTTCTCAAATTTCTTTATGTATTTTGAGATTTTTTTTTGGATTTATTTCTTTATGTATCTCGTGTTCCTTTGTTAGTAATTTGCAATTTTACTAACTTGCAAATGTATGTAGGTGCACCATGCACAACTAGGCTTTTGTTTTCCACAATCAATGTGATTTAATATAAATGCAAGTATCTTCATGATGATGGTGCTCAAACTTCCAATTCAATTATGACATATGCAAACAAGAATTCAAGCACAATTTTTACAATACTACACGATGTGTGAACTCTCTTTTTGATGATCCAACCACTTGTGTGTGATTTTGTAGGCTAATTAAGGTAAGATCCTAGTCTTCTTAGGGTTCCACTCAAGTTGTTCTCACCAAATGATTCCACGTGAGCTTAAGAATAGTTTTAGGTTGACTACTAAAGTTCACTTCTCGAGGTATGAAGTAAGCCTTTAGCACTTACTTTGGAAGTGAGTGTATCAGAATTGTTGGCATAATCTCTTATACCTCTATCTAGCACTCTAAAAACACTTTTAAAGGTGTCCAAACAAGTGATTTGAGTTGAGCTTCCCATTAGTGAAGACTTGGTTACTCCTTCTCAAGTGCAATGGCCCTTGTGACATGTCAAGGTGTAAGGAGTTTCTTTCACCAAGCTTTTAACCATGAAATGTCCTCTTGCATGACTATGGTCTCTCTTTGTTTTTCTCTACCCCCTCTTGTTTTCTCATTCATTCTCCTCTCTCCCTCCCTCTCTCTCTTTCTCTCTTTCTTTATTATGTTTCATGTTTATTTCCTCTCTCTCTTGTTCTTTCTTCCTTTTCCTTTCTTCTTTTCCCTCTCTCATTTCCTCTCTTTCTCTCTCAATGCACCTCATTCTTAACAAAAACAAACAAAAGAAAAGGAGAAATAACAAGAACAAAGTAAGAGGGAGCAATGTACTCACCGCAAAGGCTCAAAGATGGACTCTTCATCTCCTCTTTGCGACGACTCCTCTTTGCCCTTCATACACTTCCTCACTCTTCTTCGCAAACGGTGATGTGACGGTGGCGGCAGAAATGAAGAGAAGCTCTCCTTCATTCTCTTTCTCTCTTTCTCTCTTTCTCTTTTTCTCCTCCCTCTTTCTCTCTCTCTTTCACAAACTCTTTCGCAAAATGTCGTGCTCGGGTTTTGGTGATGTTTTTTTGTATGAGTACCATCGCATTTGCTACGCAAATAGCAACGTCACTAATTTTCGTCGAAACTCAGCGTCGCTATTCCCCCCTTTCCTTGTAGTGTCATTTAATGGAGTTATGCCCTAAGATGAGAGGATAGTGGAAGAATTTAATGAATTCAAAGTTCAAGGAAAGAAATAAAGAAACTATGAGAGTCTTGAGTATTGAAGAATTGCATGATATTTTTCATATTGTTGATGCTTGGTCTAAAAATCAAAATATAGGTGAGGCATATATTGATGGAGGAGCACAAGTTAGTGTGATTACTTAGGCTTATGTAGAGCAATTTGAACTTTGAATTATAGAGGGTTCTAAGTTTCAAATCATGCTTGCTAATCATGCTAAAGTGAGGTGCCTAAGTATCATTCAGAATTTGGAGGTCAAGCTTTATGGTATGTCTATGAAAATTAATTGTCATGTAATGCCAATAGGATTGGGAGCTTTTCTGCTTATTTTGGATAGACCTTGGCTTAGGAAAGAAAAAACAATACAAGATTGGGAAAAATGTATCATTATGATTTATGACCATAGAGGAGTATCATTATGATTTATGACCATAGAGGAGTATCAAAGAATTTTGATATGGCTTCAAGAAAAAAACTATTGGAATAAGGATGATAGTGAAAAAGAAGAGGAGGAGGAGAGTAATCGTTCAGAGGAAGAGGATAGTGAGAATGAGAGTTCTGAAAGTGATTGGGAAGTATCATCTATTGCAGTAGTGAATCTTGAGAGAGATGGGGAGAGAAAAGAGAGTCAATAATTTCCTAATAATGGACCTAATTGTTTAAGAGATGAGGGGAAAAAAGAGAGAGTTTAGAATACAAGAGCCTCAAACATTATATGAAGATATGTTATCATGGCCAAATTTCATAATGTTATGGATTTGAATATATTATAATATGATTTTATTCTTTTAGATATAGCATTATTTAAAGTGACATGTATAAGTTTCATGAACTAAGAGCTTAAAGGAGTCACCACTAACTAGGTGTGGTTTAATAGCTTGAGGTGATACCATATAGTAATAAGTTTGGATAACCTAAGATGTGAAGGCTTTTCTTTTGGGTGTGAACCAACAAACACAAGTATATTAAATAATTCCTCACCCCATTTACATTTTTGGAATGTTTATGCATGATATATAAATGTCTTTTGTTCAAAAGTTCCATCTATCTTAACAATATATGAACAAAATGGATATTGGCTTTGGCCAAAATCAATTAGCTTAACACTTTGAATAGCTAAATGAACTTTCATATCATAAAATGAAGATATATATACCAAGCTTTCACCAATGGTTTATGATTTTTCTAAACCTTTCACCAATGGTTTATGTTTCCAAAAAAATGTAAAAATTTTATTATTAATTAAGACAGTTGTTAGCTAAGATATAAAGTACAAAATTGGACTTAAACCACTTTATAAGAAAATTCGACACAAGTAACTAATGTTATTGAAAGAATTAAAAAATTTAAGTAGATTCTCTCATTGATATTGGTGGTGTTTAAAAACACCAAGGTAACTACATAAAACACTTTAAATTTCTAACAAGTATATATTTCATAGCCATGCAAAAGCCCTTAATATAAGGGATATATTTATTATGGGAGTCAAAATCAGTCCATATAGAGTCATTGCCTTGTTACATCATGTATATTGGAAAAATACAACTTTTGTAGATTTTGCATATAACATTTAGCTACACTACCATTTTTGAAATGTTTGTGATATCCTAACTAGTGAGCAAATAGCATTGCTTCCATATCTTTTAAAGTAGAGACTAAAGGAGTTTTCTTCAACTTGGATAATTGTGAGCTATTCAATGTAAGAGATGCATGACGTGAGGCACTTGCTGAGGATGTTTGTATAATAGATGGTCTCTTGAAGCAAGAACTGATTGAAGGTTGAATATATCTTCCTTTGTCATGGGATTCTTCACCCATGGTCTAAACATAAACTTTTATCATTTACATATATCACTTAATCACTTGTAATCTAGGGATGCTACATAGAGACTTGCCTAGTGCTATAAGTCTTAAAAACCTAAGTCCACCAACATATGGCATGGTGTAGTAAAGATGGGGTCTCTTTGCCTTAAAATATAATAAACTTATTATGGGTCCTTGACAAGATGATTGATTTTGGTTCCTTACTCTTAAAATTCCTTGCATTGCTTAGATGAAGTTGCTACAAGTTTTGTAAGTCATGGAACATTAAACAAGAAGAAATATGGTCATGAGCTGATGACTTGGTAGGTTTCATTGGATTATATTTTCCAGAAGCCAATGATGTGGTTGTGTACTTACGATATTCAAGAGTTTTAAGTGTACTCACAAGCAAAGTCACAAAGAAGATGGAGTTGTCTAAGTTGACTAAGTGTGGGACATTGTGTATGCATTAGCATTGCTTATAATATGGACTTATTGTGGAGCATTTGAACTACATGGGGCATCTATTTTTTGCACTGCATTTTCCAGGAATCTTTAGGCTGAACAAGGTGCCATGGATGGAGGAGTAAAAGAGGTGCCTAAGCCACCACACAAAGGGAAAACTCAAGCCATGCAACCACAAGCAACTACAGAAGACTCCACTTGACATGTAAGTGCTACTCTTCCCATGCACTGAGGAAAATGGAAGGCCACTTATGGCTGTGTAAAATAGGGCTGAACTATGTATTTAAGGGCAGTAGCCCATACTTATTGGAGATCTCTGATGATTCTTGAAGAAGGTTTATTCTTGACCTATGTATTCCTCTATATAGTGAGCCTAATCTCCCATGACAAGAGAGGCATCAAATTTACTCTCTTGAGTTCTTCAAGAGTTGAATGAGGATTGCTATTGGCTATCTAAACCTGTAATCTAAAGGAATGAAGCTTATCTTCTTGCATTCTTGTCTAATCTTGTTACATCAAGGGGCTCATTCTTGCTCTTGAAAGCTACCTACAAGCTACCATTGTAGAAGAGGATATCAAGAAGCCTTCTTGACTTGATTATGTGATGAAAGTGGGCTGAAATAGGCATCCCAAACAAAGAATTGTGAGCAATAGCACTCTCTTCTTGCAGACTCATGATCAATCATTGGTATTGCTTGACATTGATATGCTTGATGTAAGTTGACATTGCATAAGCATTGTGGAAGGGGTATCAAGAGAGCATCTTGATTGCTCTATGTTCATGCCTGGGGCTAAAATAGGTAGCCAATAATAGGGTAGACAAGGGCAATAGGATTCCTTCTTCTCTCCTGCTTCTACATGCTTATTGCAAGCTACCTATTTCTTGTTACAAGCTCTTAAATATAGGGGTTGTTTTTGTACTTCATCAAAGTGTCTTCTTGGAAGGTTGATGCCATGTATATGGGCTGAAATAGGCAGCCCACGCAATGATTTTGTGAACAATGGGTCATTTTTCTTCTCTATTGCTTCATATGGTGCGATAGACACTTGTCTTTGGATGATCTATGCACTCCGTGTTAGGGGAATTTTATGCTATCATCAAAGGTGAATTCTGAAAGATATTTGGGTTGATTTGGGGTTGAAATCTTTAGCCCTATTCAGAGAATCAGCTACAATAGTGCTCTTTTGATTCATTTCTTGCTCTACACAAGACATCTTGACAAAATATGCAAGTATTATGTTCCCCTATGGCAGGGCAATGTTTGTAGATCATTCATAGATTCTTTGAGTTGAATTGAGAGGAGCTTTTTCTATTTATTTCTTGGGTGTAGTAACTTATCTTTATCATCAACTCTATTTGAAGCTTTCTTTGATCAAGTCACTTTTGCCCTACAAGCCTTATAATTGACTCATAATCTTTGTCCCTAACAGTCTACACTGAATGTAATAATTTAAAGTTGAATCATGCTTTGGCATCATGTATAATGATGGGCTACTCAGTTGTTTATGATGCATGCCAGCATATTGTACTTGAATACATAACTTGTAATTACAATCAAGAAAACAAGCTTGATTTGAGAAAGATCCTGTGAGGTCATACTCTTGTGATCTTTGCTAAGAACATGTAGTTGGAAGCTCTATTAACATCTTCAAAGACTTGGCTTGAAACCTTCAACCCTTCTCCTCTTATCTCTACCATCTCCGGAGTCTAAGCTCTTGAACCCTCATACATTCTTCTCTCTCAAACCCATGTGATTGAGTGTGAAGTACCTCTTGAACCTTTAAACATTAATTCACTATATTCTACTTATCTCTTGAAGACACATCTCCATCTACCTTGTCTAGTTTTCTTGCCAAACCCCTGTGATGACCTTCAACCCTACACTCTAGTCCATGAAGAAAGAATACTTCATTTTTGCATGGATCTCCAAGCACTTAATAAATGCAATGACATTTTTATGTAAAGCTGTTGATCAAAATCCCACTTGGAGTCTTACAAATAAGGCTTCAAGAAACTCCATACATCATAGGTAAAGAACAAGCCACAGCTTTTTCCCATTTGAAAACTTTGAAACATTTCAAACTTAGTAAAGCATTGTTGTAAAAGAAGGCAATTGAGATCAAGTTTCGTTTCATTTACTTCCTCATCATTCTACTTAATGTTTGAGCTATAAATTAGCATAGAATACTAAAGCAATTGAACTTTATATTGACAAATACATGCATAGGTACTTGCTAATAAATGATGTCTTAAGAAAAGATACATTTGACCATGTGGAAAAATCTAATCAAGAGTAATATCATTAGGTGAAAAAAATATATGATGATTTCTTTGAGGTAATATCTATTCTAATTGAAAGGTGAGAAGGATCGAAACTTGCACTTGAGAGCTATGGCGGGAGAGCAAGAGCAAGAAAGAGAGAGACAAGAAATGGAAACTCCAACAGTCACAATGTGTGACCGGGACTTCCTTTATTCAAACTATCACTAAAAGAATAAAGAATAAAGTGACGGTGACAGGCACCTGCCACCTACAGTGTGCAGTGGCGGTTGGCTATCAATGTAGTAATACACGGGTGGCTAGGCGGAGGCACCTTTACCCCCAACAACCTTCCACTTAAAGGTGAATCTACCCTAGTGAGGAGTGAAAAGAAAAAGAAAAGAGACAATACAACATGTACATATGTACAACAGGATGAGGAAAGACGTCATCTCATCCCACACCCATCAGCCTCCTGAGGAAGGCAAAGCACTCTATAGAGAGGCTTTTCATGAGCAGATCTACAAGATTCTGGTCAGTCAAGATCTTGACAAGATCAACAGACTTGTCCTCAATGACCCCATGTATGAAGTGATACCTCACCTCAATGTGTTTCGTCTTCGCATGGAAGACTAGATTCTTAGCTAACTGAATAGCACTCATAGAATCCGAATGCAGTGTAGGGGTAGCATCAATACCAAGGTCAGCAACCAAACGACCCAACCAAATGGCCTCCTTGCAAGCCTCAGTGACTACAACATACTCGTCCTCTGTAGTAGAAAGGGCCGTGCATTTCTGCACCTTGAACATCCAAGAAATAGCACCTCCAACATAGGTGAATACATAACCGGAAGTGTACTTTCTACTACTGCAAATCCTGAATAATTAGAGTCAATGTACCCCACGACTCCTGAATCCTGGCTGCCATAGCATATGCACATATCTTCAGTGCCCTTTAGGTACCTCATGATACCCTTTACGGCATCCCAATGCTTCTTTCTAGGTGTAGCCATATAGCGTGCCACAACACCAACTGCAAAGGCAATGTCTAGAAGAGTGGCGATCGTGGCATACATAAGACTGCCCACTACGGATGCATAGGGAATCTTGGCCATCTTGGCCCTCTGCTCATCTGTCTATGGACAATCAGCCTATGATACCTTCACATAAGAAGGCAATGGACAACCAATAGGCTTTACGTCCTGCATGTGGAAGCGCTCAAGGACTTTATGAATGTACTCCCTTTGTGACAAGTAGAGGAGTCCCTGATGTTGCCTGTCGCGTCTAATGCGCATACCAAGTATGTGAGCAGCATGTCCTAGATCTTTCATCTCAAAGCTCTTCTTGAGCTAAGCCATAAGAGCATTTGGCTCATCATGAGCTTTCCTTGCTATTAGCATATCATCCACATAGAGTACCAAAATCAATAAAGAACCATCACGTGATTTCTTCGTGTAAAGACACGGATCCATAGCACTCCTGCTATAGCCCTGTGACTGCATAAAGGCATCAAACTTATGATACCACTCCCTAGGTGCTTGCTTCAAGCCATAAAGACTTTTCTTCAATTTGCACACTAGGTGCTCCCTGCCAGGTTCTGCAAAGCCCTTAGGCTATTCCATATAAATCTCATCATGCAAGTCTCCATGTAAGAAAACCGTCTTGACATCCATCCAAGTCAAGCTGAGAAACCAAAGCCAAGACTAAGCGCAGGGTGGTCATCTTAACCACAGGAGTAAAGACCTCATCAAAGTCCACACCATGCTCCTGCTTAATACCCTTTGCTACCAATCTAGCCTTGTATGCTTGGGGTGTCCAGGGGTACTTTTCAGCTTGTACACCCACTTGCATGGCAAAGCCTTCTTGCCCGTAGGCAAGTAAACCAAATCTCAAGTGTCATTCTTATGCAAGGAGTCTATCTCAGACTGCATAGCCTTGTCCCAAGAGTGACTATCACCCCTACGCATAGCCTCATCATAAATGAAAGGCTCTCCTGCATCTGTAACCAAGACAAAATGCATCGAGGGCTGAAATCTATCAGGTGGACATCTGTCTCTAGTAGACCATCTCACGGAAGGCTCTGCTGCCTGCCCAGCTACGTGTCCAACACCTTGACCATGAGCATCTGCTGCGACTGTAGGATGTCTAACTGGCTGTGTGGGAGCTCTTGGCTCCTCTTGAAATATGACCCTACGGATCTCAACAACTCTCTCAGGCTGCCGATGCATCTTGTCTTCATGGAAGACTACATCATGATTGCGGATGACTTTCCATGCCTGCGGATCCCAGAGACGGTAACCCATCTCGCCTGCATCCCCATAACCAAGGAAAATGCATTTGACACTCTTAGGATCCAGCTTACTTCTCTTGTTCGTGGGCACATGGAAAAATGCCTCACATCCAAAGACATGGAGATGCGCATAAGAGAGAGGTTTTCAAGTCCATACCTCCTCTACAACCTGGAAATCCAAACCACTTAGAAGGTGATGTGTTTATGACATGCACAACTATACTAACTGCCTCAACCCAAAAGCTCTGTGGTAGGATGCATGGCTAAGCATACTGCATACTCGCTCCTGGATGGTTCTATTCATCCGCTCAACCAAACCATTCTAGGAGGGGTGTAGGGGGTGGTCCACTGATGCTTAATATCCCTCTCATCACATAACTACTCAAAAGCACGTGAGACATACTCACCCCCATTATTTGTTCTTAGGCATTTTAGCCTATACCCAGAGTGGTTCTCAACCAATGCAAGCCATCTCTGAAACACAGCCAAGACATCGGATTTCAGCTTAATGGGATAAACCCAAACTTTTCGTGAAAAACCATCTATGAAAGTAACAAAATACTTTGCACCACCCATAGGCTGACAAGGCATGGGCCCACAGGCATCCGAATGTACCAATGCCAAGGTCTCACTCATGCGTGGCCTACCAGACTTATGCATAGACCTAGTCTGCCTACCATAAAGACAATGCTCACATGAATCAAAACATGCATAATCAAGGGGCGGTAAGTACTACAAACCATAAAGCATTTTCATTCCCTTCAAAGACATATGGCCCAAAGGGCATGCCAAAGAGATACATGTGGGATAGAGCCCACAGACAAAACATGATCAAGGGAAGAAGTGGATACAATCAAGGGATAGAGGCTACTAGCCTTGGCACCTCGCACAATCACAAGTCTACCATGAGTGATCTTCCATGCAGAGTCTCCAAAAGATACATGATAACCTGTGTCATCAAGCTATCAAGCTGGCAGGAGACTGCATGTCAAAACAGGTACATGGCATACATCCTGTATAACAAAACTACTGCCAGAAGGAAACTACAGCCTAACATCACCAATGCCCACAATGTCAAGAGAGCTATCATCACCCAAGCACACAGAACATGAAACAGTATGGTATGAATGAAACCACTCTCGGCAAGGTGTCACATGAAAGGACACACCTGAGTCTAAGAGCCAACACCGTGCATACATAGAGTGTATCTCTGTCATCTGTGAAGCACTAGAAAAAGCTGCAAGGATATAATCATCATCATCAACATCCTCAAACTGCATAACATTGATCTCTTCAATTTTAATACTGGACTTTGCAGGAACTATGCTGTGATCAGAAGACTTATCCTGCACTTTGTCTTTTCCCTTATCTTTGCACTTTTCATTGCACAGTTCATGGCATTGTGGCCTAATATGGCCCTTTTTCCCACAATGGTGACAAGTAACATATGCATTCCTGCTAAGGATTTGCTACGTGACTTCCCACGAGACTTGGATCGAGATTTCTGAGAATCCCGTCCATGACTACTACCACTGCCATGCTTTCCATATCCATCATTCCTACCTCTAACTATCATATCATGCGACATACGAGAGGCATCCAAATTCTTACGATTAACCTCTTCCTACAGAAGAGCGCTCTCAACATCATATAATTTCAAGGTAGCAGTAGAGGCACATAATGCAGTGCGAAAGACATCCCATGACTCATTAAGAGTACCAAGCAAGAAAAGAGGAGTGACATCCTCTACAAAAGTGATGTCCTACGAAGTCAAGTTCTTGAGTATAGCATGGAACTGGCTCAAGTGAGTAGACATGGTCACATTCTCCTTTATTCGCAGATCCATAAGCTGCTTCAGTCAATACATCTGACTCACTGGACTTTTCTTGTCATAGAGATTCTTGATTTTATCCCACAATTGCCATGCACTCTGTTCTTCCTCAAATACATTGTAATGAACCTATTCTGTGAGAGATAATACAATAGTGGACTTGCATAACTCATCAAGCTCAAACCATTCCTCATCTAGCATAGTTGCTTGCGATTGCCTGCTGAACCTCAATGGTTTGATCTATGATTTCTGCACCAATACCTACCAAATCTGGCTCTTCCAATAAGAGTAATTCGTACCATCAAGCTTAGTGATGTTGAAAATATCATGATCAGTGGATGAACTTGCCATAACGCAGGCTGGAAGATTGTAGACAGTTCAAAACTGCTTGCTGTTTACTACAGAAAATCACCAAAATCCAGAGAAAATGGCAAGAAAAGTGTAACCAAAGCTATTTCCCATCAATTACTAGTGAAAGTACATCATTTCAAAATATTTCAGCATGAAAAATCCATGTCAGTCTAGAGTTATATGCTTGCTGCAATAAATGACAGCAGGGTACTATGAGAGGCAATTGCTGACCAAATCACTGCACCAAGTCAAGAAATGACAGCCAAGTCATGACCAGTCATAAATGGGCATACATTAGCACCAAACAGTGACTCATCAAGACCCTGAGCAAACACCCAAACATGTCACCAAAGCATCTGTCAGTGAGTAGGCATACCCCCTAGACAATAAGGCAAAGTATACATAACACTGGCAAGACCTGACACCAGTAGGTGTATGCTCACAAGAGTGCAAAGCCCAAGCTCAGGTCAAAATCAACTCCAAGATATCAGTGCATGAACCATGCAACATTTAAGTGTAAGAAATCCCAAAGTCTCAAGTATCTGCAAAATGCTCAAAATAGCACAAAGTTCCTGCTCAATGTCGGTCAAGCATACAAGATGCTCCCACTGGCACAAGAGGTGGATGAATGAGCTCAACATCTTAATCAAACCAAGTCAAAGTGCCAAACACAGGTCACCAAGACAATGTCTCAATAGCATCCCAAGAGCATGACGGCTACAAGGCAACTATAGGTAGCATCCATGAGCAAGACATACATCCCAATAAATATCTCTAACAACCAAAATGACATCCAATACAAAAATTCCGAAATAGAAAATGAGAATCCAAGCCAAGTCTTCAGAGAGCACTGAAGCTCAACAAGTACATGGTACACTGTGCCAAGACAAATGCATCAAGCCGTAGGCGTCGAGTAAGCATGTACCCAAAGAGTGTATAACTGTCAAAGCACTGACCACTATCAAGCATAAACGATGCCAATATGTGCATGCTGAAATAAGCTCAAGCTTCCAAAAGCATCCGGATCCAATGACAAGCTCGAAGTCATCCCTCGATGATCAATACATCATAGCATAACCCAAGACATACACCCGGAACCAATAGGCATATGTCAAAGCATGAAAGATAACTTTAGCACAAGAGTATTCAGCATGCATTTACTATTACAAACTAAGTATTTCCAGCCCTACAATCGGGCCAAAATCATAGCATTACATGTAGCTTCAATCCCCCAATCAATCAGGATGCAATAGGCATCAAACCGGTTATGTAGTCATGCCCAAACAAGCATAGGCATAAACTATGAATGTAGCACTAGCATCAAATGTCTGTGGACTATTTATAACAGTCTTGAAACATTGTTTTCAGCCACCAACCAATTCCTAATCTCAAAGGATCAATGCCAAGTACAATACATGTGCAAAAAGGCTTGAAATGGAGCCCAAACAAGTGATCAATGCCAAGCTAGAGTTGGAGCTGAAGTGGCTAACTGTGTGGCTACCCAAAAAATAGGGGTAGATTTGCGTGGGGTTGCTGCTGGTCCTTCTGGTGCACATGGAAAATTTGGAGTGGCTGGAGGGCTCAAACATGAGCGAAAGGGTCCTGGGAACAAGTCTCTGGCAGCCCATAACCGGGGGCAAACAGATATGAAGGTTGGAAGCTTCAATGGTGGCTGCCCTGTTTGCCTAGACCTGTGGACTAAAGTAAAACTTTAAAATAATGAAGAAATACCTCAATTTCAATGCCCTGATGGTGCCTCAATAGGCTGGGAAGAAGCTCAGGAATCCGGGGAGTGACGGGAGCTCAAGAGAATGAGCTATGGCTGCCGGGAAGGAGACCCAATGCAAGTGGGGAGTCAATGGGAAGCTGAGAATGCCATGAGCCAAGCTCAAGAGTCGAGAAGCCGTGCTTTGATACCAGTTGAAAAGTGAGAAGGATCGAATCTTGCACTCGAGAGCTATGGCGGGAGAGCAAGAGCAAGAAAGAGAGACAAGAAATGGGAACTCCAACAGTCACAATTTGTGACCGGGACTTCCTTTATTCAAACTGTCACTAAAAGAATAAAGAATAAAGTGACGGTGATGGGCGCCCGCCACCTGTAGTGTGCAGTGACGGTGACTGTCAGTGTAGTAATACACGGGCGGCTAGGCGAAGGCGCCTTTACCCCCAACACTAATAAATTCATTTTTCCATACCTAATTTTTATCGCTATTTACAAGTATACTTGGGATACGAATAATAGATTATTATGACTAGTTACAAAAATTATCTTATCATTATAATATTAAACATAATCAAATTCTAAAAAGGCCTTCAAAATGATATGTACAAAGAAGGTATTTCTTCATAATAATCTTAGCTTCCTTCTTTGCTCTTCCAACTCTTGATCATTGCTCCAGCTCAACTGAAGGTCTCATCTTCCACCTCTATCTCCACTTGTCCTTCTTGGCAGCCATATCCATGCCCACCTTGGAGATTCTAGATCTCTCTCTACATGCCATATCTTCCAATGATTCCTTTTGGAGGTATCTTCCTTTGCTCAAGTTTCTCCTTGCTAGCATTTCATCAAACCAAGACATTGATGATCATCTAGCTCAGCATTGTGTGAATTTCAGCTCGCTGCCCTATTTGTGCTTGTGTTTGATCATACAACCCGCTACCTCTACCCGATGCAATTCTTCCTACGTGTATAAGGCTTTTAAATCCCTTGATCTAAGCTATCTTCTCACCAAGTATCTCATCATCTCCATGATCAGCTGGAAGCAAAAAACCAATTGCCTCTTGTAAACCTAATTGAATTCTTTCGACTTGATATGAAATCTAATACACCCCTGGCATCTCATCTAAACTACATGGAAAGTCTCCTAGCCCAGCTTGTAGGGATAAATCTCAAGATGGATGAAGACATTTGTATTGGTGTGTTATTAATAAGCCTACCTCCTGATTATAATAATGTGTCAACTACATTAATCAACATGCCTAGTCCTAAAATGGTTGACATTAAGGCCTCCCTACTAGAAGAAGAAAAGAAGATAAAATCTAAAGAAGAACCAAGCATCTCTAAAGATGAACAAATGCCATATGTCCATAATAGGTACAAGGGCAAGATAGATCAGTTGGTATGTGACTTCTGCAAAAAGATGAGGCACACTGAGAAATTATGTCATGCCAAGAAGAGGTCTCAAAAGGCCTATCTAGCTACTGTTAAAGAAGAAGAAGACCATGGAGCAAAGGAATAAGAAGACCACTAGGAGAAGGACAAGCCTCATCACACCTTCTACTCCTATTCTGATAGACTTTTTTAGCCTTGTATTGCCTAGCCCTAATGCTTCTAACATGAGCCTATAAACTCCTCATGTAACCTTGTACTATAGTCTCTGTACACTTTGTGAGGCCCCTATTATAGCCTCTAGATGTCCACCATGTCTTTGCTACCCACACTTAGCCTTTTCTATGATAGTATCTGGTGTTTATCATATTTGTTGTGTGCCCACACTTTGTAGTTGGTTGCTCACTAAAGCCTCTACACACTTTGTAATTTTTGGTTGTAATTGAAGAGGGGTGTTGAGATATTCACACCCAGGTTAGCCTCTTTGTATGGAGTAGTGTGGCTCAGGATGCAAAATCCCATATGCAGAGTGGTAGAAACTGTAGGCCAGTCTATCCCTATAAAGTATTGTACTTGCTCTCTTTTTTAATGCAATGTCATAGTACTTTTGTCCTTCTAGTAAAGTGTTTGTGTCATTGTCAACACACAAGATTGTGTTTATGAGTCATAATAGTCCCAATAGTTCCTTTCTCAATTAGTTCCTATCACCCTATGAGCTAATTGTTGGTTTATCTCCCTTTATCCATGCATAGAACTTTGTCAACTATATTAATAGCACCCTAAAGCAAAAAATATATAACTATGAGGCTAATAGCTATGTTATTTATAGCTAGAAACAACCATCCTCCCAAAATTAGTTATGTAATTTATAGATCCCTTAGTTTTAAAGCATCCTATTCCTAATAGATTTACTACAATTTCTAATTTATCCTCCATATTTGTATATTATATTGTATTTTCCATTCCTTGCATAGTTAAATGAGCTTGGGGAAGTTACTGTGTATGTATATCCTCTACATCACGTGCGTTAAATGCCTATCTATAAATATCCTCATCTGTAAAAAATTTATAAATAAAACACAACCCTTTTCTATTAAATCTGTAAATAACCCCTTTATATTACACCCTTCTATATGTAAAAAATGTATAAAAATGGTATTTTTAAAATACCTTATTTTGAACCCACGTGATGCACACATATATTCATGAGTAACTTACTTGAGTAAATGAGTCAACTTTTTGAAGCTGAATAAATAGATTACTTAATGAATTTTCCCACATGAAAATGAGTACAGCACATATCCATTCTTATCACATGGTTAGTCTCTTCCATTGCTACTTGCAATTTCGCTTTAGATTCCCCTATGTTCCTTGTTTTTCTTAGGTCATCTAGAGCTATCTATCCCTCATTCTTCTCTTTCCTTGTTTCAATTTTAAGGGTGTCACCTCAAAAAATATGAGTATACTAGGTGCGATTGATAAAAGGGTTATTTTATTTAGTAAAACATATAGGATTATACTTACAAAAGAGGTTTTTTAATTACAAATTGAAAAAAATTGGTAAGTTTCTTAAAGGAAAGGGGATAATCTTATTACCTTATAGCATGCAATGAAAGGGTTTTTATAAAAATTCTTTGAGTGCACTTGGTATAAAGGGTTTACATATAGTGATCCCCTTGACCTATCAATCTCCACACACACACACACACACACAAAACTCTCTGACTCTCAAACCAACCTAATATTCCATCTCATCAACTATTGAAACTAGTTAGGTTGTAATATCACATATTAAGAGGATTCCATGTAATAGGCCCATCACCATCTTCTATAAAAGAACAAAAATAATAATTACATATTATTTGTCCAGAGATAATGCTTGTTAGGCTTAAATATATATCAATACTCTCTCCATTCTATCTCACTACTCTTTGATGATTAAAAACTACTCTCAACCCCCCATCCTCACAATTCTCTAGAAACATTTCTTGCATGTTCCCTCACACAAGTGCCCAACTAAGGACTCCCTCCCAGCCCTTGTGGACCTAGGAGAACAACATGCTCTTGCCAATGTAGTATGTTCTCAAGCATCAAATTCTTTGAAGAAAACACAACCTTTGGGATAATGCCATTCATGTAAGGCACACAATGCACACATAAATAGATAAGACTTTTTAGACCTTTTTATTTTTTTTCAACTAGTATCTTGTGCCTAAAATAATTTCCTTTTAATCTTTCTTATTAATGAGAAATAGAATTGTTTATAGAGGGTTGATTTGTCACAAAATTAGCTTTTCTACCACAATACTATATTTTCCCATCTAGCTTTTCTTGTCATGATCACATTTACCTTAGCCTTAGCCCTAGAAAATTTAACCTAAGTCATGAGAACTTGGGTTAGGCATAAATGGTAGAGATGTACCATATTGTGTATCTTTTTGGAATTATCAATTTAAAGACTATCTTCTTGAGAATGTCTTTGGGACCCCCCACCATATATGGAGGTGAGTATCCATGTCCACTAGCATGAGATGCACATTATGCTCTTTTCATTGTGAAAGCTTCATCTTCCTTTGACAACTATGGCTTCCTTATGTAATGCTATATGGGAATAACAATGATCCATGGCATGGCTATGGTTTGGTTTCTACTTATGTTCTATGAAATATTTATAGTTTCTTTGCTATAGAACTATGCTTCTTTACAAATAGGGATACACGAGGCCCTTAGTATGGTGCATAAGAATCAGTGCAATGATGTGTACAATGATGTCCCTCCTTGAGGGTGAGAAGTTCGAGTTAATAATGTAAATCTCTAGCAACTTGTTCTCTTGTGCTAGTTCCATGAATATACATTGCTAGTAGAAAAACCATACTTATTTAGCAAATCCTCTCCTCTCTCCAAAATAAAGTAACGTCAATGTCCAAAATAGATTTGAACTGCAAAATAAGGGAAAGAAGTAACTATATTTGGAACATTTTCTATTCTAGCAAAAAAGTTACCACATCTTTTGCCCGCAAACTAGGTTTGGGGTCATACTTATCTACTAAAACTAATCCTTTGGTCTCTTTTCAATCGAAGGTTTCGAACTCAACTTAATGATCCTATTAACTTAACAAACATGAGAAATCTACTTTACCTAAAGTCAAACTTTCTCCTCTTAGCTATAAGATTCTAAGTTTGAAAAAAAACATTGTAAACCCAACTAGCAAAATAATGCAAACAAAATATAAATACAATTAAACATATGTACAACACTAATAATTAGCCTAGCCAGAAGGTCCTCTCTTGCCACCATCCTACCTCCTTTTATTCATCAAGACTATTTGCATTTCTTCATCATCAAGTTTCTCTGATAAGTTACCTTGCCACACACAAATTTCTATGTCATACTAATTGCCAAACACATTTCCATAGACAGCATTAGCTTATAAAGTAATTGCATTATATATAATCTCATTCCACTCATTCCCTAAGATATCCAACTATATAGCTAATCACTCAAATGATGATGGAGACCTTGGATTTCCAATATTGGTTTCTTCTAACTTATCCATAGCAAAATCTCTATAAGATATTTTCTCTAAATCCTCACAAACTTGCATCACTTTCTAACTCTTCTTCTTCCCATTCATTTTCTAGAAATATATTCAAATTATATTCTCCTTTTATAACTAATGTCATATACAAATTTCTTTCCTTAGCTCTTTTCACCCTATCCTCTACTTCTTGATTCAATTGAAAGGTGCACCTTAAAAAATGTAAGTGTATCACATGTGATCAACAAAAGGGTTATTTTATTCAATAAAATCTATAGGATTGTATTTAAGACAGTGGTTTCTAATTACAATTTGACCAAAAAATCTAAGGACCATCCCCTCTTTATGACAACTAGGAGTTTCTCCAAGGCACCATACCTCCTACAAGGGAAACTCCTTGCATGGAATATCCATCCAATCTATCTATCTCTACTAATTCTCCTTCAATCGCATCGATACCCAACATGTCATGCCTCTCAAAGGATACTTCACCACCACTTTCTCCTTGTTGACGAGACACTGAACTTAAAGTATGAATACCAAGTGTCATTTCAATATGGTTAAGATAATATATATTGAAATCTTGTTGTCTATATGTTTCAAGGGAGTCTTCAATTAATACTAACTCTTAAGGCAATATATAAGGAACTCATGGTATTTTATATGTTTCAAGAGTCTTCAATTAATATTAACTCTGTTTTTGTTTATATGATACTCTCCTCACATATTTAGTCATACTTTCTCACTCTCTATTCTTATAACAACTTTCATATTATAAGATGTTCAAGTTGTATAGCATAATTTATGTATGGTAACCATTAGAATATTGCATAACTTTCATATGAGTACCTCTTAGGTTAATATTTATTATCTTGCTTAATGCTACACATGATTTTACTTTCCTCGAACCTTTCACCACTAAACTTGAAGTTTTAATCACATTGTCCTAATATTAAAATTCTCTTACTAAAATGAATAACATGCCATATTAAGCTAGGTCCAACTTTTGAGCACATCATGCCTTTGTAATCTGAGAACACATGAGGCTAGCTGTATATGTCTAAGACCTCTTCAAAACCAATTGATACCTCATCTTAAACAAAGCTTCATATGGACATTCATATCATCACGACACAAATGTGGCCTAACAATCTAGAGTCAAAAGAAGTTATATGTGTGTGTGTGTGTGTGTGTGTGCGCGCTCGCATGTGCGTGCAAATCAAAACCAAAAAATACTTAATACAAGCCTTATTGATGGCTCCTAATCGTGTGTATGTAGACGATGGTAAAAGTTACTCCTATTGTTCACGAATTGTTCCACACCTAGCCATAAAATGCTTGCCCATCGACTATTTCCTGAGAGACCTCCTCCTTTAGCCTGCTTGTCGATGCGTCCCCGTCCCGAGAGACTCCTCAACTTTTCCTTCTTTCTATACTCATTCCATTCACCCAACCACCCTCTTGCTATCTCTGAGATTCAAGTGCTCCCTCGATTGTGCGCATCTTCGTCTCAACCTAACATGCTCACGCTTCTAGTCGCCCTCCTTTCGTATTTAGTGATTGCAGGAGTCCCAGTGCTTCCTTTTCTGATCACGTCCTATCACCTTCTCTACTGATTTTCTTGGTTTATCTCCCTTTCTTCACACGTAGATATATGTCCACTATACTGATATAACCACCATGAAGCACTAAATAGATAGCTACCAGCTTAATAACTATGCTATTTTTAGCTAGCAATCTTCCTCCCAAAATTAGCCACATATTTTGTACATCCCTCAGTTTTTAAGTAGCATATTCTTAATAGTATTTATTGTAACACTTCTTAATGTGTCCTTTATACTTATATATTATATTGTATTCCCCATTCCCTGCGCAACTCAAGGAGTTGCATTTGTGAAGCTAAGCCCAATAGACAATAAATGGATAGCTCAACCAAGTTTCCCACATGAAAATGGTTGCAACAAGTATCAATTATTGTCACATGGGTGGTGTCTTCCATTGTTACTCAAAAGTTTGGCCTCTAACTCCCCCATGTCCCCTCTTTTTTCTTAGTCATCCAGAGCTATCCATCCCTCATTCAACTTTTTGCTTATTTTATCTTCTATCCACCTCCACGTGTTCAAGCAAAGGTCTCTTTCTTTGGAGCCCTATGAGGATTGGCAAGCTTCCTCCCTTTGGCATTCCACATCACCATGTGTCTTAGTCTACAAGCCATTTAATGTTCACATTTTCATCTTAGGGAGTTGACCTAAACAATATACTTAGCTATTTCCACATCAACATGTGTCTTAGTCTACAAGCCATTTAATGTTCATGTTTTCATCTTAAAGAGTTGACCTAAACAATATACTTGGCTATTATGCACGCACGCACGTGCACACACACACACACACACACACACACACCCCTCTCTCTCTACCGAACCAACCTAATCTTCCATCCCATCAACTATTGAAAACACTTAGGTTATAATCGTCATTAACTTCTATAGGGGAACAAAAATAATACTTAAATATTCTTTCCCTAGAGCTAAGGGCCATAGTTACTTAACTATACCCCAACACTGTCTCCTTTCAGTCTCACCTCTCTTTGATGATTAAAAACTACTCTCAAACCCCCACTCTCACAATTCTCTACAAATTTTTGTTGCCCAATTCCTCACACGAGTGCCCCTTGTATGAACTTCTTCACAAAGATTATCCACCTAGAAGAACATGCTCTTGTTAATGTACAATGTGTTTAAGCATCAATGCTTTGAAGAAAGTGCAACCTTTGTGATCATGCCATTGTCTTGTGGTTTGGAAGACATGGTATAAAAAACTCTTTGATCAAGAATCTTTGGGAGATACATAAGGCGAACTTGAACTAGGCCTTCTAGGATATATTGTGCACTTGGCATGTTGGGCAAGACTTGAATATGAAAGTTTCTTGTTGGTTGAATTATCTACAAGTAAATAAACTAGAAGGATGCAAGAATATACGAAGGTTTAAACCTTGATGCATGGTAGATAAGGGATCAATATTAGTTTTTTAAAAAAGAATAACTTTGTGAGGCTTTAGGGTAGCAACAATCATGAATAGAGAGGGGGAGAAAAAAGAGCAAATTTGGGGCAACAAGTATGGAGATTACATGCACCATCTAAAAAGGAAAGCATCATGTATAGTATGCATACACTATAGGGCTACTTTGCGGTAGAGAAGAGCTACTCTCTCTAAGGTCTAAATAAAAGAAGAGCTTTAGTAGGTATAACACGGTTAAAAAAAAGCACACCTCAATTGTGGGAAAATAGTCATACAATGTTATACATCATCAAGAGAGGAGAAGGACTAATCAAAGGTCAATCTCTTCATTGATGTTCATCTTCAAGAGAAGCTACAACTTGAAAAATCCTTCATGCCTATGAAAGGAACTATTCGTGAGAAGAAATAAAGACTTTAAATGTTGTTTTGAACTACATAAAGAGAGGTATTGGGTTGTTTTGTATAAGGAACAATTTTGTGCTACTAAATGCACAAAAAGTGTATTTTGGGCTGAATTAGAGGATTGTCCATAGCTAAAAATAGGGCTAACCTTCCTCAAACAAAATATATAGTATTATTAATGATTGAAAGAAGTATAATTCTATTTTGAATCAATCAATGTATATAAGTAGTTATTAATGAAGAAAATGTTGGGTTGATCTGTCTCAAAGCCTCTCCATAAACCTTATATGCAAAGATCTTCATGTTAGAATCATATTCCATGTGTTTATTTGCTATAGTATATTAAATCTCTTTTCTTTTCTCTTTTTGTGAACTCTCACAACCAAAGACTCAATGTCTACCTAGCCACACATGCACCAGATTTCTCTTAATATCTTTTTGGTGAAGCCAACACAAAGAAGCCTTGTGAGAGTTGAACATCATGGGAGACAACTATTGAGATAAGAATTTGTATGATGGGAATATTTGAGGTGGATTATGTAGACATATGGAATGTAGGAGGCAATAATATAAGCATTGTGGTTAGAAATACAGGTGTTGAAGCGATTTGATAGATGACAAGTATTTAAATAGCCAAGGATTTATGCAAAGCTGATGGATTTGATTAGCATTCTTGCATATCAAATCAATTCTACCTATGGATTGTAGTCTCAGAGATTTGATTGCATGTGAATAAATGATATCCTAGCAAATTATAGCTCTACCTAGGTTGATTTTAAGAAAGTGTCCAATGATGAGTACTCTATGGAATATTACTAGGGATGGGTTAAATAACGAAAGGAATCGCATTAAAAATGACTAGCTAGAATGGTCCTATGGATTCTTTTTCTATGTATGTTTACATGGCTAACAACTAGATTACTAAAGTTCTTGTTGAAGAGAAGCATAAATCAAATGATAGAAATGAAGGAACTTCAAAAAGAGCAATTAAACAAAGAGGAAATTCTAATTCTCTATAGTGTATGGTAGCCCAACATCTGATGGAAAATGCATCAAAGGGCGAGAACTAGGACTTTAAAAAAAAGATAAGTCCAAATATTTGACATTTAAATTGCAATCTGATATTAAAATAGCCATATATTTGAAAATTTCATTGAAAGAAGATTTTGAATAGTAAGGTGGAATTTACTTTGGGAGAAACTCTTGGGAATGAGAATGTCATGAAGAAATCATAAACATAATCAATAGAAAGCATCAAATTGTAGGAGAATAAATTAATGCTACTAGTTGCCAAGTAGAAGGCGAATTGTTTTCACAATGAATAGAGGGTATGCAAGAAGATAAGGATGTTGAAGATATAGTAGTTTGTAGCCAAATTTGTGAAGGAGTAAGTCAGGTCCAAGTCAATGATGAAGAAGCAATTAGAGTTATACCACTAAAGATTCACTATTCAAGAAATCATTAGACCAAAGCTACTATAGAGGACTCTAGTCAAAGTGGGTGGTCTTCAAGACCCATGCACTACATTGATTGATCATGGGTTAAAGAAAATCATAATGACAAGAAGTCTTTACTAGAATGGAAGATAGCCAATTGACATGGATCATGGTTGAAGAATGAGGGTAGTAAATAATGCAACATTAGATTTCTATATTACATGCTCAAATATACAAATCACCATAGGAGATATTGAGGATGTGCAACATTTGATTGTGCGAAATTCATGTACTTACCCCCTTGATTCTTGGATAGCCGTATTTTTCTATACTTTGTATGGAAACAATGGTTTTTCATGATGGTTCTACCTATGCCTAGATTAGAAGCTTTAATGGTAAACCTATTGTTTAGTCTCGCACTATATATGTTAATATGAAAGTAACTACAAAAATCTTCATGAATATCCTCAATTCTCAAATACCAAAGAATTAAAAAATACTCAAGATATGATGGGTTCTTAGCAGGTGCCATTATAGATCATGACTATGAGAGTACTAAAAAGAAAAGGCTCTCATCTCCTTTAGTAGGTACATATGCTTTTTCTGCAAAATTTGTAGCATTTTTAGAAAATGGTTTGTTTTGTTTTCAAAGTTTTAAAATATGCAAATAGATTAAAGGTAGTATGCTCATAAGGCTAGGATTTGCAAAAAAATGGAAATTATTGATTATGAAATGCATTTTAGGGGTAGGGTGATTGAAAATCTGAAAGGCAAGAATGGACATGTATAGGTGAAAGATCAAAGGTATGGGTTGAAAATAACTACAAAATTGTGGCAAAGAGGATAAAACTTGTTTATTTACCAATACGTTAAGATAGTAGAAAATTGGGCACAAGTAGAAACTTTAAAAAAATTAAAGATTTGTTGTGGGGATTTTCTTATGAGGAGAAAAAATGTTTTGTGGAAATGCTATCAAAGCATGGTAAGGGTTTTCTTTTCAATGACATGAGATTGGCTATGTGGATCCTAGTGTTGTTGCTCCTATGCTCATCTTCACTATACCACATGTGCCTTAAAATATTTAACCTATTCTGATTCCAAAATCTCCCTTGTCAAAATTGGTTGAGTTGTTGAATAAAAAGACAAGGATGGTATTTTGGAGTCATATTCTACTTTGTATTCAAATAGGTGGTTCATTATAAGAAAGAAGAATTGGTCTCTATGGTTTATACAAGATGTACAATTAGTGAACATGCAACTTTTCATAATGTTCAAGCTATTCCAATCATGGATGAGTTTGCATAAGATTTTATAGGAAGGGAAATCTACTTCTTCGGTGATCTTCACTATAAGTATGACTAATTCAAATTGGTTATTGAAAGCAAGAATTTAACATCCATGAAAATACCTTTGGGATTGGTAAGAATGTGCACCATAGGGAGTAACTAATTTAGTTGTGCATATGATGAATGATATGAACATAGTCTTATAGAATGTTATGTCACAAATAACTATGTGTTTTCTCGATGATGTGTTGATAAAAAGGTGCAAAGAAGAGGCTAGGGATGAATGAATGGATGCTAAAGGGTGCCAAAACTTTGTCACAAGTCATATAACCATTTGTGTAATGATCTAAACTAGAATGAAAGAATCTAATGTACTTCTTAAAAGCAAAAATCGATTTTTGGAGTCAAAAAACTATTGCTTATGGGCCATATGGCAAATTGCAATGTTTAGCTAAGGTGGATGCAATTGGGAAGAGAGAGGAGATATGTACTAGTATTTCAGATGTACAAATATTTTCAGGTATGTATGTCTTCCATCTTATTTGCATATCATATTTTAGTCATGTTACAAATGCACTCTACCGAGTATTCAAAAAAGAATAAATATTCCATTGGGATAAAATGCATACAAAAGCAATGAATAAGCTGAAATATTTGTTACAAAGAACACCTACAAAAACCTACTTATGAAAGTGAAAGGCCTATCATTGTCATTGTTGATACCAACTCTACAGGGATGACATGGGATATTGGACAAGATTATTAACAAAAATATAGGTATGTAGTGAGGTTTGGTGCTAAGGTGTTGAATGAATGACAATAAAAGTATCCATAGATAAAAAAGGAGTAAGCTGTTGTTGCATTAAAGTGTGATTAAGGATACTTTACTAGCAATTTCTTACTGCTATTTGCAATGATTACTAGTTGTTCTACTATGGGCATTGATATCTTGTAATGGATTGCTTATATATTCAAAACCTTGAACCTACAATTTCATAATATTTCAAGAAAATATAATTAGTTGTGTATGTATGCTATCAAGAGCTAGGTATGAGAATCTTTTTCATAAGACATGTATGGTGGTGAATGATTATTGATTGGTTGTTACTTAAACACATTGCCAAGGTAAGAAGGATAGACTTGATCAAGAGCTCAAAAATATTTGAAGAAAGGCATATGATTATTTCTTGAAGAATGGGTATTTATGGAAGCATCCAAAGCAAAGAAATGGTACTTCAACAAGAGTATATGTGACAAAGACAATCAATAAATCATATTATCAAAGAATTTCATGAAAATCTATAGGCTAGTTACAAAATGTTTGGGATAGATTTATGAAAATAAAAAAAAGATGTTGTTGGCAAGATATATACAAAGATGTACTATAGTTTGTGGAGACTTATGCTACTTACCAAATGAATTCATCACTGTAATACTATGATGGGTTACATCCTCAGGGAGGTCACTATATATAGATCTCATGCATCACATGCATTCAAACGGTATGTTTTATATATCCCTATGTGACCTATTTTCCAAAATTTCTTTGACCCTTATGTCTTCTTAGCAATATTTATAATCCTTTACTATAAATTTATTTCTTTTAACCAAATAGTTTAATAGATTCTTATGTAATAGATACAAAATAACGAGCTTATTATAAATTTTATCACAAAGTAGCTCTCAAGGGTTCAAAATAATCTCTTAGTAGTTTAGTGACTATGGAAATATATTTGTACTATATGATATCCAAAGGTAAATTTTGGATTTTCATTAATAAAACTAAGACTTTGAAATAATTGCTAAATAGAGACATTATGTATATAACTAGAGCATACAATTCTTAACTTGCATCTAGTTAGCAAACGACATTCATATTAGTAGCGTTACTGGTACCTTTTAGTAAGATCAAGAATTGCCTAAAATTTGCAGGCTATGATGTACAATTACTGATAAGTTAGTTATGCAATTTTAGCTCAAAGTCAATTTTCTATATCTTTAATATAAAATACACAAAAATAAACTTTTTGATCATCCTATTATAATCTTAGGGCTCTCTTACATTGTAATATTGATGTGAGTGTTATCTTATTGTGGTGGTAGTCCGTATGGTAGCATATTTTGTATTTGATTCATCTCAATATATTCTCTCCATCATTCCAAAAACTATATCAAAGGTATATATGTAACACACACACACAGAGAAAATTTTCTAGGGGTGGTGAGCTACTAAATTTTTTTCACTTGGTTGAAATCTTATCAAGCATAACAAGAAGTATAATGAATACAAGCTTAATTTGTAATTCAAGTAGGCATGTACATTAAAGAAAAAATTGTTACACTTCTATAGTCCACAAGTAGATTGTAGAAAAGTCCACTCAATGATGCATTAATCAAAGATATGATGATTGATTTTTGCATCTATACAAAACTTATTTTATGCTCCTCTATAAAGTAGATATAGTTATACAAAAAATGTGAATGTACAAGATTTTCCTCTGGTCCATCATATGCAATCTACTCAACACCTTAGCATTTTCAAAGCTAGAGAAGCTAGAGCACATGCTGGTTCACACATGCATAGATGCATCATCATAATACTTTAGTTATGTTCCTGAAGCAAACATAAAAATATAAAATATTAACATCAAGAAAATTGCCCAAAAAAACTTATAAGACTTTATTTTTCACTCAATTTACATAGCAAACAATTCTAAACAAGAGAAAATATCATGTTATTTTACCTATCCTCAATGATCCTTTATGAATTCATTGAAGATCTTCCAATAATTTTCATCACGTTCATATTTGTTGTTGTTACAATCATATGTGAGGTTTGCAAGGGCAATGGCACTCTCAATATCTATCATATCAAGGTCTATCAAATTATATGTAAAACTCCTTGGTCCCTTTGATTTTTGATACTATCCAAGTTGAACCTCCACTCTTGATGGCTTATTTGAGATACTAAACCATCTCTTGTTTTCCACATAGGCACCTCCAACTTTTCTTCTCATCTTTTGAACTCGCCCCAAGTACCACATGCTTTGACTTCTGTTTTTTTAAATACTTTTTGAACAACTTGTCTTCAATGGCCTTGTGATATTCCATGGCCTTGTGTCTTCAATGTTATTTTCTTTCTAAAAGAATAGAGCATAGTGTGAACCAATGCCAAATAGATTGTCATTTGTTTTAGTATAATGTTTATCCTCCTTACTATAATATACACGTCACACTCTTGTAAGCTATCTTTGGACAACGTGGAATTTGCATTGAGTTGACTTACCAATGTCAACTTTAAAGAAATCCCATCATTATTAAGCTCCATGACTAGGCTCACTTTTTCTCATTCATCCAACAGGTAATCTACTATATATATTATCTCATTTATAGATATACCCTCATGTGAATCTATTTTGTCATTTACAATAACTACAACTTCCTCATATGTATCAAAATCTTGTAAGTTTGAATTGGCATAAGCATCAAAAACACCTTTAGACCAAGGCTCCAATCACAATTGCTTATCCTCTTTACTTTTTGGCTTCATTTGTAAACATTCACAAATGTGGTGAGCACTTTATAATCCTCTTTTCAAAGCATTGATAGCCTTTTCATTGATTGAAACACCTCTATAATCACCTAAATCTATTGCTTCCATGGTATCTTTGAAATTTAAATCTCTCCATACATGTTTTGTTTCTTATGGGCCCATGTAAATTTCACACTATTCTCATTGCATCCAAGATATGAAAGCTTATTCAAGTTCCCTATACTATGCAACATATCCATCAAAGCATAAGTGCGTTCTCGCCCACCAACCATGTTTCAAACTTTACTAAAAAGGATTTAAATTACATTGGATCCAACAAAATGTATTGAAAGCATCTTATCTAGATGAAAGTTTTTAAAATATTTTATGAGCAATACAACAAAGTGGCATGAGAGTTGCACATCTAGGAATGCCTCCTTTTTTTGTCAATGGATAAATGATCTAAGATCTTTTTGTTTAAAGGAAGAATACAACTTTGGTTACTCAAGGGACTCTCTCCACTAAGATAAACTATGGATATAAATGAATATGAATATAGTATCTTACAATTTCAAGATACGCATGTGTTTCCACCATGCTCCACTCTTTTCTATGTTTTCCATTGTTTGCTAGCTCCCCCAAACACCATTGGACTTGAGTACTATGTATCCTTTTTGTTGGAGCCCCATTTTGATGATCATTGCATATGATATCTACTTCCTTAAGGATATGCTTTTCAATAGGAAAAGAATCATAAGCAATGGTAATATGATTCAAGGTAACCAAAACATCACCAAGAGCCAATTGTTGACGCTTTGTTTTATCAAGAATATTGATGATCTTTTTCTCATTATGTTAAGAAGAGGGCTAAGAGGTGAGAGAAAGAAGAGTAGAAGAGAGAGAAAAGAGGAGAGAGAAATACTAGAAAGATAGGAAACAAGAGAGAGAAGCCATGAAAGCTATGAACAAGGAGATGAGCTGAGAGATAGTACTTGCATTATTGCAAAAAGATATAGAAAATTACATATCTTACACCTTTTATACCTATGCTCGTATGACAAGGTATTACTAATGATCTCTCACTAAAACATACATCTTCTTGGCTTCTTACAATCCACCCCTTCCCAAAGGTTTTTGCTCACAAAAACAAATTTACAATGGAGAAGAAGGATAGATGAAATAGAATAGTACTCTGATTTCAACTATACAAAATACGAAAAATGAATGAAAAAATTAAGATTTATTGATTGAAATGAAGAAATAAAGGAAATCCTCTTCCATATACATAATTCAAATGTCTTTAAAAAGAAACTAGAGCCTTTAAATCCTCAAGAAAAAAACTCTGCACTAATAGAAAGCTTGCTATAAGGATAGGCCTAGTTGAACAAAAAACTCCCATATCTTTTGATAAAAATTTTCAAATAAGCCATGCCACTTGTCAAAATGTAGCTAATGAGGAGTATAGGGACCCTATGTAGATGGCATATTTTTGAAAATTAGATTGAGTAAAAACTTTTCTAAAATATACTACAGTCTAGGCCCTATTTATACCATAACTAACTCCCTTGTTTACAATGTATCAACCACTAATGGATCCCCTAGGTAGGCAAACTCATCCAATATAGAATCTAGTCTCCAAGAAGCTTCCTCAAGTGGTATACCTCTTCACTTGATTAAATACTTAATGATAGAATGAGAGAAAATCTTCTTCTCACAATGGCTTATGATCTCCTCAAGGATGTATTGAATAAGATATTCTTCATCCATAGGATGTAGATCATCAACTATTTTCACATGAGTACCATAAAAGAGTTTGATCTAACTAACATTAAATACATTATCAATCTTAGTGGAAGAGGGATGTTCCAATTTATATGCCAAGTCTCCAATATGCTTCAAGATTTTGTAGGGTCCACAAAACATGTAAGCAAGTTTGTTACTAGATCTATTCTTTAAAGTAGAGTAATGAGAGTTGGGTACTTTTAGCAAAACCAACGCTTCCTCCTAGAACTCTAAAGTTCTCCTCTTCTCATCAATATACATCTTCATTTGATCTTGAGATTTTCTAAGATTCATCTTGCACTATTGAAGAAGGACATGCATTCTTTATAATTCTTCTTTTCTATGAGGATTAATCTTCTCACTCAAAATGATTGTGGATAAAGGCACCTTGTAACCATACATAGCATCAAAGGGTGAAATTCCAACACCAATACAAGTGGATTTATTAGAGGGAAACTCAACCAGGAACAACCATGGATCCTACGCATGTACATGGAGTTGAATATTGCCTACTAGAAGTTGCTCATAAACTTTGTATTCCTATTATGCACAAACATCTGTAGTAATCTATGTAATCTAAAGATCATCTCCATGAACTAACTAGCCACTTGTGATGCAGTATACTAGGTCTTGGTAGAAAGAAAATGGGCTACCTTAACAAGTTTTTCCACTGCTATATAAATGCTACTCCATTCCCTTTTGGTAGTAAGCAAGCCAATAATGACATCCATGGTAATATGTGTCCATTTTCCTTCAGGGATAGGCAGTGGATGGCTGCAACAAACCACCTAGCTTATGGGTGTTATCCTTGTTGTGTTAACAATGCATACACTTATTTCCAATTATTCTTAACATCTCTCCACAATCCTTTCCAATAGAAACTTTTTTGATCTTATCATAGATCTTAAATACTCCAAAATAACCAGCTATAGGTGAAGAATGCAAGTCCTCAATAATTTTACCCTAAAAGAAAAAGTAGAGAGAATAACAATCTTGCCATTAAGCTAGATTAAGCTATTTTTAAGTTGATAATTGAGTTTTTCTCCACAAGACCTTATTTTAATTTTTGAAATACATGGCTTAGCCATCATCCAATAAATAGACATTTGATAACTCCTCAATCCAAAAACCATATAGCTCAGTCATAACTAAAACCTAATATGCGCTCACTCTAGAAAGAGAATCAGTTACCACATTGTTTTGTAAAGTAGCTACCCATCTATGCTACTAAGGAGTAAGATTTGATTGAGTAAGGAAGTATTTTAGGACCCTATGATCACTCTAAACTTTAAATCGGTTTTGCTGCCAGACAAAAAATATGCCACTTGTTTATCGCATGAAGAATAGCCAACATCTCTTGGTCATAGACATTTATAGCTATTTTCTTATTTTTAATTTTGTGACTCTTGAAGGAAATAACTCCATGCTTTTGTATCAATACAACCACTATGCCATGGCCACTATCATCACACTATACGGTAAACTCTCTAGAGAAACCCAAACATACCAAAAATAGAAGCAAAAGTAAGAAGTTCCTTTGATTGAAGCTAGAATTTGCAAGTGCATCCCAAAAAAGGCTTCCTTCTTCAATCTGTCATTCAAACGAGGTGCTACAACTATATAATGCTTAATAAAGCTATGATAAAATGATGATAGACCAAGAAATCCCCTAAGTGAAGTAGTGGTGATTAGGTGTTGGCCAATCTCTAACAGACTACACCTTTTCAGGTTCAATACATATCTCTTTCTCACTAATAATATGGCATGAAGTACTCGATTTCTATCTCCATAAAAGAATGCTTCTTCTCCTTAACAAAGAGTCTCTTATGCCTCAATACATAAAAATCTTCCTCTTATGTAGCAAATGATTCTATAGTGTTTTATTGTAAATTAGTATATCATCGAAGAAAATATTAACAAATTGAAAGAGAAAAGGATGCAAGATCTTTTTCATCCAACTCTAGAAGATAGCTAGAGCATTGATAAGCCCAAATGACATCACCAAGAAATGATATAATCCATGGTTATTCTTGAAGAATATTTTAACTTCCAAACCCTTTCGCATATAGATCTAATTATATATTGATCCCAAGACAATTTTGGTAAAGAATATAGCTTCCTTTAGCTCATGAAGAAAATCATAAACTCTGGGAATCATATATTTACTCTTCATTGTGATCTTTTTTAAATCCTTGTAGTTAATACAAATCTTGTCAAAGGATCCATCTTTCTTCTTCACTAACAAGATTGATGATGCCTATAGTGAAGAATGAGGCTCAATGAGCCCCATCCCTAGAAGCTCCTTGATTTGCTTGGCCACTTCTTTATGCCCACATTTAGACAATCTCTAGGGTGTCTTATTAACAAGTTTTAAATGGGGCCTTAAGTCTATAGAGTAGTCCATACCTCTCTTGGGAGGTAATAAGGTAGAAACTTCAAACAAGTCCCTATACTCCTTAAATAAAGTCTTCAAATCTAGATGCTCAGCTAAATTCCTAAACTAATTCTTAGATTTACTAGGGATTTCCTATAGATGAATAAAGAACCCATCAATGGGAAACTCCATGTATAATTGTGAGAAATCCATAGTAATCTTCCCTAAAGTCATCAGCCAATCACACCCAAGCACAATATCTATGGGTCCCATTTTCAAAGTAATTAGGTTCACTTATACCTCATAATTTTCAGCTCACTATATGGGAACCTATGGACATTTTTGAATGCTGATTTTCTCTTTGTCATTAGCTACTTGTACTCTTATGGGCTCGTATAAAGGGAAAAACAATGTAACCTATCTACGACTGACTTATTCACAAAACTATAAGTATTCCACTATCTATCGAGATAAACACATCCTTTCCATCAATGATACCCTATGAAAAAAGTCTATTATGGCTCCTTAAACCTATCCAAGTATCCATGGAAATAAAACAAAGGGTAGTGGCAATAGTAGGTAAATCTTTTCCACGAAGATAAAAAGGAATATGTCCACCAAGGTCAAATATAAATCCAGCCACAACCTAAGATTGATCAGGATCAAGATCCTTATCATGCTCTTCAAGCCAAGTTCAACTTGTGCACTCATTGTTAGTTCTTCAATGACCTCATCATCCACATCCCAAGTACTATCATGTTATAATTCTTGGCTTTAGCATTCTTATAAGTGCACTTAGATGCATGATCAACCATATATTTTTTACCACATTTGAAAATAGAACATTTTCTTTACACTCTTTAAAAAGATCAATAGGTAAACTTACCATTGCTTTTTGAAATATTTCAGGGTCTATTGTTAGTTACATTGCTTTGACTCTACTTTATGGCCGATTGCTAACTTTCAAGTACTTTGCTATCTACGACATTGAAAGTAGGGTATGCAAGGACTTTGGGATTTCTAAATGAAGTATTGGATCCTCCATAATTGCCACCAAAGTTTCCCTATTTAGCTACAAACCTTTGCTATCCTAAAGAAGCCTACATAGGAATATCCTTCTCATACTTATGAGCATATCTCTTTGCTAGCTTAATAGCCTGAAATAATGTGGCAAGTTCAGGGCCATAATATCAACTCTCATAAATTAGGCTTTAGACCATAGATATATTTGTACAACTTTGCATCATCGCTCACACTCTCTACATACATGGTAAGATTCAAAAAATGATTAGTATAATCTCTAATTGAAAGGTTTCCTTGGTCCAAATGATACCATCTTCTAACCAACTTTTTTTCCTTAATCAGAGAGACAAATACTTGAGCCATCTTAGCTTTGAATTCCTCCCAACTATTAACCTATTAATTTTTTCTCTTTATGTACCTCCACCATGCATAAGCAAAGCCCTTAAGGTGAAGTGTAGCAAAGTGAATCTTTTGTTCATTAGCCTACGAAAAATATCAAAATAGGACATATGGCTGACTTCTAGTTGCTTGAGGAGGATTTGATCCATGAATGCTGAAAATAGGCTCATCAATCCTAAAGGAAGCATCCCCAATCTCATAAGTGATATGTGGTATATCCTTCTTTCCAATAATACCTGGGTAAGGATTATTATTTGACGGTTGAAAGGATTGTTTGTCTCTACTCTCTTTATTTGCCATTTGTGCTATCACAAACTCAGGTAAGTTACTATGTATAAACCCTAGGCATCACATGCGTTCAAGGCATGTTTTATATATCCCTATGTAACCTATTTTGTAAAATTTTTGTAACGTTGTCGTGCTGCTGCGCATCTGAGCCGTAAATACCTCCATTTTTGTTGTGCATCTGTGTTATCTTTTCGCGTGTGTTTCATTGTGTGTGATTGCTGCATTAACTTCCTATCCTTTCAGTACTCGCATCCAATGTATATATTCCACTAGTGTGTGTCTGTGTGTTTGTGTGTGTTTCTGTTTATATGCATGATGTGTGTGTGTTAGAAAAATATGAAAAACTGATGCCAAAGGACATTATCAAGCTATTAATTTCAATGATGATCTCCAAGAAAAGTGCAGGAAATCGTGGAATCAAAGGAGGCAGAGTAGAAGTTGACATTTAAGCTATGAAGATAAAGGTTGCATGTGAACAAGGTCAACGTAATATGCAGGATAAAGTAGTTTACTATCTACCATGGAGGAGAAGGGTTCATATGCCTTTGCCGAAGACTTTTTGAATGGAGGAATAAAGATTGATTCTTCCCTCCTTCTTGTGTATTCCCTTGAATATGTTAGAATTTGCCATGCCAATGAAGTCAAGACTGCAAAGAAAGGAGGGGACTCTTGGATGTCTACAAGAAGACTCTTAGAAAGTTTTTATAAATTTGGGTGTGTGATGGTATTGACATTCACAGAGAATCTTTAGATTATCGACTTAAAGGTGCCCGTCCGGATGAGGGATCTAAAAGAAAAGCCTATAGAGCCTACTGTTTTATGAGAAGGCTTTTTGTTTCGAAAATTGGAGAGAAAGATAAAAAGGTTTGCATCCTCAAAATAGCTTTATTAATGCTAAATTGAGATGGGGGCACTCTAAATTCAAAAGGGGTGCATTGCTATGAATTTAGGGGGGGAAAAAAAGCTAAGAAAGGAGGGTATCCCCGGGATTTTTGAAAGGCGCTATCAATGGCGGGCTTCCAGGAAAGACGGTGCAGGGATCAACGAGGAGAGAAGTCTTAGGAGGGGCATGCGCAGCCAGTACCTTTGTTGAAGAGAAACATGCGAAGATTCAAGCTTATGAATGGTAGCGACTCCCTCAGCACGGGCAACCCTTTGATTGATGAGCTTTAACAATTGCAGCTACCGCCGCTCATGGGTACTTCCTGGCTTTGGATGGAGGACGTCTTTACCTACAAGGACACCTGCAGAGAGAGGCTTGCTCCAAGCTTCCGGGTAGAGATTCACTGAGAGAGAGAGAGAGAGAGTTTCCATCTTCAGAGGCTTGAACTGACTCGGTGTTTCCATCGTCCTCCATTTGAACTCCGCATCAGAAGCTTGAAATTGTGTAGATACTACCCATTTCTTGGAGCGTCTTAAGCATTCATTCAATATGCCGATCCTCCTATTTCAACAGATATGCTGAATCGGTCCTTTCTCGCGGCAGCCTTTACCAAGTAAGGCAGATTGAGATTATATCACAGCGCATCCCTAATTGCAATGATCGTTCACTCAAGTTCAAGCTAAGATTGCTGTCCGTCACGGAGCGGCGCGCAATTCACGATCTACTGTGGCTTGGTCCTTCCTTCGTCGATGTTATCCCATAAGATACCCTCATATACTCAGCATACTGTACAGTCTCTGCACTCAAGCACAAGTCTTTAATTGAAGCAAAGTATACAACTGGCTATCCACCGGGTCAGACCATATGCATTTTCTCATCCCTTTGTTGAGGAAAAACAGAGCCAGTTATGGAGTGTATTTTCAAAACGTAAAACAGGGAAACTTGAGTGTCTGGGACAGAACCTGGAGGTGGAGTCAGTGAAGATTCGGCAGAGGAGTATGATAATGCTGCCTTGGATTCTATGGTGACACAACTCCAATGAATAGGGGAGTTCAATCATGGGCATGATTTACAGTTGAGGTTGCTGCTTCCATCTCTTCTATTACTGTAAATACGATGTCTGTCAACATAATCCTCATCATATTCGAATTGGTAATCAATTTCATCATAGTTATCTCGGATATGAGCACCATATCTGTTGGTTCTAATTAGACTATGTTTAAATGCCTGGAGTAGCCACGATCCACATTGGCATCGCCTACCTGCTGTCTTCTTTGTCATCTATCCCTAAACAAGTCTTGGCTTCTTCCTAGTACTTGAGAAGGGAAACGATTATGGCTACTGCTCCTCAGCCCCTGCCAAATCCCTAATTATAGAGGCAAGCACCGCAAGCAGGTCGAATTGAATCGTTTGAGCCAGGAAATAAGGCTTCTGCAGAAGGAGCTGGAGGACCTTTAAAAAAAAAACAAAAAAAAATTGATTGTGTATCCGTAGCTTGCAAAGAATTGGTCATGAAGATTGAAAATACTCCTGATTGCCTTTTGTCCAGGAGAACTAAATTAGGGGCACATTCTACCTGGAACCGATGGTTTGAACAGCCTACTGAGACAAAGAGATGTTGCTGGATATGTTAGAGTGACAGCACCTCCTCTTGAATCTGTCAAGGTTCTACTTTGATGCTCCAACCAAGATAGGGATTTTGTGCAATCTCTCTAGAGAAAAATAAAATATAGTCACCTGATACTCTTTCTTGTGGCACTTGATGCATATTTAAAGGCACCAGAAAGAATAGCTGCTATTGTGATGGTGACTCCTGCAGTGATGGCTCCTCTTTTGTTGCCAAGCAAGGCTCAAGTATCAAATGATCAGGATCAGAAATAGCATCAGCATCTTAAGCAGAACTGATCTCAAACACTTGAAAGCAATGCTGGTTATGAGATACTACAGATTTTTCTGAATATGGACTTCATGTATTTTACTTGACAAACAATATAGAGTACTTTGGCAACAAAAATTTGAGTTCTTCTTGGTAGCCTCTTTCCTTGCTATATCTTGAATCCCGTGTTGTGTAGCTCTTGCATAAACTCTACGACATTTCTGGTGAACCCGACGTGAAAGTGTTGCGTCAATTTTCAGCAAGATGGGAGACTCGCAAGAAGAGATGACAGATGACAATGTCATGAAGCACCTGTTTCAGTCATTTACAACCTATATGAGCAACAAGCTTTGGAGATACAAAAAGTGGAATTATTTTTACAAGCTGTTGATGCTGATTTACAGGAAAAGTTGGATGATCTTTTGGAAGATCAAGCTACCGATTTAGGTTTAAAGATCGAGTGGAGGCATGTCATTGATGTTGTGAATGCGCTTGTTAAGAAGCAGCGCAAGAGAGTACGATTGCATCGTAATACAGGATCTGCATCTGAAAAATCTTTGGAGACCTCTAATTCTACCCCTGCTGCAAGTTCTATGCCTAAGCCTACTCCTCTTGTTGTAAATCCACCAGTTCTGGCTGCTCCAGTGCCCTTATCAGTAGATGATGTTATTAAAGGCTTGGCAGATTTGACAATAGAGGTAGTCAAAGTTGAAGTTGGAAAGTTAAAAGAGCAACTTATGTCAGTACCTGCTGTAGCACCTGCTCCAGTGACTGCTTTTCCAGCTGGCCAAAGAAAAGGGAGACGATGTATTTGGTGCGATAGTATAGAGCACCAACACTGCAGAGATTGTGATGCTTTTCAGGAAGCGTGTAAGAAGAATGTAGTGTTCTGGGGACAAGATAGGAAGATATGGCTGACAGAGACTGGTGCTCCTATTGACATGAACTTTGGTAAGGGAGGCATGAAGAAGCTTGTTGATGATATGGTTGTGCGATCAGCCTATGTAAGTGTTAGAGGAGATGCTTCAGCTTATGGAGTCCAGCTTGAGCAGAAATCAGATGGAGACTCTACTTTATGGTCCTCTGCCTTGGAGATAGCGAGAAGAGGGAAAGTTCAGGCATCCACTATGACTTGTGTGGGTTCCAGCATCCGAGGAGAAACGGGATGGGATTCTCCTGTTGACAGGTATTCTATTTTTGCTTATATAGCAAAAACACAGGGTTTAGATGCCATGGTTTGGGAAAAGAGAAGAAGAGATTAGGAGGGTCTCAGCACCTCCAAAAAGACTAGAGGGGGTGACTTTGTTTCGCCACCTGTTACAGCTCCACCTATGTCGAGTTCTCCAGCTCAATTAGGTCCTAATAAACCTATGGGAGACAAGCAGATGAAAGAGAAGAGGCAACCAAGAAAGGAGCCAGGATTCAAGCTCTTGTCAGACCTTGATATGCAGATGGATATGAGTAAGATTTTTCATGAAAGAATTTTGAATAGTGAAGTCACTTTTACTGTTGGTGAAGCTCTTGGGATTGCTAGAAGAGAAATACAGGATCAGATGCAGGATCTTTTGCGGAGGAAACAACATGCGATGGACCGGACCTGCTTTACAGGGATTATGGCATGGAGCTCTTGGGGAAGAGCATGATGATGCACTGATGGTTGAGAATGCTTTTGTCAATCCGCAATTAGAGAAAATAGTTCATCCTATGCAGTATGAAGATGATGAAACCTCTATCCTCATTCCTCACAGCCATTTTTCACGCAGTCATTGGGCTAGAGCAACCACTGAGATAGTGGTAAGGATTGGAGAGAAACAGATTCCTTTGGTTGCTTTAGTTGATCATGGTTCCGAGATTAATCTTATTGCTCGCGGTGTTTATGAGAGTGGCAAGTGGCCTATGGATGCAGAGCATGGTTGGTGCATGAGAGCGGCCAATAGTACTTCTGGTGATATGTATGCTGCTTGTCCGAGCATCAGAATTTCTATTGGTAATGTTGAGGAGGATTATCACTGCTTTGTTCAGGATTCTTGCTCTTATCCAATTATTCTTGGACAGCCTTTCATTACAGAAGCAAGAATGGAGACGAAGGTGATGGATGATGGTTCAGTCTATGCACGGATACGTAGTAAGGATGGAATGCGAGCTGTTCAGTTTATGACTGTTGGAGTAAATCATCCAAGAAATAGGGACTCCTTGCGTGAGGCACCACTACCTGCGAAGGAGTTGGATTTTCATTAGGTACCGCTGTCTTGCGAGGCGCAAGTGGTACGGAGCAGAGAAAAGAGGAGATCTCGCCTCCTGGCAGCCAGTTTTTCTCCACTAATTTTGTTGGTTTTTCTTCAGATAGTTCAGTGAGTTATCAAAAAATTTCAGATTTTTTTAGAGCTGCCAGGCAGTACATTGGTTGTAAGGAGAAAGAGTTGAAGATTGCAGGTATTTTGCAAGCAGAAGAGCATGTAGATGGGCTGTATGAAGGGATGTCTTATGCGGATACATTGTCTGAGATGGGAACTATGCTAAAAACTGATGTATGTAAGGGTTCAAAGATCATACCTGTGCAAACCTTGGATATGTTTCAGGAAATTTCTGATTTTATGCTGAAAACAGAGTTAGAGGCTGAGAAAACTCAACAAACTGAATCTATGGCTGATCTTGATCAGCTTACAGAGTTGCAAAGGGCTAAAACCTTTCAGCCAGCAGAGTTAAATGTTGGAAAATTTCAGCATATGGAGTATGAGGCTGCACCCATGCAGTCCATAGAGCCGAGGGCTGAATCCATTCAACCAACAGAGTTTAATGCTAAAAAATTTCAGCATACAGAGTTTCAGGCTGCACCCATGCAGTCCATAGAGCAAAGGGCTGAAACCTTTCAGCCAAAACAAAGTTGAGAGTTGCTGAAAAATTGCAGAAATTGCAGCAAAGAAAAGAGTGTCTAACTGATGTCAAGGTTGACACGAAGTTTAAAAGAGTTGATAAGAAGGTTAAGCCGGTTGCAGGGCCGCTTCCTCCTGATATTGATGAGCAGATAGAAAAAGCTATGAAGCAGCCTATGTTGAGAGATCCTGCAAATATTGGACATAAATTTACAGCTGAAACTCTTGTAGAATTGAAGATTGGAAATGATGACTTCTTGCTTCTAGTGGAGAAAGAATGTTTTAGAGAGATGCTTGGACGTCATGGTAAGGCATTTGCTTTCTTTCCTCATGAAATTGGCTGCATTAGTCCCGAATTGGTTGCGCCTATGGTCATCTTCACTGTCCCTCATGTGGCATGGAATATACGTCCTATACCTGTGCCTAGAGCACACTTGCCAAAGCTGATAGAGTTGCTAAATGAGAAGATTAAGATGATGATTTTGGAACCCTCTTTTGCGCCCTATTCTAACAGGTGGTTTACTGTACCAAAGAAGAATGGTACCTTGAGATTTATTCAGGATATGCAGCCCGTGAACAGAGTAACAATTAGGAATGTGGGAACAGGTCCAGTTGTGGATGAATTTGTTGAGGTTTTTGCAGGACGAGCCATCAATTCCCTAGGTGACTTGTATTCTGGTTATGATCAGTTTCAACTTGCCTTGGAAAGCAGGGATATTACTACTATGCGGACACCTATTGGTCTTGTGAGGATGTGTCCTTGCCTCAAGGTGCCACTAACTCAGTTTCTCATATGATGAATGCTATGCATAGAGTTCTACAAGACTACATTCCGCAGTATACCATGCCTTTCCTAGATGATGTGCCTATTAAGGGTTGTGCAGAAGAAGAAAAGAATGAGAGTCTTGATTTGCGAGGATGTAGACAGTTTGTGGCTGAACACTTGGTTGCTTGTGAGCAAATATTGACACGATTAGAGGAGGTGAATTTGACTCTTTCAGGGCTGAAATCTGTCTTTGGTGTTAATGAAGTCATCATAGTTGGGCATATGGTTGGTTATTATGGTAGAAAGCCTTCACCTGCAAAGGTGAATGCCATAAGCAGGATTGCAGAGTATTTCTCGACTACTTCAGAGGTGCGGAGATTTGTGGGAGCTTGTGTATTTTACATGATTTGGATTCCTCATTTTTCTCACATAGCAGATGTTCTCTATCAGCTGCTTCGAAAGGGGCAGAAATTTCATTGGGATGAGAAGCATTCGAAAGCCATGCGTAAACTCAAGAAGCTATTGCAGTCAGCTTCTACTCTTCGCAAGGGGGATTATCAGTGTGGACGGCCAATCATGTTGACAGTTGATACTAGCCCTGTTGGCATAGGATGGGCAGTGGGATAGGATGATGCTGATGGAAACAGATATGCAATCCGCTTTGGAGCTAAAGTTCTTAATGAGCGGCAGAGGAGATATGTGCAGATTAAAAGAGAGTTGTGGGGAGTAGTCACTGCACTGAAGTGTGATAAAGGGTATTTTATTGGTGCTTCAGTTGTTGTGGAAACAGATTGTTTGCCTTTGCTTGGCATGATTACTAGCTGTTCGACTCCAGATATAGCAATGCTTCGGTGGATTGCCTACATCAAATCATTGAATCCAGAATTTCGACACATAGCAGTAAAAGATAACCCAGTTGCTGACATGCTGTCTAGAGCGAGATATGAGGATGAGGAGTCAATGCTTGCAGAAGATGATAAGATAGAGTTGGTAGCTTCTGTCCTTGTTCATGATTGTCATGTATCTACTGTTGAAGCCTTTACTGAAGAACTCTATGTTGATGAGTGGCTGCAAATTGGAGAGTATCTAAGTTCATTGACTCGACGAGCTGATTGGACAGATGATGAATTCAAGAAAATCAGAAGAAAGGCTTATGGGTATTTCTTGAAAGATGGTTTTCTTTGGAAGCATCCAAAGAAGAGAGGCGGCTTACCCTTGAGAGTAGTTTGTGAGGTATCGATGCAGATACAGATTATGCGAGAGTTTCATGAGAGTTCTTGGGTTGGTCATAGAGGTGTGTGGGCTACCTATGAGAAAATCAAAGAAAGATACTGGTGGAAAGGGATGTATAAAGATGTTTTCCACTTTGTGGAGACTTGCAGGGACTGTCAGCTTTACTCTTTAGTGCGGCATCATGATGAGTTGCATCCGACCTATCCACTATTATGTATGCATTATAAGTGGGTGGTAGACTTGGTTACTTGGTTACTTTGCCAGTGGGACTTTGGCAGATGAGATATCTTGTCTTGGCTAGGGAGGATCTTACAAACTATGTTGAAGGCAAATCTTTGCGGACGAAGACCACCACTACAGTATGTAAATTCTTGTTGGAAGAAATATTTTGTAGGTATGGATGTATAGGCAAGATTACTGCTAATCGTGGAGAGCTAGATGTAGACGAAGCTAGAGAATTTTTCTCACAGCTTGGGATTAAGTTGGCTCTTACTACTGCCTATAATCCAGAGGGTAATGGCAAGAGCGAAAGAGGACATCCGCCGATAGTTAAGGCATTGGCAAAAGCTTCTAGAGGTCGGATTGGAGATTGTGGCCAAGATTATTACCTTTTGCATTGTGGGCAGACCGCTCTACACATAGCGTGACTACTGGATATATGCCTACAGAGTTGATGTATGGGCAAAAACCTGTCATGCCTACAGAAATCTGTGCTCTCACATGGAGCACTCTTCCATGGCATGAGAATTTATCAAGGAAGGAGCTTCTAGCTCTTCGGATTCGTCAACTAGAGAGAAGGACAGAAGATGTGCAGCTAGCAATTGATCGTTTGAAGGCAACTTGACTCAGAAACAAGGACAGGTTTGATTTGAGCCATCGCTTGCGGCCTAGAGCCATAAAAGAGGGAGATTGGGTTCTAGTCTACGACAGTAGCCTAGAGAATCAACATAGTAGCATGAGAAAAATGATTCAAAGATGGTTTGGACCATATGAGGTGAAACAGGTTTTTGACAATGCTACCTATGAGTTGGCTGAATTAGATGGGATGGTATTGAGGGTGCCCATTGCTGGAAAACGAATCAAGATTTTCAAGAGAAGAGAAGATGAAGAGTATGCACTTGAAGCATTGGCAGAAGAAGAGCAGGTAGAAGAAAGTTTAGCAGAAGAAGCAGAGAATATGGATGATGAAGCTGATGGAGAAACAGGTCTACTAGAAACTAATGAAGGACTGGACCTGTTTGTGGACTTGAATGATCCTGGATAGTTGTCTCATCCAGAGGATGCGCACATTTAGAGGGGGTGGATGTCGTGCTGCTGCGCATCCTAGCAGTAAACACCTCCATTTTGTTGTGCATCTGTGTTATCTTTTCACGTGTGTTTCATTGTGTGTGATTGCTACATTATCTTCCTGTCCTTTCAGTACCCGCATCCAATGTATATATTCCACTAGTGTGTGTGTGTTTCTGTTTGTATGCATGATGTGTGTGTGTGAGAAAAATATGAAAAACTGATGCCAAAGGACATTATCAAGCTGTTAATTTCAATGATGATCTCCAAGAAAAGTGCAGGAAATCATGGAATCAAAGGAGGCGGAGTAGAAGCTCACATTTAAGCTATGAAGATAAAGGTTGCATGTGAACAAGGTCAACGTAATATGCTGGATAAAGCAGTTTACTATCTACCATGGAGGAGAAGGGTTCACATGCCTTTGCCGAAGACTTTTTGAATGGAGGAATAAAGATTGATTCTTCCCTCCTTCTTGTGTATTCCCTTGAATATGTTAGAATTTGCCATGCCAATGAAGTCAAGACTGCAAAGAAAGGAGGGGACTCTTGGATGTCTACAAGAAGACTCTTAGAAAGTTTTTATAAATTTGGGTGTGTGATGGTATTGACACCCACAGAGAATCTTTAGATTATCGACTTAAAGGTGCCCGTCCCTATAGAGCCTACTGTTTTATGAGAAGGCTTTTTGTTTCGAAAATTGGAGAGAAAGATAAAAAGGTTTGCATCCTCAAAATAGCTTTATTAATGCTAAATTGAGATGGGGGCACTCTAAATTCAAAAGGGGCACATTGCTATGAATTTAGGGGGGGAAAAAAGCTAAGAAAGGAGGGTATCCCCGGGATTTTTGAAAGGCGCTATCAATGGCGAGCTTCCAGGAAAGACGGTGCAGGGATTGACGAGGAGAGAAGTCTTAGGAGGGGCATGCACGGCCGGTACCTTTGCTGAAGAGAAACATGCGAAGATTCAAGCTTATGAACAGTACCGACTCCCTCAGCACGGGCAACCCTTTGATTGATGAGCTTTAACAATTGCAGCTACCGCCGCTCATGGGTACTTCCTGGCTTTGGATGGAGGATGTGTTTACCTGCAAGGACACCTGCAGAGAGAGGCTTGCTCCAAGCTTCCGGGTAGAGATTCACTGAGAGAGAGAGAGAGAGAGAGTTTCCATCTTCAGAGGCTTGAATTGACTCGGTGTTTCCATCTTCCTCCATTTGAACTCCGCATCAGAAGCTTGAAATTGTGTAGATACTACCCATTTCTTGGAGCGTCTTAAGCATTCATTCAATATGCCGATCCTCCTATTTCAACAGATATGCTGAATCGGTCCTTTCTTGCGGCAGCCTTTACCAAGTAAGGCAGATTGAGATTATATCACAGCGCATCCCTAATTGCAATAATCGTTCACTCAAGTTCAAGCTAAGATTGTTGTTCGTCACGGAGCGGCTCGCAATTCATGATCTACTGTGGCTTGGTCCTTCCTCCATCGATGTTATCCCGTAAGATACCCTCATATGCTCAGCATACTGTACAGTCTCTGCACTCAGGCACAAGTCTTTAATTGAAGCAAAGTATACAACTGGCTATCCACCTGGTCAGACCATATGCATTTTCTCATCCCTTTGTTGAGGAAAAACAGAGCCAGTTATGGAGTGTATTTTCAAAACGTAAAACAGGGAAACCTGAGTGTCTGGGACAGAACCTGGAGGTGGAGTCAGTGAAGATTCGGCAGAGGAGTATGATAATGCTGCCTTGGATTCTATGGTGACACAACTCCAATGAATAGGGGAGTTCAATCATGGGCATGATTTACAGTTGACTTTGCTGCTTCCATCTCTTCTATTGTTGTAAATACAATGTCTGTCGACATAATCCTCATCATATTCGAATTGGTAATCAATTTCATCATAGTTATCTCGGATATGAGCACCATGTCTGTTGGTTCTAATTAGACTATGTTTGAATGCCTGGAGTAGCCACGATCCACATTGGCATCGCCCACCTGCTATCTTCTTTGTCATCTATCCCTAAACAAGTATTGGCCTCTTCCTAGTACTTGAGAAGGGAGACGATTATGGCTACTGCTCCTCCGCCCCCGCCAAATTCTTGATTATAGAGGCAAGCACTGCAAGCAGGTCGAATTGAATCGTTTGAGCCAGGAAATAAGGCTTCTGCAGAAGGAGCTGGAGGACCTTTTAAAAAAAAACAAAAAAAATTGATTGTGTATCCGTAGCTTGCAAAGAATTGGTCATGAAGATTGAAAATACTCCTGATTGCCTTTTGTCCAGGAGAACTAAATTAGGGGCACATTCTACCTGGAACCGATGGTTTGAACAGCCTACTGAGACAAAGAGATGTTGCTGGATATGTTAGAGTGACAGCACCTCCTCTTGAATCTGTCAAGGTTCTACTTTGATGCTCCAACCAAGATAGGGATTTTGTGCAATCTCTCTAGAGAAAAATAAAATATAGTCACCTGATACTCTTTCTTGTGGCACTTGATGCATATTTAAAGGCACCAGAAAGAATAGCTGCTATTGTGATGGTGACTCCTGCAGTGATGGCTCCTCTTTTGTTGCCAAGCAAGGCTCAAGTATCAAATGATCAGGATCAGAAATAGCATCAGCATCTTAAGCAGAACTGATCTCAAACACTTGAAAGCAATGCTGGTTATGAGATACTACAATTTTTTCTGAACATGGACTTCATGTATTTTACTTGACAAACAATATAGAGTACTTTTGGCAACAAAAATTTGAGTTCTTCTTGTTAGCCTCTTTCCTTGCTATATCTTGAATCCCGTGTTGTGCAGCTCGTGCATGAACTCTACGACAACATGCCCATTGTCCAAGCACGCTTTAGGAAACCATCAAGAAAAGAATCTAAGCATTGCTGCCCATCACTCCCATGGAATGTTCTGGGGTTTGTCTGGCAGCCTAGAGTTTCGTGAGTCCACCTTGCAAAATGGAGACCCACTAGGACCGACCTGAAATCTGGGTTCCTAGTGGCCAAGGTTTGCTGACAGCATTCTAGTGTTGAGTTTTGGACATCGTACTTTATGTAGAGATACCCAAGCCGAAGCAAACCCATGCCACACTTGGTTCAAAGAGAATGAGAAAGAATAGTGATGCGCCACTCAACCTCTCTATCTGTAGGGCATAGTCCCATTTCGGTTCCCTAAAATGGCATGAATCGGGTTCTAACTTAACAACACCTAAAGGTCAAATGATGGTAAAACATTGTGAGAAGCCTCCCAGTTCTCTAGGACCACCCTTCCATAGGACGGGGGCTTTTCGAGAGTTCTGCTCAACCACTTCCCTTGATAGCTTTAGTTTTCTAATTAGGTCCTATCACATTTATGTGTGAAATTTAAAATTAGCTTCCTTAATTAAGCCTTTTAGGAAACATGGTTTGTTCGCGTAATTCACAGCATAGACATGAATACAGAGCAAGAAATCCTTTGACAAAAAAGTTCAACCAAGTTCCTTAATTTATCTTTAAGTTAATCTTTGTCTCCGGCCCATACAGAAGAAATTATGTATCTCTTATGTCCAACAAAAGTACCCGGTCCAAATTAGATGGCACCATAATTTCCATCCATTATCTAGAATAGGATCTTCCAACACCATAGACGTTGGGCCACAACAGTCTACAACTCCATTCTAGACTAGGCAAGGGGTGTCTAGAGTTCCACTGACCCCAAGTGACCTAGGAGTGAGACAACTTCCGTGGTTGGCCTTTCCACCACTCAACCTTCAACTCGTGAATCGAGTAGTGCCCTCTTGGGTTGAAATGTGGCGTGACCTTGGAGATGATCCACCCACACAAAATGTCCTTAATTAATCCAATTAAGAATCAAGGACAATCAAGGCAATCATCCCTAATATCATCTTCCAAGAAAACATTATTTTCTTCCCATAGCAACTTGTCATTACAGACCCCTGCCATGAATTTACCATCAAACACAAGCACTTGGAATAATTATCCAAATCACATCCTAGCAATCATTTTAATGCAAATTCATTTAAGATGTTGTTTGATCAATCAACAAAAACAATGGTATCCTTTTTCAAACATTGCAAGGATAGTCGCAATAACCTTTCCATCGCGTATTTTCTCTCCCCCTTGGGATCAAGAGTGGTTCTATTTAATATTTACTTAACACTCCTTCCTTCAGCTAAGGCATATGTTAGGGGTTTCAAACACTGTACAAGATATAAGTTCTATTAATCACTTACATTGATCGATGGCCTAGCCTTCTTTCCAACAAGTACAAAAGCATCGGTCTTTCCTTCGACTTAGGGTTTCCTAATCCTTGAGCCTTTCGCTTGCCCTAGAGTTTTTGTTTCATCTAGAACAACCCCAAATAGGATTGATAAACATAGTCACTATTGGATGGATCCCAAGACATCATAGTATAATTCTAATGATTGTTGTCTTTGCTAGCTATGCATAACTTCAAGATCCCAATGAATTAATAGTTCGTGATATTAGCAATACTTAAATGCAAGATCAATTTTTGTACCATCAATGTATGCTTCATATAATCTTTCACATGCATGCACCATTTATGTGCGTAACCCTTAAGTAACCTTATATGTTCTTTATGCTACATATGATTTTTTTCGCGTAGCATTGGGATGCAATGATTGTATATCAATAAAGGGTTTGTGCGATCCTCAATGCATCATATGCATAAATCTATGCAAGGTCATCTATGGTTATGGAAAGAATTATCCTAAAATCCCCTACGAGTTCATTAACTATTGAGAAATAATTCCGGGTTACTTATTTAAATGAACCCATGCGCATGCCAAGGTGATATAGCCTATGTCTCAATGAATAGCGGAGAGGATAATTAGTACATGGATATTTTGATATGAATTATCCATACCCGACTTTGTTTTCAAATTCACAGAAATGCCATGGCCGGTGGCTCCATTGTTGGATGCGGGATTACCATTGGTGCGTGTGTCTCTCCGTTTGGGGGCTATACTTTCGGCTTATAAAACTCTCTCTCTCTCTCTCTCTCTCTCTCTCTCTCTTCATCTTCTTCTTATTCTCTATGTTCTCACCTCTCTTTCTTCTTTATCTTCTTCTTCTTCTTCTTCTTCTTCTTCTTCTCTCTTCTCTCTTCTCTCTTCTCTTCCTTCTCTCCCCCTCTCTCTCTTTCCCTATGTAGCATCCAGGTGTTTCATCCTCCTTTTTTCTTACAATGGGGGGACCATGGGGGGGTTGGGGGGGGGTTTATAATAGGGAGGGGAGGGTTATTATGGGAAGGGAGGGGCGCGGGGAAGGGGTTATGGAGGCTCTCTCCTTACCCTCCACCTAGGCGCGTCAAAACGGTTGCCCTTCGCTGCATGGCAGCGAGGGATTGAGAGAGCCAGGGGGTGGTAGGCAACATGGCCTCCCCCCCCCCCATCATTGTCATCTCCATCGTCATTGACTTCGCCTTTGTCATTGTTGTATGCTTCCTCCCCCCATCACGTGTTTGGCGATGACAGGGGAAAGTAATTTAAAAAATACATTAATTTAATTATTAGGGGGTATTTCCCATGTAAAAAGGGGGACGGGGATATTAAAATTTTCTTGACCCTTATGTGACTTTTTAGAAATATTTATAAATCCATTACTCTAAGTTTATTTTTTTAGAAAATAATTTAATAGATCCCTTTGTAATAGATGCAAGATACTACAATATAGAATTGACCATAGAGCAACTCCCAAGGGTTCATAAAAATCTCTTAGTAGTTCTAGTGACTTCACAAGTTGGAAGTTCAACGTCTATTAGGCCAACACCCAAATCAAACATGAGCCCTATTAACATTCGACAACTCTTGGGCATCTAAATCCTCAATGGTTGGACCTTGGATCTTGGTGCGAGTCTAGCTTTGCTTCTCATCCTATTGAGCTCCCCATTTCCTTGAGCTTGAAGCCTTGTGTGAAGCTCTTAGGTAAACCTTGTAAAGAAAAACAAATTGATATCGTGGCCTGAATCTCTATTTGAAAATGGCAGATATGGTAATCTCTGTGCTGAGCGAGGTCTATGGAATGCTTGCCCTAGGGTTGTGTAGGCAAATATTGAGCACAAAGAGCAAGAGAGAAGTTGGAAGGTTGTCCTCCATGGCTGTTTGAGAAAAATCTTGGCAAGAATAGAGAGAAAATACCTCCTTTCAAAAAGTAATAAATTTTTAGGTTGTCACCAACACCTAGGAGTCCTTGGCAAGTTTACCTCTAAAATTTGACTGGGGGTTGAAAACAAGCTACCTTTTTTATCCCCTTGCCTCTAGATTTTTCCAAGCCTTCTGCCATAGCTTGTGTGGTCTTCAAGAAGTTTCCATCCCCAGTTTGCAATACTTCTGTATCTATAATAAAATAGGGTTTTTAGTGTTTTGAAAGGGGAAAGGATCAAAGGCTGAAAAGAGGAGCAAATCGAAAAATAGGACCCAGCATAGAAAAACTTGGAAAACACTTGCACAATGCAAGGAGTTAATGGCTACAGATACATGATTTACATGTGAATAGGAGGGACACATGGAAAGGGACTATCCCAATAGGCACCAAGTTGAAAGTAAGGAAGATTAGTGGTAAAGTTTCCAAGTCATAGTGAACCAACACAAGTCTCTCCATTCTAAAGTGATTCCCACCCTAACCCTTATGTCCCTCACATATGTGTGCTTCTACACTTACAAACCATAACAAATCACCACTTGCAAAGCAATCTCTACCCTAGATTGGGTTTGTTTCTTAGACCATAGAACAAGTCTCAAGATGAAAGATGACACAAATTGCATGGTATTCACTCACGTTTGCACATGAATAGTAGGCCTTATAAGTGGAGCTTACTAGTTGGAGGGCCATACCATTGATTGAGCAAACATCAAAGAGATGAGATAAGTACCAATTTAGGAGGGATCAAATCAATGAGTGCATCTAGTAAAATAAAGGGAGTGCATCCCCTTTAGCTTCCATGAAATGCTTTATCCCTATTCATGGCATGTTCAACATTGACCTACTTTCCCATTTTCAAAGTGGCATGCTTACCTACTTCCCCATTTTCTAAGGCTCTATCCCCCTTAGCTTCAATGACATACTTTATCCTTGTCCATGGCCTATTCAACATTAGCTCAACTTGCTTTCCCATGTCCTAAGGTTCCCCTTAGCACACACTTGTTATTGAATGCACCTGCAAGATATAGGTGCCACCTTAATTCCTTTGTATGCACCATCATCAAAACTAGAAATCATCCCTATCATTTGCTATTCCTTTTGGATCTTGAATCACCACCTCTGCATATGTACATCTGAGCTTTTAAGCATGAAGGGCCATATTACCATATTCTCATATTACCAAAAGTGTTGGTACGATACAACATGATGATCTCTTTTCCTCCATCTAGTCACTCTAAATCAGTGTAGGTGCTACATGTGTTTTTCTTTAATGAAGGTAAATCCCTAACTATCAAAGGGGCACTAGTGACATGAAAATACCATGAAGGTGTTAAAATTGATAATAGTAAATTGAACCCTCAAGGACAAACCAAACAATGCACCTTTTATTCACATCCAACAGATTCAATAGCCATTGGAATTCTGAAGCTCCACTCTAGTGCCACACTAGAACCTAAAGTAGCACAAAACCAAATTTTTATTTGTATATGACATTAATTTTCTTCCTTCTTCATGATCATGCTAGGGAGACATCATTTGGCCTACCGCACTTCTAGTCTCAAAGTCAAACTAACTGCTAGGACATGCTTTTAACTACAAGGGCATAACATGGGAGGTGGGATGTTATTCTACACTATCACCAACTCTGGACCCTATACTATGAAGATTGCTACAAATTGTAGCAGTCCACAACTCACATGACTGTTGCTCTTCCCATTAAAATTTTCTTTTACTTCTTCTATACTAAAACAAACTTAGCATTCCCTTCTCTCCCTTCTTAATTGTTAGCATTAAATAGAGATTAAAAACTTCAACTTTCTAACTTCTATTTCTATTCTACTAAATCAAAGAAAATGTTTCCTCTATTAATCTCTTTACTTGAATCAATCACAGCTATCATCATATAGCTATTCACATAGTGCAACATACCAGCAATCAAGAATGACTGCATACTGACAATAAGACTTTTCTACAAAAGTTATGGCTATTTCTTACCTGCACAAAAGATGGGTCTTAGTAGTACCCAATTCTTATCAATTGTAGCAACAACCTTCCTTGACTGCTATAGTATTCATCTTTTTTCCCTTCTCTAGTGCCCAAAAAATATGAATTAGGTGAATGCAATAGTGATTCCATGTCTGAACTATGAAGCAATTTTGAGGCCTGATTACAGTACATTATATATAGATGTTTAAAAACTTGACACAATTGGTATTGAATGAAACAGTAAACACTAAATGCAATAGTGAATACGAAGTTGATGTAGTGGATGTTATTGTGATTCCAACACTACATAGTGAAGGCACTTGCATTATTATACCAAGTGAAGGAAATTGTTTGTGGAAGATTAGCATGCATGTGCTATCTACAGCATGAAAGAATGCTCTTTGAAAATCATGGCACATTAAACCCAAAAAAGGAAAAGTAAATAATCTCCTTTATATCTTCTCTTGAATCTAATCTTCTTGATAGAAGTTCATTAGCAACCTTCTCTGGCAGGTCAAAAACTACACCTCCCACCTGTCCATCAGGAGATCATATCAAACAAAGAATATTAGAGAACAAGGGCATTGGATAGGAAATCATCTAGCTAGTAAAGTACCCTCAAGCCAATGTGGTCCTTACCTCAATGTCAGTTAGCACATGAAATTCTATGAGCATTAAGTGCGGCAGGAGGATAAACTTGCCCCAGGTAATGGGTCACCATGTCCATTATAACGTTAGTATGTCTTGGAAAAGTGATATTGAGTGTCATCCATCCCTAACCAAAAGCAATTATGAATTAGGTATAAAACGACATGGAATAGCATCAGAATCTTGACTACGTGCATCATGAAATTGGATAGAGATGTACAATTCACAACCCATATCACATTTGAGCCTCAAGGCAAAGTATAAGCTTGATACGTGTTCATGTGAGATTAAAGACAGTGAAGTGGGGATCTAATTACAACCACACATTTGAGCCAAAGCTGTAGCTAGCACTCCTGGCCCTTGTTTTGATAACAATTTCTTAACAACATGAAGAAAAATGTCCTTCAACTCTGAAGCTACATTATGTATCTTAAAAACTGCTTGCTTTGCTGAGCATTTTAATACATCCTCCCTAGCAAGAGGTTCTATATTCTCAAACTTGAATCCCAGTTCACACCCAAGTAGGTCAAGTGCAACTTTTTGCATCTAATTACACATGAGAATCACAGTGCTTTTTTTGCCAGCTTGACCTGTTTTCTCAAAACGATGTAGAAATACCTCAACATCATTTGCAACTTCATAATGAACAACCTACACAAACAATATGGTTCAACACCTCAATAACCCTCCAGAAAAAGGTACATTCATTTCCACCCAGTACAAAAAACATCAGTAACCAATGTCACGGGAAAAATATTTCATGTTGATATGAAAACATAGATACTATAGTTTTAAGAAGGCATTCTACATACTACTCAAGCCTCAAAGATACATGTTTTGTAGCTTGTGACATGGTGCAATAATAATCTCAAGGATAAACTTTGCACCGTGTACACTCCTTGCCCTTGATGACAAGTATTATGCATGGTTGAATGCAGTGATGATGATGGAAATGCATTTTTTTACAATCAACTGATAGACATGTGATTTTTCATGAAGGGACATACCCTACTTCACTTTGGGAATATGAACATGCTGATATACTATCAAAATATGATAAAATACAAAAGTGAATGTCATACTATCTCTTTTGTATGTCATCTCAATTAAAAAGTGCCACTAGATTTGCCAAGCACATGCTAGCTGTTTCCAAGATTCGGTGCATAAAAATATTGGCAAAACCAAACTGTAATATGGTACTTACGTGCATATATGGGCCCAACTTGCAACCAGGCCATGCCCCTTCTTCTCCATGCTTAACACTGAGAAAACACTAAGATCAATGATTAGTCGAATTTGACTAACATCATATAGCACGAATAAAACTAAATGTGATAAACGTGAGGCCATCTTTTACTTCAACCTCTTACTCCCTTTAGCTTAAGCTTGTCAATACCACTCTAATCTATTGTAACCCTCAGTATCCAATAAGGAAATCACAACAAATCAATAAACAGGTACTCCAAACTCAAGATCAACATCAAGTGCTTCAACTACATAGTATCTCTTAATATTACCTAGTGTTGGTTAATACTAATCTTCTTGTGCCCTTTGACACACTCAAATTCAACTCTCTTGTTGGTCTATTCTAAGTTAATTGCTATTGCTTCTGCCAAAAAAATGGGCAAAGATTCACCCTCATGCCAATTCAACGGTGTCAAGTTCCACACATAGCAAACTAGGATCAAACTAATCCCCATGAAGAAAGGCTTGTGGTCAATCACAAGTGGTCAAGAGAAGAAACCAAGGGAAGTTGCACTCTTAGTAAAATGGGAAAAAATTTATGATAAGGCTCAAGCTCTTATCAAGCATGAACTTGATGATAGCTACATTCATCATGTTGATGATTGTGAAACCTCTCAAGTTACATGAGATTAGTTAGTGTAATATTCTTGCCACAATGCTTTATATCAAGAAATAAATTTGGGCTTGAGGCGTTTAAAAAAAAATACTAGTCTATCTATCACATAAATGACCGCACGTTATTTTCTTAATATTGAGTCTTGCATTAAATCAATTCCACAATTCGACATGAAAAGACGCCTCAATGTTCCCATCCAAATAAAATAAAATATGCCTCATAAATAATATTACGACGACTTGATCGTAAAATTTTCTGCATTATATTTGATTTAGTATTCATGATTCCATTTAATGCATCAAAGATTGCATTGATTTCATAACCGCAAGACAAACCACAAAAGCCTTAATTGGTACATAAAGAATGTGTAAGAAGAGCATGATATTGAGTAAGTAAAGTATCAAAGACTATGGCATGACTTTATAAACTAGATAAGTCATGAGATAACTTGACCACAACCACTAGATGAAATCGTTTTGAAGAAAAAATACGTTTTTTAAAAATAGGCCAAAATTCATGACATTTTTTACTCCTGGAGGGAGAGAAAGCATTAAAAAACATCCCCATGCAACAATTCAATAGGTAGGCAATCAAAATGCATTTTTAATAAAGCTTAGTTGACTCTTGACAAGTAGCCAAAAGAATGAGTCAACTACATGCTCTCCCTCATGCCTATAAATACTCTCCCTCTCCTTCACAAAGAAATCAAGAAGGAAGACCTCCTGATGATGGAAAATTTTATCTGCTTCTCTTATCCATTGAAGCTTTAAGCTTGAAAGAGGAAAATGCCCATATTCTACCTCATTTACATTCTCTCTACCCCCTGTTATGCCTTTGTTCTCTATACAACCATATCGTCAAGAAAACTACTGGTAAAAATTTTTAAGATGATCTCCAATCCTCTTGAACTACCACGTCAATTTTGCCTCACATCCATGGCTCTGTGAGGTCACAGATATTCAAAAAGCTCATTTGAAGCAAGGGAAGCAAAGAACGAGACCGATGGAGAAAATGACACAGTAGGAATTGGTGAAACTTGCATTACAGTAAGCCTAAGAGAGGTAACATATCGTTGGTTTGGAAAACATTAATGTCTTATAATCTTATTTCTATATTTGGCTTCAAGCGATTATAAACACATTTTAGATTAAATACATATGAACTATCACTTAGAAAATAACTTAAATAACATAATAATTAACTACTCAATGAAAATACTCTTTCACTTAGAAAAGGATTATATTCCTGTCATAAAGAAATTATCGTATATATGGTTTATTTCATGATATTTATTGTTAGTTCATTAATGACGTATATGATCATAATAACAAAAAAAGATAGACAATGTTAGGAAAGGGAATATTGTATAATGTTTCCTTAAAAGTAACTATCTCTATTTCATTTTGCTAATGATAAATAGATGCATATGATTTTTTTAATATTTTATAGAAAATCATTTATATAATATCATGAAATAATAAATTCATTAAATCAACATAAAATTGTAAAGGAAAATATATACTAGATGCGCATAAATTAGGTGCGTAGTAATATAAGTTGATATTTGAAAGATGAAAGAAAAATTAGAATTATGATTTTTGTATTGCCTAGAATAAAGTTTTCCAAAAACAATCAACATTGCACTTAGGGCATATCTAAATGAAAATTGATCTTTCTAAATAACGTTGAAAGCTCCACAAATGGTCAGACATTGTTGATTAAACCATAGAGTATAAGTAGAATAATTTTTTTATAATAATACTTAAACAACAATGGTAAGATAGAACCCTAATTCATGCCCCTTATGGGCAAACCTCTTTTGGGCACACATCCAACCTCTATCAAGCATCATTTGCTATTCTCAACAAATTGTACATCAGATTCAGATCATGTACCTTGGTCCATTTCCATTTGGGTTCATCTGTGAGATTTTTGAGGGGTTTTAGATTAGTGGGTGGGTTGCCACCTAGCTTGTTTGTCAAGTACTCTAAGATTTCATGGAGCTCTCGCTTATCATTCTTTGGGATGTGGAATGTGACAGGGGTGGGTTGGTTACAAAAGCTTCTAGCCATCATGCATAAAGGTACTGAGGGATCATTCGTGGACTTATTGGCTACCTTTACAACATTCTTGTATTCCACCTTGTTGTTTGAGAATGGCAGATTGATTATGACTAGCACGTGCATCCAATCCTACTCATCCTTAAGGAAAGTGATATACTTTGTTAGTGGCTTGTAAGATTTCCTAACTTGAGAATTACCATTTAGCATGGTGGAGATTGTATCCAAGTTGATTGGCATGGTCTTCGAGGTATCCATCTTTACCCTTACTGCCATTTTTCGATTGCCCAAGAAGATAAGACTGTTGCCCCAATCTTTTATGGCTCGCCCATTCTGCATTTAGGGTTGTCCTAGCAAGATGTCATAGTCTACCCCCTTCATGACAATGAAATCCATTGAAATTTGGATTCTTGCAATCTTCAATGGCCAATTCTTCAACGCCTTGAATGGCTTAACTCTCATCCCATTGGCCAGTGTGACGTTGAACCTAGCATTCTCGACAGGTGGACTACCCCAAGTCTGGAGCACTGTGTGGCTAAGCAAATTGTCTCTTGCTCCAGTTTCTACAATTCCTTTCCTCATTACATCTCTTAGCACCAAGACAGGCAAGGTTGCATGCATCTTAGTGCCTTTTTAGAAAGCATTAACATGTAAGGACTTGGGCACTGAGTGCAGTGTCGAGCTCGATATTTGAGTCACTGCATCGAGGTTGTGTAGATCAGCTACCCCTTCCTTGATTGGTCCTTCCACCCACACTGCTTCAACTCCTACCACAGCGTTGGGTAGTGCCTAAGTAGGTCTCCTAGGTGCAAAGTCACGAGGATTGACACTAGATTTGTAAGAACATTGCTAGCTACCTACTTTCCTCCTAATTTCATTCTTCTTTGCCAATGGTCTTAACTAGTTTGTTGGCCCATGGTGCCTAGGCTTTGCCTATGTTGTGTTGCTCATGGTACAGATGCGTCTTTTGACTTTAGTCAAGTTATGAGACTTGTGTGCTCACACTAGAGAGTTCATTGATTTCATCTTATAATATGGGCTTTGCATCCTTTAAGAGCTCTTGGGATTTCCTCACCCACTCCTTGACCTTATATATGGCTTCAAGGTGGGACTTGGGGTTGGGGTACTCCCAACCTTAGCACTTCCTTTTTCTACAATCTTTGAAATAGATGTTTTTGCATTTGCATCTGTGACTCTTTTTCGTATGGGCAGTATTTTGGCACTCTCCATCTTAAGCATGATCTTTTCCTTAGTTCTCTTCTTCCTTTTCCTATGGATCTTTTTTCCTATTGAGGTTGCGTTTAGGTTACTAGGCCCTCGCAATGATATGCTAGCTTGCTTTGTCTGTGCTTGGGTCATAACATGCAACGGGATGGACACAGCCTCTCCATTGAGTGTTTCAACTTCAAATAGCCCCAATGGAACTATTGGCATGATTACTAAAGTAGAGGATAGTCTCCTTCTATGGAAATCAGTGAATAGATGGGTGATTTTGCACTATGGGCATCTGAGGTCAACCTTCTCTCTATTGGCTTACTTCCTCTCAAGACAATGTGAATAAATGTGTCTTGGGTGACCCCAAGTCCAACATTGGATTGGTGGTTCAACCCTCCTAGACCTCTACCTCTACTTCTACCTCCAGCTAATGCCATCATCAGCATGGTTGATAGTCTATGAGAATGGGGTTGCCCTCTTTGTCATACAAGACATAAGGGTTCACATATGCCTCCTCATCATCTCATTCCTCCACGTAATGGACTACAAGATCACTCAATGGGTGGGTTATGAAATGTCAAGGTGGACTAAGGATGCATGTGGGATTAATCTCCATTCTAGGGATGGACAATTTCGATTGTTAGATGATGGAAGAGCCAAGACGTTTGGCGGCCTATTCCCTAGGTATGACTAGTTGTTGTACAATTGTAAGTATGGAAGCCTCCTTTGTGGCTTGCAATTGTTGGGAGCTGAATTCCATTGTAATGCATGCATTGTACATGTGGGCATGTAGATCTACTCACTATCTATTGCAGCCTTGCTAACTCCATCCTCATCTTTGCTAGCTATTGGATTTAGTCAACACTTTTCCCTTTATCTTGGATGCCTAGGACATACCATGTTTCAGATATTGTGGTCCTCTCTAAGGGTTTAGGAATTAGTATTGTCTCCATTCAAGCTTGTAGAGCTTGTCTCTTTGAGCTGGTCATCCACTCGTATGACCTCTTCAAAGACCCTAGCTAGCGTGTCTCTCGGCAAGCTTGAGTTTCCCGCCAAGGCCTTTTAGAGTTCCTCACTGTGAGTTCCATTTACGAAGATTGTGGAGACCGCTCTCTCAGTGGGCCGTTTGAAGAGACTTTGCATGTGGGTATTATAATCCCTGATGTCCTCCTTGTCCTTCTACTTGACGTTCATCGATCTAACCATGAGATTGTCAAAATACCCAACCTTAAAGAACCTATTGATAAAGAGATTCTTGAGGTTGTTAAAGTTATTGTGCTCTGCCACATCTAACCTGGTGTACCATGTCCTACCCTTATCACCTAGGCAAAGGAAAAAATCTTGCGAGTGTTAGGAAAGGTTTGTGAGGTTGTTAGCCTTCAAGACTTGCTCAAACTGGTCTACGAAGTTGTATGGATCATTGCCCGTATTTGTCTAGCTGCTTCGCAATTGCGGGGATTTTTGATTGGCACTTGGAGCCTTGGGTGACTCCTAACCCTATGAGCAATGAGGTTGCTAAGGCTACTGTACTTTCCTCTTTGCATATGTACTGTCTATGAGCCACTTCATGAGAAGCTCACTCAACATCAAATCTATCTCTTGTGCTCTCTCCCTCTCTGCATTAGGTCTAATATGATTGCTATTGGCTAGAGCTAGACTTCTCGCATCTCAATGTCTCACTGCAATGTCCTCGTTTGTTGCTTGTGGTTGTAAGCTGTTATCTTTTGTACTGATAGCCATGCTAATCTCCTCTCCTCCTTGAGGTTTGCAATGATGTCTTCTGATGGCCTATCGTGGTGGTCCATCCTGGTTTGTAAGTCGTATTTCTTCACCACCTCTTGGATGTCTATTGGGAAATATCCCAAGCCAATCTCCCAAGAGCTTGTCATTCTCGTGGTTGGAGTGGGTCCTAACATGTCTGCCACTTCTTGCTCCACTAGGTTGTTGATGAGATTGAGTAAGTTAGGTAGTGTTGTGCCTCCAATGGTGTTAGTTTGTCAATGCCTCTAGTGTTCTCTGTTGACTCTCTCTTGGTCTGAGGGTCATCTCTTATTAGTGGGTTCATTCTACTTGTTATGTCTAAGTGTGTTCCTTCTTATTACAAATATCCCTCAACTTACGTCCACTCAATATGTGCATGGTGATCTTTTCATGCATAGAGAAAAATCAAGCTTTTAACTTTCAAGTGCACTTCCAATGACAACAATGTGGGGTGCAAATGCAGATTGATGAATGCAATTCTTGCTCTCCCCCTGTTGCGTTTTTTGCCAAATATAGATCTAAGCGCAATTTCTGGTCACTCTTTTGGGTTCTCTTAGGGCCTCTATCACATTCCTTAGCTGGGTCACGGAGTAATCGGGGTCTATGGGTCAATTTGGACTCTAAATGGGTGGATAGCTAACGAGTTCACTAGCTGTCACTTGTAGGTCCTCAAGTCGCACTTTCCATAGTGAGGAGGCTCTATGAGCTATCAAATGCATCAGGATGGCTATCGAAAGGTTTCCCTATTGCAAGAGGTACTCCACCTAGCTTGGGATGTGTTGGATCTAGCAAATTTTCCTATCATCTTCTAGTTCAATTTGTAATGTCCGATTTGCAGGTATCTGATTATCAAAATTGGACTATTTAATTTCGATCGGTCCAATTGTCTAATTCTAATGTGTTCAATTTTGAGAGATTTGAGTGTTTGATTCTCAATCATCCGACTGTCCATGATTCCATTATTCGATTATCTGATTGTCAAAATCGAACTGAGCCACATGTCTGATTGAACAAATTGGGTGGTGTCTGAGTGGTCTGATTTTCAAAATGGGATTGTCTGATTATCCGAAATTGGACATCCGAGTTCGATTCTTGGAATTGAAATGTGTTACGTGTGTCTGATTCTAACGGTTGTGGATTTAGACAAGGTAAAAAACAATTCGACGGTAATGATTCTGGGCCTACCAAGCCACACAAACTTCCAGAATGCAAGAATGGACAAGGGGCAAGGTTTGTATATACCTGACATAGGTGGAAAACACCCATACGCAACAATCAATGTGTGATGTGCCCTAGAACTCTCTCAAGCTCTCAAGCTCTCTCTTTCTCTCTCTCTCAAGCTCTCAAGCTCTCAAGCACACACACACACACACACACACACACACTCTCTCTCTCTCTCACATCACTACTGAGATTGAAACTAAGCCTTTACCCCCTCTTCCTTGGGTTTGAAACCCTCATTCTAGTGCATGAGTGTTGCCCCATTTGTGCTCTTTCTTTGTCAATGGATTTCAACCCCTTTTTTCCCTTGTTTTTACCCTATTTTGAGCCTATTTATAGCAGTAACTCTAAAGAGATTTGATTCAATTTCTTGGTCCTATCCTACTCCAAATGCAACAAAAATCAAAGCTCAAGTAGTGGAATGATTTATCCTACTTGCCTAATCATTGAAAACTCAAAATACTTACTTGCTTCAAAGATTAACTCCCAAATCTCATATCTACATCAAGCACTGGTTAGGGGATGAAACCCTACTTCGACGCTCGATTTGGAGCATGCAAGTGCTCAAGCTTAAATCCACTAGTCCCACTAACAAAATCAAAATGAAGTGGAATCTTATGCTTCGCCACCAATGTAAAGAAGGAGATAGGAGAGAGAGAGTGTAGAAGAGAGATAAAGACTATAGGAAAAGAGAGAACTATAGAGAGAAGAGAAAGAGAGAGAAATAAAGTGATGAGGAGAGAGAAATACTAGGAGTAGAGAGAGAGAGAGACAAGAAGAGGAGAGAGAAATGGCTCGCAGCCAATGGAAGGACAGGGAAGAAGGTGAAAGGAAATATGTATATTTATCAAAATGGTACCCTAACCAGGTCCTTGTACATCCTAAATATCCCATTCGTGTAACGGGGTATTTGCATGTGCTATCCCCGTGTAAGACCCTCTAATCCCATTCTTTACATTCCATCTTAAATCGGAAGGTTTTTGCCCTCAAAAACAAAAAGAGGACGTATTGGTATGGCTGGGTGTGGGGGATCTTGTGGAACGGTGGCCTATAAGCATGTATGCAGTAAGAGCATGAGGGGAGAAGGTAATTCGGTACAAAGATAGGCACCAATTCCAAATAAGAAGGGCTAGACAACATCAGACAGCATGCTGTCCCAAACAGGCCTACAGTGGAAAACTAATCATAACTTGCCATGGGCAAATCCAAACAAGACATTCCGCATGTCAAAACAAAGCTCGTTGAGCGTACTTTTAGCCCAGGTAGATCATGCATGGGTGCAATTAATGCAGCCCAAAACTGCTCAAAAAAAAATGGCTATCTACTGCAAAACATGCCCAAATCAAGTTGTCCTTCAGCCAAGGTTGCTGCCTCAAGGTGAGGGGATTGCACTGAGGGAGTGCTGATGTAGATAGATCTTTTCTTTAACCCCCAGGATCAAATGGATAAGCTGCATGGTAAGCATCACCAGCATACAAGTCATCCATGCAAGTGTGGGTCTCTGCACTGCCATCGGGGTCAAATGGAAAGTGGTTATCCTTTCCATGCATTGGGTTACCATCCACAAGTAAAGCTAGAATGGTCAGAACCACTAGTTGTTGCATCTATTCTACCATAAGCATCATATGATTAAGCTCGGTTAGTGCTTGGATGTTGTCAATAACACATGGGGTTGCATAAGCTAAAAAGTTTACTGCATTAGCCCCTAAGTGCTGCATATTCATGGACCCTGCATTCTTAGTGATGTCCAAGCATTCAAACTACAGGTCTGTGGAGTGAAGGGGCTCCTGCATGTATTCATGATCATCCAAATCCACGTGTTGCCCATGATCTTCTTTCTTGAACTGAAGTTCTTGTTGTGGACCCATACCAAAATGGTCTTCAACAATATCTTCTCCATCCTTTGCATCATAATACTCTGATACCGGTTCTGATACGTTTGAAGTCTATGTCCAGAACACTTGCATCCTCCCTGAAGCCCTCATTGGCAAGTCCTTGTATCTAGCTACTCACGATTTCATCTGGCATGCTTGATAGTTGATGATCTGATGACCTCAAATCATCACCATTGTCTTGGCAATGGCCTATTGGCCATGTTACATTTGAGTTCTCTTCAACATTGGATTGGCTCAAGCTAGAACATTCATTCGTGCCTCTTGGCAAAGCTACTGGTGTGTCCAGCGGCAACTTGGGAAGTGAAAGCGATCCCCCAGACACAGTCTTAAAGGCAAGCCCAGGGCTGCCCCTGTAAAGCTCCCCTACTGAGATGAGATTAGGCCATGTCACGGATAGAGGGCATTCTTTCTATTTGTGAACAAATTGGGAAAGGACCTACATGTGCCGTTCTTGAAGGAAAGGACAGAAGATACAAAAGGCTCATAGAGCAGCCTACTAGAAGAGAAGAAGGCAGATGACACATGCTCGAAACCAAGAACACATCTATGCTCTCTGGCTTGAGCTTCAACTTTCATGCATTTGCAAGATCTCTCACACTTTCCTTGGTTTTGGGAGGGAGAGTAACATGACCCTCCTGTGACAAAGAACCCAGACCCTCAAGAATGTGAAGGCATGCCTTGTGACTAGCAGAGGTACCACCAGACTCTTCTTTTTCTTGCCTCCTAGGCCTTGCTCTGAAGGTTGATATACTCCTCCACAACCATGAGATCCATGGCAACAGGATTTGGTGCACACGTTAATGCAGAATGCAGCTCTTTGCGCAGTGCATTCATATCCTTTTTTATACTTTACAAGTGTGCTACATCTTGCTCCATGGCAACTGCATAGTTGAGGACTCAAAAACAAAGAATTGGCTCAATTCTGATATGGGGATATGGATGCCTGACTTCCATCAAAAGATCATGTCTGCGGGCAAGACTGCCAGCTATGGCACTTTTGTAGGCTGCTCTTCTTGTTTGAGCCAGCTATGGCACTTTTGTAGGCTACTCTTCTTGTTTGAGCAAGTGACCAAATATCGCATGTACTCTAGATGGTTCTTGTGAGATGGATGAGAATCCAGGAGCAGAAATTTTGTCAAAGGCAGGTTGAGTAATTGGTTGAACCAAATTGGTTGCAGGGAAGAGCAGATGACATTGGCACATGCAATGGAGTGGATTTGATTGTAGATGGTGAATTTATTGTATTGGCATATGCAATGGAGTTTGGGATGTCATGACAAAATAGTGTAATGCCTGTTGCATTTCAGAATTGAGGCTGCTTATTTGTTATCTTCAGACGATCAGACCATTGAATCTTCTTCCTCTGCATCTTTGCGAGCTCAGTTTAAAGATACTAATGAAGTTGGTCATCCATTGGGACTGGTAGAGTCTTCAAGATTATCATCATAGCCTTCTTCACATGCAGCAACCTTGGTGAACCAGTTTAGTAGTGCTACTGCGAATACAGGACAACACTATGTTGAGATTCCACATGATGTGAAGGAATAAGATGATGGCTCTAGTGTTGAAGCTGATGAAATACCTCTTGACAATGTGACTTCTTCAACATATATGGATTCTGTCTCAGTAGCTTCTGTAAAGCTACAAGAGTTGAGTTTCTGTGATGAACCGGTTATAATCGCAAACCATTTGAGAGTTTCAGATGTAGATTGTACTAAGCTGAGCTTTGGAAGCTTTGAGTCAGGTGTGGAGGGCCTTTCTGTGAGCTTTGCATTCGAAAGTAAAAGCCCTTCATTTTTTGTTGGTGAAGTTATAGTTGATAATGAATCAGTATCCCCGAGTGAAGCTCCCACATTGAGGTCAACTATTTTGGCCCCCAACTCTGGTACCCAGGCTGACCTACCAGTCATAGTGAGCAATCTTGAATCACCTTGCAAGTTAGAGTCAAGAAAGCCAGTACTTAAGTGAAGATTCCCGGGTTCAAGATGTTACTCATCTATCCATGTTTTGCAACCATATTCAGACCCTATCCACGTGCTTTGTAGAGCTTCCGTTTGGCCAAAACTTTGCAATGGGAGGGGTGAGGGCTGGGGTGATGGGAATCCGGACAGGCAACAGGGCTTTGTTGCAGAGAATGGCAAGGACAAGAGTGGAGAATGCTCAAAGAAGAAGGATCCTTCCCAACATGGGAGAAGAGTAGAAGTAAGATCTCGGGCTGCAAGACTCCATAGCTTTCAAGAAGCTTAAAGGGAGAAGAAGAAGACCGCCTTTACAAAAAGTAATTGAAACCCAAGCCTTCACCAACTCTGTGGCTCCTCTTTCAAGAAGTTACCTCTAAATTTTGCTTGGGATTTGAAAACGAGCTGCCATCTTTGTCTGTCTGCCTCCATTTTTGGTCCAAGCTCCATTTAAGACTCCAAGAAAGGCTGCCATCTTTGCCTACAGTACTCCCTATGTACCTGTGTGTTTGAGTAACTAGGGTTTCTGACTAAAAGGAGACTAGTTTTGAAAACTAGGAGAGAGAAAAGAAGGACCAAAGAACCAGGCTCTGATACCAACTGTAAAGAAGGAGATAGGAGAGAGAGAAGGAGAGGAGAGAGAGAGTGCAGAAGAGAGATAAAGATTGCAAGAAAAGAGAGAAGAACTGTAGAGAGAAGAGAAAGAGAGAGAAAGAAAGTGATGAGGAGAGAGAAAGACTAGGAGTAGAGAGAGAGACAAGAAGAGGAGAGAGAAATGGTTGGCAGCCATGGAAGGATAGGGAAGAAGGTGAAGAAGGTGAAACGATAGATGTATATTTATCAAAATGGTACCCTAACCAGGTCCTTGTACACCTTAAATACCCCATCCGTGTAATCGGGTATTCGCATGTGCTATCCCCATGTTACCGTGTAAGACCCTCTAATCCCATTCTTTACAACCAAGACTGTAGAAGACGGCTTGTTGTTTCAAGTATTTCAAGCAAGCTATAATGGCTATCTCTCACCTAGTTGATGTGCTTCCAATCCCATGAGTATAGTGAGAGCTTACCTTCTTGCTCGAATGAGTAGCCTTCTCCCTCAACCACTTCGGTAGCTCCATGATCTCTGATGCGAGCTGAAGCAAGCTCAACATGTCAAGCTCCATCTGCCATATCCATGTGCATGAGAGAAGAGAAGAGAAGAGAAGAAGAGAGGAGAAGATGGAGATCTTCTCCACCATAGTCCCTCACTCTCACACACTCACTCCCTCACACTCTCACACTTCCTTTCTCAAACACAAGCACAAGTACAAGAAAGTGAAGAAGGAGAGAAGAAGAAGAGAGCTACTTCTGCCACACACCAAGAATGAGCTTCTCCTTCACTTTTTGAGTTTATATACAGCCCTAAATCCCTTGGGCACCCATCTCCTTTTTTACATGATCAAGCATCTTGTCAAGGTCCTCTTTTCCTATTCCCTTCCCTTTAACTTATCCCTTTACCTATGCTCATCTAGATTTTACAATTTGCACAAGAGGGATTCTAGAGCTCTTTTATAAAATTTTAGGGGTGTCTTTCATTTAAACTTGCACCTTCCCTCTTTTGCATTTTTCTAAGATTGCTTTTGTGCCTTTTGCCTTTTCTCCTTCTTGTTGACTTCATTAGGTTCGCATTTCAGAATTTTCTTGGATTTATTTTTTCTTTCATTTTTTCTTATCCTATACTGGGGTTAACATATAGTTAAAACAAAATACTTTGAAATTTTTATTTTTAAAGTATACAAAGCAATCATACAACTTGTAAAAGCACTATTTCAATCTATCCACCTCTCTTAGGTCCAAAGTACGGTTACCCCCCTATGGTACTCTATATATGACCAATAGAAGCTGAGTATAATGTGTAATATCCTATATAGGGCTTAGAAAATTTCTTAAATTACTTTGTTGTCATTTCTTCAACGAGCTAATCACCAAGACCCACGGACTACTTATTCCTTTAAGCATTTCAAGCTGAGAGCTATAGCTACCTCTCACATAGGCATGTGCACTCTTCCACACAAATGTAGTGAGCTTACATTTGATTTCAATTGAGTGTCTCCTCCCATGAGTCCACCGATAGATCCACGATTCAAGATGCGCCCTCAAGAAAGCTCTATCTCCAACCTCAAAGCTTTGACCTCCATAGCCATATGTGTAAGAAGTGAGAAGAGAAGATGACGAAGATAAAGAGAGGAGAAGAAGAGCTTCTCCATGGTTCCTCACTCTCTCGCACACTCTCTCCCTCTTGTTGAGATATCGAGCTCCACTCGTGATACGCCAGGGTGACCGTTGTGTATTTATGTCACCGACTTGTCAGTTGCAGACGCGGTTGGTACACCGCCCATGAATAATAGCTACATGATAGCTATCCTTATCTACTCTAGTTCGTGGCTCAGTTAGTATGCCACCTTAGTTAGTTGAGTTTGGTTTGAGACCCATATTTAGGGTTCTTCTATTTCTTTGTAAGAGAGTTCTTTTGGCTTACACACAACTAAGAAGAGAAAAACTGTTTTCAGCCTCCACCCTTGTGTGTCTTCCCCCATTGTGCAAGCAAGAAAGCTTTAAGCGAGACTCCTTCCTTCTCTCCCACAATCTTGACATGGTATCAGAGCCTTGTTCGTGGTAAGGAGCTCAAGAAAGCAAGCCAAGCTCGCGGTGGTCTGGTAAGAGGAGCAGTGTTGCTTTCATTTTCTGTTTTGGGAGCAGATCTCTGCAGGTAGCACAGCCGGAAATTGCAGGAGTGCATTGTCTCAGGTTGAGACGCCCTTCGCGGTGAAGCAAGAGGGCAGTATATGCTGCGGGATAGGGCTTTAGCCCTTGGCGACCTTGTTTTTTTGATTTGAGGCCATTTCGGGGCCTGTTTTGCAGACGGAAGTTTTCTGCACGCACTCAGGAAAAGGCTCAGTTTTATGCTGTGCAGCCACTGTTCTACAGGTCGGTGAAAAGTTACTGTAGAGATTGCATCGTATGCTTGTGCGCAGAGACATTGGGAGTTTCAGAATCATCCTTGGTTCCTGTTTATGCAAAATCGTCACTAAGAAGTGACTGTGTGGTCAAATACTACTTTCGCCAGTTTTGCAGATTTGCCCTTGTGAGGGTGAAGCTGTGTTTTTTGCAGTGACAGAATTTCTTGCAGTATTTTGTAATGGCGTCTGATTCTCTTTCACAGATTGTCACTGAAAAGCTTGACAAGAACAACTTCCAGGCATGGAAGTTTAGAATGACGAATTTCCTTATGGGAAAAGGATATTGGGAATTTATTGCAGGAAATGAAGAAGAACCAGTTCTTCCTGATGTTCCCAATCAACAGCAAATGCAGGCATTCAAAGCATGGCATGAGAGAGCCAGGAAAGTTATGTACTGGCTTTCTATCAGTATTTCAGACTCTATGATTGTGCATATTCAGGATGCAAGTACACCAAAGGAGGCATGGGATACTTTGTCAAAAATGTATAGCACAAATACACAAGCCAGGAAAATGCAGCTCAAGCAAGAGTTGCATAATGTGCAAAGAGAAAATATGAGCATCAATGACTACCACATGAAGGTGAAGAAGATTGCAGATGCACTTGCTTCCATTGGGTCGCCAGTGGAAGATGATGATTTAGTTTCTGTGACCTTGAATGGCCTAGGAAAGGATTATGCGCAGTTTCGGACATCCATTTCCGTCCGTGAAAGATTTCCTGATTTTGAAGAGTTGATTGCTCTTCTAATTTCTGAGGAGCAGAGAAATGGTGGTGCATCTTCTTCAGGAGGAACTTCAAAAGAAGCTGTCTTCTACTCAAATGCTGGAAGAGGTAGAGGCAGAGGTAGAGGAGGCCGATTTGGAGGCCGTGGCAGAAATCAGAATATGCAGCAAACTCAAGAAAACCAGTCCTATGGAGGAGGACGTGGTAACTCTAGAGGCAGGGGGAGCCAAAGAGGTCGTGGTGGATGGCAAAGAGGTCAAAATGCAAACAGTAATGTTGAATGCTACTACTGTGGTAAAATGGGTCATATGGCTAAAGACTGCTATAAAAAGCAGAATGACATCATGAATGGAAAACTGCAACAAGGGAATTATGCATCTTCTAACAGACAGGGTGATGACAGAAATGAACATTTGTTCATGGTGCAGCACATGAACAATTCTGTGACAAGTGCAGAAGAAAGCAATGATGTATGGTATGTTGACTCAGGTGCATCAAACCACATGACAGGTCATGCAGAATGGATGGAGGATGCAAGGAAAATGGAAAAACCAGGATTTGTGGAGACTGGTGATGATACTGCACATCCTATTGTGCAGATTGGAAAAATTCCCTTGTCTATGCAGGATGGGAAAAAGAAATACCTGTCCGATGTATTTCATGTCCCGAATATCACCAAGAATCTGGTTTCTGTCGGTCAAATGGTTGAGCAGGGCTTGCAGGTCAGATTTAATCCTCATGGATGCTTTGTTGAGGATATGAAAAATAAAGGTCGCTTGATAGCAAAAGGAAAGAAGAAGGGCAGAATGTTTACGTTGGATGCAGACATGTCTGAATTGAGTGCAGCAATGTTTGCACATGGGACCGGTGTAGTTGCAGATATTGATATCTGGCATAAACGCATTGGTCATGTTAATGTACAGCGACTTAAATCAATGCAGGCCCAAAATATTGTTGCAGGTTTGCCAAAGTTCAAGGTTGCAGAAATGCATAAGGTATGTGAAGCCTGTCAGTTTGGAAAACAGGCAAGGAAACCATTTCCTAGACATGTTCAAGAGAGTGAGAAGCCATTGGAATTAATCCACTCTGATGTGTGGACTACTAAAGCTGCATCTCTTGGAGGCTGTCATTATTTTGTCACTTTTATTGATGACTATAGCAGAAAAGTTTGGGTGTATTTTATGAAAAAGAAAAGTGAAGTTTTTGGGCATTTCAAAACTCTTAAAGCTATGGCTGAAAAAGAAACAGGTCTGCAAATAAAATGCCTAAGGTCAGATGGAGGGGGAGAGTACCTCTCAAATGAGTTTGCAAGGTTCTTGTAGGAGCATGGCATAAAGCAGCAATATTCATGCAGTTATACCCCACAACAAAATGGAATTGCAGAAAGGAAAAATAGGCATATTGGAGAGGTATCTCGTGCCATGCTCAATGAAAAAGACTTGCCAGATTTTTATTGGGCTGAAGCAGTTGCTACAGCAGTCTACATAATGAACAGGACTCCCACTGCAGCAATACATGGAATGACTCCAGAGGAGAGGTATACTGGTAGGAAACCAGATATTTCTCATTTGAAAATTTTTGGTTGCATTGCCTATGTACATGTGCCAGATGAGCTGAGATCCAAGTTGGATCCAAAAGCTGAGAAGTGCATCTTTATTGGTTACTCTCTGCAGCAAAAAGGGTATAGATGCTATAACCCTTCTACTCGTAAGTTTACAGTGAGCAGAGATGTTGTTTTTGATGAGATGAGTAGCTGGTATAAACCAGTAAATGTGATTGATGATGTAGATGCACAAAATGGTAATGCTGCACAAAATTCACAGCAGCAGTCACAAAATATTAGTGGACCTGGAGCATCTTCTAGCAGTGGTTCACATTCTTCGCCATGGACAGGCAGATTGAGATCAGGAGAATCTTCTCAAAGCAGTGCAGATGGTGGTGTGCAGGTATCACGAAAAGGAAAAGAGAAGGTTGATCAGCCCATGTTTGATGTGAATACAGGTCACTCTTATGTGGATGGTGAATCCAGTGGCTCAGAACAGAGCATTGATGATGAGTTGGGTATTCCTTCTATTGTTACACCTGGAGTAAGGAAGACCAGGGATGTTTTGAGAGCACCTGGGAGTGAACCTACTTTGCACAGGTCTACGAGAGCTAGGTATCCTGTGGATAGGCTGAAATATGATGGATTTACAGCCATTCACTATGCATATATGGTCAAAGTGATACATGAACCAAAACCCACATCTTTTGAGCAAGCCATGGGAAAAGAAAAATGGGAGAAAGCCATGGATGAAGAAATGGATGCCTTGGAAGCAAATGCTACATGGGAATTGGTACCTTTGCCTAAAGGTAAGAATGCAATTGGCTGTAAGTGGGTTTATAAGGTGAAGCACAATGCTGATGGTTCTGTGAACAGATACAAGGCAAGATTAGTAGTCAAGGGGTATGCACAAACATATGGCATTGACTATGAAGAAACATTCAGTCCGGTTGCAAGAATGGCAACCGTAAGAGCAGTCATTGCTATGGCTACATCAAAGGGATGGTCTTTACATCAGATGGATGTAAAGAATGCCTTCTTGCATGGTGATTTGCAAGAAGAGGTCTATATGGAGCAGCCACCAGGTTATGTGCATGATGTTCATCCTCAGTTTGTTTGCAGGTTGAAGAAAGCCTTGTATGGCTTGAAGCAAGCACCTAGAGCATGGTCTGACAAGATAGGACAGTATCTTGTCACTATTGGCTTTCAGATTTCTAAGGCAGATTTCTCACTTTATGTGAGAAAAACAGAGAAAGGTATTATGCTACTTGTCATTTATGTTGATGATTTGATTATGACAGGTGACAGTGATGAAGATATCCTTCATGTGAAAATGCTATTGAAGCAGAAGTTTGAGATGAAGGATTTGGGAGAGCTGCGTTATTTCTTGGGCATTGAGGTGATTAGATCACCAAGTGGGATACAGCTCTTGCAGAGGCAGTATGGATTGGACATGCTGTCCAAATATGGGATGACAGGCTGTAAGCCTATTTCAGTTCCTTTGGAGCAGAATGTGAAGCTGAGCACAGATGCAGGTGAGCTTCTGGAAGACCCTACTATGTATAGACGCATAGTAGGAAGCTTGATTTATATGACTATTACCAGGCCAGATTTGAGCTATGCTGTTGGATTGGTAAGTCAGTTTATGCAGGCTCCAAGGAAACCACATTTGGATGCGGCTAGACGCATACTCAGGTATGTGAAGTCCACATCGCAGTATGGACTATTTTATGAGACTGGGGTTCAGATACAGTTGCATGGATACACTGATGCTGATTGGGCTGGTAGTATTTCTGATAGACGATCTACCAGTGGATATGTGTTCTCTTTTGGGAGTGCTGCAGTCACTTGGAGCAGCAAGAAACAGCCTACAGTTGCCTTGTCGAGCACAGAGGCTGAGTACAGGGGTGCAGCAATGGCTGCATGTGAGGTAGCTTGGTTGCATAAGCTACTTTATGATATGCATCAGTCTACAGATGGGCCAGTTGTCATTTATTGTGACAACATGAGTAGTATACACTTGGCAAATAACCCAGTCTATCATGCTAGAACAAAGCACATTGAGGTGCATTATCACTATGTGCGAGAGAGGGTTTTACTAGGTCTTATTGATCTAGTTTATGTCAGCACAGAGGATCAGGTAGCTGACATATTCACGAAGGCATTGGGCGCAGAGAAGCTGCGCAAGTTCAGAGACCTGCTTGGTGTGCAGGAATTGGGATTGAGCTCGAGGGGGAGTGTTGAGATATCGAGCTCCACTCGTGATACGCCAGGGTGACCGTTGTGTATTTATGTCACCGACTTGTCAGTTGCAGACGCGGTTGGTACACCGCCCATGAATAATAGCTACATGATAGCTATCCTTATCTACTCTAGTTCGTGGCTCAGTTAGTATGCCACCTTAGTTAGTTGAGTTTGGTTTGAGACCCATATTTAGGGTTCTTCTATTTCTTTGTAAGAGAGTTCTTTTGGCTTACACACAACTAAGAAGAGAAAAACTGTTTTCAGCCTCCACCCTTGTGTGTCTTCCCCCATTGTGCAAGCAAGAAAGCTTTAAGCGAGACTCCTTCCTTCTCTCCCACAATCTTGACACCTCTCCCACACACTCTCTCTCCCTCTCTCATACACAAGAAGGAAGCAAGAGCAAGAAGTAAGAAGAGAACAAGTTTGGCCACACACAAGAATGAGCTTCTTTGTTTATTTCTTGACTTTTGTACATACCCTATCCCTTCCTTGGGTAGCCATCCCCTTTTTGGTCCAACATTTATCCATTCCTCTTCTCTCTTTCCTCCTTCTTCTTATTAGAATTAGCCTTAGCCTATGCCTCTTATTCTTTATAACTTGTACGGCAAGGTGCCCGATGCTCTTTTACAAAATGAATTACAAGGCACCGAGCACTCTTCTTGATAAACTATTAAGATGTGCTTATTCTTGTGTACTTCCTCCTACATTTAGATTTTTTCCTATGCTTCGTGTCTTTAGATTTTTCTAAGTGTGCCTTTGTCTGACGTCTTCCTCTTTCCTTAGGACTATCTTTCACTTCTACTTTCTAGATTTTTTCTGGTCTTGGACATCCGAAGGGCTAACAACATTACCCCCTCCTAGTTGAGTACCAGTCCTATAGCACTTGATGGTATAGAATAAAAATGTTGAAGGAAGGTATAGAATGGTGCTTGGGATCTTTGGAAAGGTGGATCACGCTGAGAATTCTTTGTTAAGTGAGTTTGGGAGGTTGCCGATGTTGAAGCTTGATGTTTGGTTGAAGATGGCCTTCATAGTTGTTGGTTTGCTATGTTTCTCTAAAATGTATCTGAAAAGAGAAAGAGTGCACTTCCTAGGGGGAATATCTTATTGTGCTGTGCATTGTGCAAGTGAGGGTGGAATTGGGAGATGGGTTGAACAAGCCTAAGGTGTTGTCCCATACCTGAGGACCTAGTTTGTGTAAATGGAGGTGCTATGAGTGACTTCAAGAGATAGGTCTATTAAACATGTCCTAGCATTGATGTGCCCTAAGTTGTGATGTGGGGGAAGAGTAGGTTGGTCCCTAGGTGCAGTGATTGTGACACTCATAGAGTAGAGATGGGTGATTTCATTTTTGTGATCATTTTCTTTCCACTTCTTTCTCTTATTTGTCTTTTTATTTTTATTTTTATTTTATTTTCTTTTTCTCTTCTTTTGATTTGATTTTTTTTAATTACAAAGGGAGCACATTAAGTGGCATCCCTTTCATAAGTAGAGGCCAAGATCTGTAAAGGATTAAGAGCTTTGCTTAGAAAGGCCCTACTCTACATATACCCCTTCAAATTAGCTCTTACATTGAGTGTTGCAAATGACAAAACCAAGTGGTTACACACAGTGAATCTACTATCACTCATATCTTCAAATAGGTTCATACAAAATGCTGGCAAGAGGGTGGCTCTCATCATGAGTCACACCATTGCATAGTTATCTATTCTGGCATTGATATGAAAAAACAAGGGTGGTAACCACTCTTTCTTTGCAGTAGGTTTTTGTTTTAATAGTATTCAAAATAGATAGAGATAGTTACAAGCGATAATGAATATAGGATCTGGGCATGAGGAGAAGTCTTTGAGGAAACTTGCTATTGATGGGGAGAGGTCCCTTTTAGTGAAGGTGAGGCTTTCTTCAAAGGTCGAGGCCATGGGGGATTCACTAGTAGTAATAAGGAGACGTCACCTGCGTGCAAGAAATATATAAAAATACCCCTTATCTACCCCCTATTTATGGGACCTTACCTTATAAATTGTACCTTCCTTCCCTTAAATAACCCCCCTCCCTTACACTCATGTGGTACCATACGGTAAACCCTAGTGGACCCCCCAAGGTCGAGGCATTCACGTTATAGATTAGAGGGAAGTCGTACCCACCATGCACCTCCCTATTGAAGTAAACTCCAATCCTCTTTAGGTAGGGCATGTAGGTAGGATCATCCCTTTCATGTGGTAAGGTGCTATAGAAAGCCATCCAAGCCTCGAAGTTAAGAGCCCCGAATATTTGTGCGCCATACTTAGAATAAGCTTCATATCCTTCCACTCTCTAGGTTTCTTTCACCACCTTGTCTTCCTAGTAATCAACAAACTTGTGTTGTTGCCACCTTGTGGGGTGTCTCATTCTTTTCTCTAACCATATTCTTTCTAACCTCGCTGAGAGCTTTATTATGTCCTCCACCACCCTTGGAGATAATACCCTATCTAGTGTTTGAGGGAAGGTGAAGGAGAAGTCAAAAAGGTAGTTGGGTTCTCCCATTCCTTCCACACTATAATTTCCTACCCCCAGTTTATAGGGTCTCACTCCTTGCTTTGAGGGATGGCCACCTATTGAACTTGCAGTGGCTTGTGGCTTGGAGCTTCCTCTAGGCTAGTTCCACTTTCTCTCTACATTTGTGCCTCATCTCCACCATCCTTTCATGTGATATGGCTTGCTTTGGTTGCTCTTCTAGCTATTCTTGTGTGGAGCCCGAAGAAAGACACCAAGGAAAAGGAATTTCTACTGCAAGAAAATCTATCTTGTAACATCAACAAGCTTTTATTTCATTCTTTTGAGAAGCATAACAAGGAAAAGAACAAATCTTCACGCAACATCATAGCAGATATCTCCCACAGATTTAATAGAATAAACCATAATATTCAACATCTTCATAGAATCCATCAATAGAACAAGAAACAAAAAAGAATACACCATTTTTGAATGGAAACAATCACATAGTATTCATCTTCATTGTCTTCATAGTTCTCTCTCTCAATCTCTCATAGATAGATACATTGTTTTGATAGAATTGGTTATCTCTGACTCTCTCTTTCTCTCTCAATCAATAGTACATCAATTCTCACTACAATACTCAATAATTACTCATAATAATCCTTCTTAGGTCGTGGATCCACCTACCAAGAGGCATGGGAGGTATGAAAGGGCACCAAAGCCACTACAGTTTCTCTTCATAGCTCACGAATGTCACTTCACTCCAGTCTGCTCTTTAGTCTTCAGTATCTGATTCTTCCATTTTTATTAGCTCTTTTGAACTTAGATTCATTCTTTCCAAAAATTATAAAACTTTTCCAAAGTCACACCCTCATTCCACAGAACACTGAAGATCTACAGAATAGAATAGAATAGAAACAGAGACTCTACGAAAGGTCTATAGAGGGTTACAAAAGGTCAACAAAGAATATCAAAACCTCATAACTCATACTAAAACCATTTCAAACTATCAAAAACTATTCAACAAGATCTCAAAATATTTCAACCTTCATCAATCATCAATCCATACTTCATACGGAAGAAAATTAGAACAAAACAGAAGCTAAACAAAAGGTATCATAACCAATTAGAACCTCAACAAAACCTATCAAGACATCACAAAGCTTCATATTTCCACTAAGAATCACCATGAGCTTCCAAAACATGATCAATATCATCCAAAACACTCTCAAACACTTCCAAAACAACCAAAATTTACTCAAAATCCATCAAAAGTCAACCATTCAGACCTCAAAAACAACAATAATTAGTCAAAAAATCAGTCCTTTTCCACTCTCAACATATCCCCACACTTAGAAAGGAAGCATCCTCGTGACCTAAGGAAAAGAAGAAGATAAGTTCAGTGAAGATCTCAATTCGATCTTTAGTCTGCAACAACACTTCATAAAATCATCCAATCACAACCCCAACTTATCACCTGTATCTAGGAAAGAATACAACTAAAGGAAAATACAATTATGCATTAACAGATCTTATAAACAATAGAAAGTCATGACAAATTTGTAAAGGATATAAGAGGTTCTTCAATCCACCATCACCATTAGTGTCAATAGTCAAAAAGAGAGCTTTCAAACAAATTATTCAACCAGAATGAACTCATCACATAAAAATTAATACATCACAAACACAAAACAACCATCTGAATGGCACCTCCAAAAAAGATATATCATTAAGAATCATAGAAGATACAGTCACGGGTATCAATGAAGATGATCCCTCTTGAAAGCTTAATGATTACGAAAATGATCCATGGATAAGGATTCATCTACAAAAGATTTTGGAGGATTTTGAAAGAATGGAAGGCATCACATCCTTTCTAGCAAGACAAGGTATTTTCTAGGTAGACAAAGGGCATGAAAATATAGGACATCCAGTTGTTGGGAATCAATGCTCACATTGACACTCATACAAAGCTTGGAGAAGGCCTATGTTATGGGAATGTCTATGCATGTATGCTAAGTACCAAGCAAAATGGGTTGTCAATCTCACCAAAGGATCTAGAGATTGTGAATATTGTTGGGCAAAATGGAGATAATTTTGGTACGCTTGACTAGCAGTTTTCCAATCCCCTAGAATTAAGGGTTAATTAATATGTGGTCCCGTAAGAGAATCAATTGAGCTCCATCATCTTATTCTTGGAATCTACTAATCAAATCCTTCATACCCACTAACCAACTGAGGGGGTTGAGAAATAGAAGTGGTAGGAGATGGAAGAGGAATGAGTAAAAGAGGATGAAGAGATGGGTAGGAAAAATCATAAAATGAGGAATAAGCTAAAGAAGGATTAGCTAAAAAATAGGCAAATTAGTTAAGAAAGGTGTTAATTGATAAGTAGGAAAAGTAGAAGGTATATGGATAGATGGGGAGGACAAGGTGGAGAAGGAGAAAATACTCGATCTTCAATGAAAGAAGAATAGGTAAAGATTGGAATTTGAGGAGTACCCTGAGGTTGGAAAAGGAGAGGTAAAATAGTTGCTGAGTTGGATTGATAAAGGGAAAAATAAGCATCATAGCGATGGGCCATTTGTTGATAATAAAATAAGCTAGGAACAAAGGACCTAAAACACATCATCAAAGATATGCATCAAAGAAGGATGAATCAAATGGATGGTTCTTGGAAAGAAAAGCTAAAAGATCCACCCTCAGTTGGTTAGTGTTCTACACATGAGTAGAGGCTGTATTCTAGCGTTGGTTTAGAACTACAGAATTAATCATTGAATGCCATAAAGTGTTAGGGCAAGCAACCACTTTAGAAGAATAGCACCAGAACATTTCATCGATCCTCAACTCCAAATGGTTAACATATAAGGCAACTTGTAAGACCACATACCAAGTCAGATTTGCATCATCTGGAATTAACAGATCACCTCGTAGATACATATAAGACAACAGCATGGCATCCAAAATCACAGAATCTTCAAAGATAATACAAACAACTTCTATTAGAAAATCAGAAGACCACGCTCCACTCTAACCATCCTTTGGAAGAGGTAGATCCATCGTTGAGAGCTTAAGATAGAAGGCCAACTTCTCCAGCTAATAGTGGACAAAAAAGGAATGGTTGGGAGGAACATACTCTTGAAATTTCTCAAATGTAGACCATAATAAATCCATCCCGGACTGTAATCTTTCCACTTTAGCTTGAAACAATAGATATAATGTGGCTTGTCTCTAGAGTATTGCCAAGTCCGCAGGGGTCAAAGAATGAACTAGTTGCACAATAGGGTTTTGTGAAGAAGAACATGACTGGACCAATTGCTCATTAAGGTGTTGAATTTGGTTTTGACTCTAGTCTAATGTGGTATTTGCTATTTTAAGCTCCTCTGTCTGGGTGGCTAACAAAGCATGAAGCTCATGAGATTATTTCAACAATCTATCTCATTCCTCAGTTACATTAACCACTTGAGTGTTAGTGTTAGCCAATTGAGTGTGCAAACTTGAAATTTCCATTTTCTGAGCAGCAATGATCTTAGTCTGTTGCTCCATTTGGGTACAAAGATCAGAAAAGCGTTCATGAGCAGAAGCTAGCTTGGCATTTGCCTTTGTCAACTCTTCTTTGGTTTGTTGTACTTCATCATAGCAAGAGGAGTAGAGCTGCTAGATACATGGAGTCACTGAGAGCTCAATAGACGGTTGAACATCTTGACATAGGAAGGGAATTGCATCTCCAGTTACCAAGCGTTGCACTGAAGGGATGGAAATCTCCAGAGTACCCTCACGATGTGCTCTAAAAAGATTCGATGTTGTGAGGAAAACTGGGAGGTGACTGGTAGATTGATCAGGAACGGAGACTGGAGGAGGAGCTAGGGCTGATTCAGCCACTCATTTTAAGCGTTTCCTTTGAACTACCATGGGAGGGATAGGATCAAGATCCTCAATGATGACATCAGAGTGTTCAGTAGGGGGAGGAGCATCTGGTGGATCAACTATCAAGGAAGGAACTTCCTGTCCTGAAGGAACTAACCTTGCTACTTTCACATAGGATTGGAGATCATGGAGACACTGATGCCAGAAGTGGTAAGAACTTTCTTGGGATCCAACACATCCTATGTGTGCTTTTGCAACAATTTAAGGATATCCTCATTCAAGAACAGTTGTCTAGCAATAGGGAAAGAGTTTCCCTGATAGGGTAAAGAAAAAGCCTTGCCCAAACTTTTAGGCATCAATTGGACAACGATTCCTTTGACAAGACCAAACCTCTCACTATAAGAGGCTAGAAACTGATCACAAGTATCAGTATCCTCTGGGATGAGTGGTAATGAGAGTGCGATGAACTTTGTTAAGCCTGCTTTGCTAATAAGTTCAAACTCCAGCAATAAAGAATAATCGTGAGAGACCAATGGAACCTATTGGGAGAGGAGCTTGAGATGCCATTCAGATAGATTAGACACACACCACACTCACAAAAAATCACAAGGAATGCCTACAAAACAATAGTATATCCATAAAAAAGAAATGGACTAGAATAAGCACACACAAACGTGACTAACCAATTGACCACCCCAAACAATCCATATCCTAGAAAAAATTTGGCATGACCTCTACACATATGTGACCAAAAGCTTCATGCTATACAACAAACATGCATCCAAGACCCCGTATCAGGCAGAAAAGAAAACTACAGACCGCACCTATAATCGTATCATACAATCAAACCACAAGACATCAATAACCCACTCAGGACATAACCAAAACTTCAGTATGCAATGATAGCTCAAAAGACTACACGTACCCATCCCACGAAACACATTTATTGAAAAGGGAAAAAAAAGGGACATTGAGGGGAATGATTTTAATGAAGGGTTCTTTTTAATAAATTTTTAAAAATGGGTGAAAGTTTATTAGGTTGTAAACCTTAATAAGAAAACGGTGGTTCCTTCTTAAAATATTAATTACAAATTATTAGGGTAAAATGGTGCTTCTAATGAATCCCGAACTCCATGTCCCAGACTCAGGTCTCTAAATGCATATTCATTGATTAAAAATTAAGAGTGTGTTTAGCACTTTTTGTGTAGTGCATGCACTTGTGATGGCATGTTCATTTTTAATAAACTTAGATGTGTTTATAGCACACGAAGCACCTGCTAGGTGAATGGTTGGTTCATTTTTAATTATTTAGAAAAATATGTGTTTGGGGCGAGTGCACGTGGAAAAATGGGTGATTTAAGTTCATTTTAACCATTAACCGTACTTAAGGGATGACCAAAAAAAAAAATAAAGCAAGAAATATAAATACCTGATAGGGGTGTGTATACAAGAGACTGAGGGCGCACAGATAGATCCCAAGATGCAATGAGTCCAACAAAAAAGAAAATTAAGCTACTACTGAAAAAAATGACACCTGGTTCGTTAAAAAAAGAAATATGAAGGTGAGGTTAGTTGGATCATATTTAGTTTAGTTAATTTAGATTAGTGTTTGGGTGTTGTTATCATTATTATTATTATTTATGTATTTTTTGTGTTTTGTGTTTTTGTTTTTATTTTATTTTTTATGCTTAATTTATTATGGTTTCTTTTTTTAACACAAATTTAATAACTAGCTTTTGAAAATCAACCTTGAGCAAAAATTGAACCATCAAGCTTTAACAATGGATATGTGTTTTTCAATAGATTTTCAGCATATTTTTAAAAATTTAAAATAAAATTTATATGAATTTAGGTAAAAATTTAATATTTTGACCTTAAAATAATAGGATGATCATGTGTCAAGGCTTTTTCAGCTTATAAAAATATTTAAAAGTAGTCAAATGCATTGGTGGAATTTTCTATGATTTTTTTAATTTAATTCTCATTTTTATTAATTTTTAATCATTTTTTCTTAATTTTCAATGAATTTTAAAGGATTTAAATTTTTTGCAATTAATTCTCTACATTATAAGCAGCAAGATAAACCAAAACAAATCCTAATTTAGTAAGGAATATTTCAACTATCTTTCTATTTTTAATTGAATTTTTATGAAATTTTTATGGTTTTTAAGGGTTTTAGGTGTTTTTTTTTTCGAGTATTAATGGGTTTTTGAAAAATAAAAGAAAGTACCCAGGCTGTGTATGAACAACAGCTTGTGCTCGGATGGCACGCACCATTGCATGAACAAGTCGAGACGCACGTCCTCGTGCATGAACACGTACAGACCACTCTCGAACACAATACAAATGCACCCGCGACGTGCGCAAACACCCTCACAAACACTCGAACGCAGGGTAGGGGAAGGAATGGTCAGGGCGGGGGGTGACAGCGAGTTGCTGCAGGGGTGGTTCGGTGAGTGTTGAAGGGGGGACGGGGGCCAAAAAGGGGGTTTCTGCAGGGGGTGGGAATAGGGACTTAGGAGGGGTGTGAAGGGGGGAATTGGGGTGGTGGGAAGGGGAGCTAAGGGAAAGGGTAGGGTAGGGTAGGGGGGTTGGGTTAGTTGGGGGGTGGGGTTAAGGTGGGGGGGTTGGGCAGAAGGGTGGTGGGAGGCAAGAGGTGGGGGACAACAGGCGGGAGAGAAGGAGAAGGAGGTTGTAGGCGGGTGAGGAGGCGGCCAGGGGTGCAGCAACGGTCACAGACGGGGGGCGGTGAAGGTTGCAGGCAAGCGAGGAGGCGGCCAGAGAGGACGGGAGGGGAAGGGGAGGAGAAGAGAGAGGAGGAGGGTGGGAGAGGAAGAGATGAGGAGGAAGAAAAGGAGGTGGAGGAGGGGGGGGATGGAGGAAGATGGTGGGAGAAATAAGGAGGCATTGGGGAGAGTGGGGGAGGAACAGAGATGAGGGGAGGAAGAGGAGGGGAAGGGGAGGAAATGGTGGAAGGAGAAGGAGGGAAGGAAGGGGGAAGGGAGGAGATGGTGGGAGAAAGAAGGAAGAGGAAGGAAGGAGGAGAAACAGGAGAAAGAAGAAGAAAAAGAGGAAGAGGAGGAAGAGGAAGAGCATGGAGAGAGAAAGAGAGGGAGAGAGACAAAGAAGGATAGAGAGAGAGAGGGGGGAGAAAGGGAGGGGGGAAACCGTCCAGTGGGGGGAGGTATTTTGAAAAATATTTTAATAAATCATAAATAGAACATAATTTAAAAAAACAAATATAAAAATGAAGAAAAACCCCCCTCGTTCCGCACTTATACGCGAGGCGAGGTAAAAAAATTTGCAGTGGCAGGATTCAACAAGGCGGAGACGTCGACGGGAAAGGCACAGACGCCACGGGGGCATCGTGAGGCCCGTAAAAGAAAAAACATGTGTGTTCACACGCGAGGTGAGGTGCGCGAGGACACGACAAAACAAAGAAAATGTAATAACATGCGAACCGTGAGCTAAAATGCAATGCAGTAAAAATGAAAATTGTGCTAGAAGGCGAGGAAGAGACTGCGGAAAAGTACATTGGGGTGTCTGGGAACAAGTTAGGGCGTTTACATGGGAAAAAGGAAAAAATTAGACCTGAAAACGCATACGACAATTAATGTAAAATTTTCCATTAGCTGAAATGAAATGAGGGAAGAAGGAAAAATGTGTAGAAAATTGTGCTCAACAATCCTATCACATCAGAACACAATGCCGAGCAAGAAAAGCCCCGTTGGCATGGAAAAAACCCAAAAATTGTATTCGAAAACGGGATTCATAAATTAATATTGAATGATCTATGCATCAAAATGAAAGGCAGTAAAAATGATAAATATCAGGACGCATATAATCTATAGGGCTGTCACATCAAATCTTAGTTCGGATGGGGTTAGGAGGCGTTCACATAGTAAAAACAAGAAAATGGAGCTCGAAAACACCATTAAAAATTAATAACAAAAAATCTATAGGGCAAAACAAGGCGAGGGAAAAGGAGAATTGTGTAGGAAGGATGGTGGACAAGGCTATTCAGTCACAATTGAATTTTGAAGAGAATAGGGCAGGTTCACATGGAAAAAGATAAAAAATACACACGAAAAAGACACGAAACTACTCAAAAATTAATTACGGACAAACCGTATGTCAAAATGACAAGTGATTAAAAGAAAAAATATCCAAGAGAAAGCATAGGACATGGCTGGTTTGTTAGATCACTGTTCTGAAGCAGTAAGGGCACGTTCGCATGGAAATACATCCAATTGTGCGAGAGAAGCTTCAAAAATTAATAAAGTAAAAATGGTAAGCCAAAACAAGGGGATGTAAAAAGGAAAAGTGTGTCATTTGAAGGGAAAATAGGGCTATAAGGTTGGATCGAGAATTTGGTGAACGTAGGGTATATTCACATAGAAAAGGAAAAATTTACGCAAATAAAAGCAACCACAAGGGAAATGGCCTCGATAATAGGGGATACGAGGGTGGGTGGGTGAGGAAGGGACCCCATTAGGGCAAAACTAGTATGTGGTAGACACATATGATTGGGTAATGACATATGCAAGGGGTATGCACATCAAACACGTAGGGATGCGTCCCCACACTTAAGACCTGACCAGTTAGGGTAGATTGATCAACATGGTCATGGACTTGTCAACAGACTGGACACTGGCATCCCCATACTTAAGACATAACATGCACTTGCAAACAAAAAGCTAGGGTTAGGAATACTTGGCCCATTTCGTAGATGATTGAAGAGAACCGTCGTTGTTGATGCAAAAACATCAAAGCCGTCGTCGAGCGGCAAGAGGAACTAGGGCGCGCCAGAGAACACATCCAGCATGGCAGGGATCATGCAACAGCACCTAGGAAGGTAGCTTTGTCGATAAAGTCTGTCGATTCAAGTGTCGATGACAAAGAATAAAGCTCTCAGCTTATGGACACTCAGGAGGATGATAGAACAGTCACTCACCCCATGACACACATCGCTCGATGAATAAGCATGAAATCCCATAACTCAGGGCCAATGTACAACTGAACCAAGGGAAAGTGATTGGGAGGGAGTATGTCAATGGGCACAATTGATGGTGCATTTGTGTGTTCCACCCATCTGGAATAGGTGCAAGCAGGAAGGCTAGGGAGCCTTTTTATGCAGTGTACAGAATAGGGTGGTATGGCTTGTGATGGTGCAGAGACTCGTCATGTTTGTGTAGAGGGAAACAAAAACATATGTGACTCCAATTGTGGTAATGTCCCTCAATCTCACCTCTCGGAATTGATTGAGGAGAAACACCATTCACACTCAGCCCACCCTTTGTCTCACACTCTGTTGAAAGATATAGAGGGCAGCCCATTCCTGAAACCCATCGATGTAATCCTCACATTCACTTGTGCAAAGGTTGTATGCCTTGTGCACATTTGATGATGTAATCGTACATCCCACCCTATGCTGGCATACGGTGCGAGAAGGAAGGCTAGGGAGCCTTATAGTGTAGTGCACATGAATAGATCATGCTTTGTGCATTGAGAGGCCCAACCCATCTGTGCAACACTCCATTCACACATCACACCTCTCAATTGAATTGAAGGGAAAGGACTGGTCACTCACCCCACCCTCTCTCTCACGCTCTGTTGAAAGATACAGAGGGCAGACCATACTCACATCCCCATCCCGTTAGGATGAAAACTCAAATCACTTAGGGGGTTGTCGATGAAGATCACTTCATTTGTTAATGAAGAGGCATATCCAGGGAGGTAGCCAACAGATCGGAATTGTGTATCAGATATAGAACATGTCATCTGCTAGAAGACCATCAGACGCTCTACAAAGAGGCACATGACACATCGTACCAAGGGAGGTGGCTTCGGAACTGGGTCCTGGAGATGTCAACTGATGGATTAACTTTTTGGATTGTTGGGTGTTACCACCTTTTCCATAGCCAGCTTTTCGCCCGAGGGTGTTTGCCACCTTTTCTTGGAATGAGGCCTGCTATGATAGGGAATCACTTCCTTTTCTCCCATAACAAATTTTTTCCTTATTTTTTTCTTATTTTATTTTTTCTTTTAATAAAGAGTATGGTAGAAATACAATGTGGCAGGACCATCCACATTACCACTGCTGGATCATATGAGAGGAGAACATAGTAAGGATGGGAGCTGTCTGGGAGGGGCTAGTAGAACAAGATTGCCTCATGAGGAAGATCATAAGGGCTATCAGAAGCACAAGGAGAAGGACAGTGCGATGTCCACAAGGGAAAGGGTACGTCAATTGTGATTGTCAGGATCCCCAGGGAGGGAAGTACTTCTTCAGGCGATAGTCATTGATCAGAAAGGGGTCATCAAATTTATCAATGGCCCACACTTGGACACAGCCATTAGGATTGACAGCAAGTATCTTATAGGGACCCATCCAACATTGTTGAAGTTTTCCAAGAAACTTCCCAAATCATGAATCATAGGCCACCCAGGACAAGATCACCTTCTTTGTACTCCTTGTGCTTGATGAAGCTCTCATGATAGGCCTTGCGTCGCACTTGAGTGGTTTCCATGCATTGCAGGGCCATCCATTGAATCCCATCCAAACATCCCAAATGCAGCAGGCGGCACTGGAGGGACTCATCATCTCCGAGGAATTCTTTAACTGCCACTCAGAAAGAGGGAAACTCCAGCTCAACAAGGAAGACGGCTTCTATGCCATACACCAACTGGAAAGGAGTTTGTCCTATAGTAGCCTTGTAAGATGTTTTGTATGCCCAAAGGGCCTCTATAAGTCGATCATCCCAATCACGGCGATGTGCAACAATCATCCTTGTTAGGATCGAGTAGAGGATGTGATTGGTGACTTCGACTTGGCCGTTGGCTCTAGGGTAATAGGGGGTGGACTTGTGATGGCGGATCTTATACAGTTCTGTCAACTTCTGTATGATCTTGTTAAGGAAATGAGTACCTCAGTCACTTACAAGCTCTAGGGGACTGCCAAAATGGGTGATGATGTTTTCATACACGAACAAGGCCATGTTGTTACCATCATCTCGCTTTAGAGTTTTAGCTTCACACCACTTTGTGACATAATCCGTGTATACCACTGTTTTGCTTCTGTCTGGTGGGCGGATCAATGGGACCCATGAAATCAATCCCCACTTCTTGAATGGCTTTAGGGGAAGGATAGGTTGCAGTGGCATGGTACTTTTTTTTGTGGGTTTTCCCATTCGCTGACAAGCATCGCATCTCTTGCAGTAGTCATATGCATCCTTGTGGAGGATCAACCACTAGTATCCCACTAACAGAGCCTTCCTAGCTATTGCTTCTCCTATGAAGTGTCCACCACATGGCTCATCATGACAAGTCTTAAGAATAATCCCGATCTCCTCTTCTACAACACATCTTCACAACACTTCATCTTTGCCTTTCTTGTGCAGTGCACCGCCTAGTAAGGTTTAGGGGACTGATTCCAATAGAAGCTTCTTCTTCTCATGGCTTAAAATGCCAGAAGGATACTATTACGTTGCCAAGAGGTTGGCTATGCCTGCATACCATGGAGTAACTGTGTTGACTAGAAACAAGGAAGCATCATGAAGGTATGGATCATCCTATTCCTCTTTTGCATTTTGTGGGGTACGCGATAGATGATTAGCAAAAACATGGGAGTGACTAGGTTTGATGACTACCTCGAACTCAAACTCCTGGAATAGAAGGCGCCATCTCATCATTATTCCTTTCACATATGCTTTGTTCATTAAGAAGGATAGGGCCTCATGGTCCACGTAGAACTTGAAATGCATTGACAGTAGATAGTGTCAAAACTTCTCCAATGCAAACACCATTGACAGTAGATAGTGTTGAAACTTCTCCAATGCAAACATCATTATTCCTTTCACATATGCTTTGTTCATTAAGAAGGATAGGGCCTCATGGTCCACGTAGAACTTGAAATGCATTAATAGTAGATAGTGTCGAAACTTCTCCAATGCAAACACCATTGCTAAACACTCAAGCTCTATCACTGTGTAGTTCTGCTCTCGATTGGTTACTTTTCAACTTGCATAATATATTGGTTGATCCAACTTGGAAGAACTCTTCTGGCATAGGACAGCACCTAGCCCTTCAACTGATGCATCTGTGTGCAAATGGAACTCCTTTGTCCAGCCAGGAGGTTGTAGGATAGGTGCTCTGATGAGGCACTATTTTAGGGTATTGAAGGATTCTTCACAATCATCAGTCCAAAGAAATCCGCAACTTTCCTTTAGGAGCTTGTGCAGAGGGGCTACCTTGGTTGCAAAATGTGCGATAAATCTTCTGTAAAGCCCACATGGCCAAGAAACCCTCTCAATTGCTTGAGGTTTGTTGGTGCTGTCAAGGCTGCAATCTTCTCAATCTTCGTCGGGTCTGTGGCTAGGTCTGTGGCTATCCCTTATGTAGAGACAATATGGCCCAGAAGAACTCCTGATGAGACACCAAAGACACATTTATTGGGGTTGAGAGAGATCCCATACTCTCGCCATCTATCAAAACATTTCTCTAGGTGTCCCCAATGCTCACGGATTAGGCTATAGACATAGAAGTCATCAAGATACACCTCAATGAAATCATGTAGATGGTTCTGGAAGGTAGCCATCATTACTCATTGGAAGGTATCAAGAGCATTACAGAGCCCAAATGGCATCACCTTGTAGGCATAGGTCCCCCATTCTGTGGTGAAGGTTGTTTTGGATTAGTCCTCTTCTGCGATTTGGACTTGGTTGTATCTGCTGAATCCATCCAAGAGGGAATATAGCTCATGGCCAGCCAATGTATCCAATAGTTGGTTTGTGAAAGGGATAGGGAAATGATCATTCTTCATCTTGGAGTTCAACTTTCAAAACTCCACACATATTTGAAGTTTCTTGTTCTTCTTGGGTACAACCACAATGGGCGAAACCCATTCACTGTTAGCCACAAGATAAATGAACTCAGCTTCTAGAAGCTTCAATAATTCAGCCTTCACTAAATTAGAATAATTGGGATTCATATGCCTCTGTCTTTGCCTCATAGGTTTGGCATTAGGCTCTAGGCCAATGTGATGTTGGCATACTGTGGGATCAATTCCCTTTAGATCTTTATATGACCAAGCAAACACGTCTAAGTTCTCCTTTAGTAGGTCTTGCAGGACCACTAGTTCTTCTTCTGAAAGATTGAGACTCACTTTCAGGTGACGTTCAGTACTCTCAGTATCCACGAACGTCACTTTCCTTTCACCTTCCACTTTGCGGATAAATGTCCCATGGATTTCTTCTTGATAAAGGTCTGACTCCTTCAAGGGAGTAGTGTCATCATTTGACATTCCACTAGAACCTATGTCCTCCTTCTGAACAATTGACTCATTTGTTTGGTGAGATTGCTGGAAGGGTATTAGAGATTTATTTGTTTCCGTGTGAGTGGTGATTTATTTTGGACTTAGGGATTCATCTTCAGAAGATGCATCTAGGAATGTCACATAGCATGGGCCTTCTATAAGCCATGGCTCTGATGGCTCTGGCTTCTATTGACAAGGGGCATCATCATCATCTTTTCTCTAGAATAAATGGTTAGGGCGACATGAGCCATTGGTGAACTAAATTTTTATACCTTTAATCCATTGCTTATGCAGATTCTGCATACTTTGTTGTCCATTGGTCAACCCAAATGAAACCATGGTCATTCCATCCAACACCCCAAGATCTTTGGCCTTTGAGGTCTCTGTAGGGACATCAACAAGATCATCCACTACCAGAGGGACTTCTTCATCTGCACTTTCATAACATACTTCTTTTTCTTCCTCATCATTTTCATCCTCTTCCTTTGAAGGCTCTGTCTCTGCTTCTGTAGAGGCTATGTAGGAGAAGAACAGGTCATCTGTCTCTCTGTTTGCTTTTGCTTTTGTCTATGTCTTTGCTTCGGTCTCTGCTTCTGACCTTGCTTCTATCTCTGTGACTACCATGTAATAGGGATAACAATACATCCATGCTTCTATTTTGTTGTCAAAGGTGATTTCCGAAGTCAATTCGAGTTGAGGTAGGAGGTATTCTCCCATAGACAAAGACTTTGCTTCTCTCGATAGTGGGCTTATAGTGCCACTGTTAGGGACTGTGCCTCTATTTTCTTGGAAAATATCTGTTTAACAGCCTCTTCGTCTCCTAATGTACCATCTGTTACTTCATTGGAGGAGTCTGTTATGACTTCAATGGATGTGGATCCATTGCCTTTTTGAGATCCATACAATTTCAACACCACTTTGTTGGGCCCTCTGCCTAGGGTTAGGGTTTCCTTGAGCCAGTCCACCCTGGCTCTTGCTTAAAAAAGCCAAGGTCTTCCCAAGAGCAGAGGATATGAGGTCCCATAAGAATTTGGTTTGACCACCAAATATGACAGCCAATAGTCTCTTCTTGCAAGAGTTGTTTTTACGTATGGGAGGATGCCCAACAGTTTGATTCCGCTTTGGTATGCCAATCTTATAAGCCACTGTGTAGGTTGAATTCCTTGCAAACCTAGATCATTCATTGTCACATCTGTCATTATGTTTATTGATGAGCCTCCATCAATCAATGCAACTGAAATAAAGCATCCTTCTATCCATACACTAATCTCTGGGATTCCAGGATCTAGGAAGGCGTTAGCCACATCTACTTCCTTCACAGGTTCTGAGGCTTTGTTGGACTTTGTTGTTGTTGGGAGAGCAATCCTTAGGCTACGTCTTCTTGTCAAGATGCTTTTAAATCTCTTTTGACAACTGGGAAACAACATTAGTAACTTTCGGAATGTTAGATTTGGTTTAAAGGTGTCTAGGTCTTTGACCAAATCATACTCTTTCATAGGATCCATAGGCTTTTCCAATCGACTGACAAATGGGGCCACACCCACTTTTATCTTCCCTTGTTCTTCTAGGAGTGGAAGCATATGTGCTTCTTCTTTATGAGGAGGTACTTCTACATCCTCTATTTCCTAGACCTTTGGTCCTGCCTCTACAACTGTCTCTGTAGCTCTCTGTGGCTCTGTGGTGCTCTATACTTCCTTATTTTGGATTGCATTGTTCTGTTTTCCTGAGGGAGGTTGAATTTCACCGCCTTTGCAAAAGAAATGTTCTCTTTTGGAACTACAGGCTCTCCTTTCTTTGCTCGCGCTATTGTGGCCACTTTCAATAGCATCAAATTGGAAGCAAGTTCTTGGATCTTCTTTTGGGTATTTAGAAGTAGATTTGACAAGGGCTGGACTTGGACAATCTTTTGTAGTATGGCCTTCTCCTTTGCATTGGATGCATAAGGGCTTGTAATCCACACATCTTCTAGGGTTTGGACAATTCGGTGAGATATCACCCTTTTCTCCACATCTGTAACATTACACCTCAGATCTGTGACCACTGCCAGACTGTCGCCCTCTATAACTTTGAGAGGGAAACCTCATTAGACCAAAATTAGGACCAAACTCCCTAGGCTTTGGTCCAATGTCCTACATTGTCATTTTGGATTCTAGCAAGTTGAATCTTGCGTTTTCATCTTTTGTCTTCGTTCGTGCATCTCTTTCAGAGAAGGCAGATATCCTCTGTATTGTTCTTCCTCAAACAGTATGAACAAAAGGCTCTAGGAATGATTGGTTTTTGGGTACATTGTTAAGATTGTGGGAGAGAAGGAAGGAGACTCGCTTGAAGCTTTCTTGCTTGCACAATGGGGGAAGACACACAAGGGTGGAGGCTGAAAACAGTTTTCCTCTTCTTAGTTGTGTAAGCCAAAAGAACTCTAGTACAAAGAAATAGAAGAACCCTATATATGGGTCTCAAACCAAACTCAACTAACTAAGGTGGCATACTAACTAAGCCACGAACTAGAGTAGATAAGGATAGCTATCGTGTAGCTATTATTCATGGGAGGTGTACCAACCGCGTCTGCAACTGACAAGTCGGTGACATAAATACACAACGGTCACCCTGGCGTATCATGAGTGGAGCTCGATATCTCAACACTCCCCCTCGAGCTCAATCCCAATTCCTGCACACCAAGCAGGTCTCTGAACTTGCGCAGCTTCTCTGCGCCCAATGCCTTTGTAAATATGTCAGCTACGTGATCCTCTATACTGACATAAACTAGATCAATAAGACCTAGTAAAACCCTCTCTCGCACATAGTGATAATGCACCTCAATGTGCTTTGTTCTAGCATGATAGACTGGGTTATTTGCCAAGTGTATACTACTCATGTTGTCACAATAAATGACAACTGGCCTATCTCTAAACTGATGCATATCATAAAGTAGCTTATGCAACCAAGCTACCTCACATCCAGCCATTGCTGCACCCCTGTACTCAGCCTCTGTGCTCGACAAGGCAACTGTAGGCTGTTTCTTGCTGCTCCAAGTGACTGCAGCACTCCCAAAAGAGAACACATATCCACTGGTAGATTGTCTATTAGAAATACTACCAGCCCAATCAGCATCAGTGTATCCATGCAGCTGTATCTGAACCCCAGTCTCATAAAATAGTCCATACTGCAATGTGGACTTCACATACCTGAGTATGTGTCTAGCCGCATCCAAATGCGATTTCCTTGGAGCCTGCATAAACTGACTTACCAATCCAACAGCATAGCTCAAATCTGGCCTGGTAATAGTCATATAAATCAAGCTTCCTACTATGCGTCTGTACATAGTAGGGTCTTCCAGAAGCTCACCTGCATCTGCGCTCAGCTTCACATTCTGCTCCAAAGGAACTGAAATAGGCTTACAGCCTGTCATCCCATATTTGGACAGCATGTCCAATCCATACTGCCTCTGCAAGAGCTGTATCCCACTTGGTGATCTAATCACCTCAATGACCAAGAAATAACGCAGCTCTTCCAAATCCTTCATCTCAAACTTCTGCTTCAATAGCATTTTCACATGAAGGATATCTTCATCACTGTCACCTGTCATAATCAAATCATCAACATAAATGACAAGTAGCATAATACCTTTCTCTGTTTTTCTTACATAAAGTGAGAAATCTGCCTTGGAAATCTGAAAGCCAATAGTGACAAGATACTGTCCTATCTTGTCAGACCATGCTCTAGGTGCTTGCTTCAAGCCATACAAAGCTTTCTTCAACCTGCAAACAAACTCAGGATGAACAGCATGCACATAACCTGGTGGCTGCTCCATATATACCTCTTCTTGCAAATCACCATGCAAGAAGGCATTCTTTACATCCATATGATGTAAAGACCATCCCTTTGATGCAGCCATAGCAATGACTGCTCTTACGGTTGCCATCCTTGCAACCGGACTGAATCTTTCTTCATAGTCAATGCCATATGTTTGTGCATACCCCTTGACCACTAATCTTGCCTTGTATCTGTTCACAGAACCATCTGCATTGTGCTTCACCTTATAAACCCACTTACAGCCAATTGCATTCTTATCTTTAGGCAAAGGTACCAATTCCCATGTAGCATTTGCTTCCAAGGCATCCATTTCTTCATCCATGGCTTTCTCCCATTTTTCTTTTCCCATGGCTTGCTCAAAAGAAGTGGGTTCTGGTTCTTGTATCACCTTGACCATATATGCATAGTGAATGGCTGTAAATCCATCATATTTCAGCCTATCCACAGGATACCTAACTCCGGTAGACCTGCGCAAAGTGGGTTCACTCCCAGGTGCTCTCAAAACATCCCTGGTCTTCCTTACTCCAGGTGTAACAATAGAAGGAATACCCAACTCATCATCAATGCTCTGTTCTGAGCCACTGGATTCACCATCCACATAAGAGTAACCTGCATTCACATCAAACATGGGCTGATCTACCTTCTCTTTTCCTTTTCGTGATACCTGCATACCACTATTTGCGCTGCTTTCAGAAGATTCTCCTGATCTCAATCTGCCTGTCCATGGCGAAGAATGTGAACCACTGCTAGAGGACACTCCAGGTCCACTAATATTTTGTGACTGCTGCTGTGAATTCTGTGCAGCATTACCATTTTGTGCATCTACATCATCAATCACATTTACTGGTTTATACCAGCTACTCATCTCATCAAAAACAACATCTCTGCTCACTGTAAACTTACGAGTAGAAGGGTTATAGCATCTATACCCTTTTTGCTGCAGAGAGTAACCAATAAAGATGCACTTCTTAGCTTTTGGATCCAACTTGGATCTCAACTCATCTGGCACATGTACATAGGCAATGCAACCAAAAATTTTCAAATGAGAAATATTTGGTTTCCTACCAGTATACCTCTCCTCTAGAGTCATTCCATGTATTGCTGCAGTGGGAGTCCTGTTCATTATGTAGACTGCTGTAGCAACTGCTTCAGCCCAATAAAAATCTGGCACGTCTTTTTCATTAAGCATGGCACGAGATACCTCTCCAATATGCCTGTTTTTTCTTTCTGCAATTCCATTTTGCTGTGGGGTATGACTGCATGAATATTGCTGCTTTATGCCATGCTCCTGCAGGAACCTTGCAAACTCATTTGAGAGGTACTCTCCCCCTCCATCTCACCTTAGGCATTTTACTTGCAGGCTTGTTTCTTTTTCAACCATAGCTTTAAGAGTTTTGAAATGCCCAAAAACTTCACTTTTCTTTTTCCTAAAATACACCCAAACTTTTCTGCTGTAGTCATCAATAAAACTGACAAAATAATGACAGCCTCCAAGAGATGCAGCTTTAGTAGTCCACACATCAGAGTGGATTAATTCCAATGGCTTCTTACTCTCTTGAACATGTCTAGGAAATGGTTTCCTTGCCTGTTTTCCAAACTGACAGGCTTCACATACCTTATGCATTTCTGCAACCTTGAATTTAGGCAATCCTGCAACAATGTTTTGGGCCTGCATTGATTTAAGTCGCTGTACATTAACATGACCAATGCGTTTATGCCAGATATCAATATCTGCAACTACACCGGTCCCATGTGCAAACATTGCTGCACTCAATTCAGGCATGTCTACATCCAATGTAAACATTCTGCCCTTCTTCTTTCCTTTTGCTATCAAGCAACCTTTATTTTTCATATCCTCAACAAAGCATCCATGAGGATTAAATCTGACCTGCAAGCCGTGTTCAACCATTTGACCAACAGAAACCAGATTCTTGGTGATATTCGGGACATGAAATACATCGGACAGGTATTTCTTTTTCCCATCCTGCATAGACAAAGGAATTTTTCCAATCTGCACAATCGGATGTGCAGTATCATCACCAGTCTCCACAAATCCTGGTTTTTCCATTTTCCTTGCATTCTCCATCCATTCTGCATGACATGTCATGTGGTTTGATGCACCTGAGTCAACATACCATACACCGTTGCTTTCTTCTGCACTTGTCACAGAATTGTTCATGTGCTGCACCATGAACAAATGCTCATTTCTGTCATCACCCTGTCTACTAGAAGATGCATAATTCCCTTGTTGCAGTTTTCCATTCATGATGTCATTCTGCTTTTTATAGCAGTCTTTAGCCATATGACCCATTTTACCACAGTAGTAGCATTCAACATTACTGTTTGCATTTTGACCTCTTTGCCATCCACCACGACCTCTTTGGCTCCCCCTGCCTCTAGAGTTACCACGTCCTCCTCCATAGGACTGGTTTTCTTGAGTTTGCTGCATATTCTGATTTCTACCACGGCCTCCAAATCGGCCTCCTCTACCTCTGCCTCTACCTCTTCCAGCATTTGAGTAGAAGACAGCTTCTTTTGAAGTTCCTCCTGAAGAAGATGCACCACCATTTCTCTGCTCCTCAGAAATTAGAAGAGCAATCAACTCTTCAAAATTAGGAAATCTTTCACGGACGGAAATGGATGTCCGAAACTGCGCATAATCCTTTCCTAGACCATTCAAGGTCACAGAAACTAAATCATCATCTTCCACTGGCGACCCAATGGAAGCAAGTGCATCTGCAATCTTCTTCACCTTCATGTGGTAGTCATTGATGCTCATACTTTCTCTTTGCACGTTATGCAACTCTTGCTTGAGCTACATTTTCCTGGCTTGCGTATTTGTGCTATACATTTTTGACAGAGTATCCCATGCCTCCTTTGGCGTACTTGCATCCTGAATATGCACAATCATAGAGTTTGAAATACTGATAGACAGCCAGTACATAACTTTCCTGGCTCTCTCATGCCATGCTTTGAATGCCTGCATTTGCTGTTGATTGGGAACATCAGGAAGAACTGGTTCTTCTTCATTTCCTGCAACAAATTCCCAATATCCTTTTCCCATAAGGAAATTCGTCATTCTAAACTTCCATGCTTGGAAGTTGTTATTGTCAAGCTTTTCAGTTACAATCTGTGAAAGAGAATCAGACGCCATTACAGAACACTGCGAAAAATTCTGTCACTGCAAAAACTCAGCTTCACCCTCACAAGGGCAAATCTGCAAAACTGGCGAAAGTGGTATTTGACCACACAGTCACTTCCTAGTGACGATTTTTCATAAACAGGAACCAAGGATGATTCTGAAACTCCCAATGTCTCTGCACACAAGCATACGATGCAATTTCTACAGTAACTTTTCACCGACCTGTAGAACAGTGGCTAAACAGCATAAAATTGAGCCTTTTCCTGAGTGCGTGCAGAAAACGTCTGCCTCCAAAACAGGCCCCGAAATGGCCTCAAATAAAAAAAACAGGGTCGCCAAGAGCTAAAGCTCTATCCCGCAACATATACTGCCCTCTTGCTTCACCGCGAAGGGCGTCTCAACCTGAGACAATGCACTCCTGCAATTTTCGGCTGTGCTCCCTGCAGAGATCTGCTCCCAAAACAGAAAATGAAAGAAACACTGCTCCTCTTACCAGAACACCGCGAGCTTGGCTTGCTTTCTTGAGCTCCTTACCACGAACAAGGATCTGATACCATGTCAAGATTGTGGGAGAGAAGGAAGGAGACTCGCTTGAAGCTTTCTTGCTTGCACAATGGGGGAAGACACACAAGGGTGGAGGCTGAAAATAGTTTTCCTCTTCTTAGTTGTGTAAGCCAAAAGAACTCTAGTACAAAGAAATAGAAGAACCCTATATATGGGTCTCAAACCAAACTCAACTAACTAAGGTGGCATACTAACTGAGCCACGAACTAGAGTAGATAAGGATAGCTATCATGTAGCTATTATTCATGGGCGGTGTACCAACCGCATCTGCAACTGACAAGTCGGTGACATAAATACACAACGATCACCCTGGCGTATCACGAGTGGAGCTCGATATCTCAACATACATTCAGTGGCTAAATGTCTTGATTGATGGCACTTTCCGCACCGTGTATTAGAACGCATCACATCTCTCCCATCTCCTGCAGGAGTGGATATATTGGTGGTATTCACCTTCAACGTCTGTAGCTGCTCTGTAATCACATCCATAAGCTCTTTCTTGATACTTCCGATTGAGTTGGACAAGTAGTCCTTTAGATTTTCACCTCCTAGAGTACTTGTAGTAGGGTTTTGGGAAGCTTTTGTAGTTACTGCATACACGAGTTGGGTTGATCCAAGAGGTCCTTTGTTCTGATTCTGATTCAGAGCTCATGTTGATACTTGGGGTTGTTGATTCCAAGGGGTAGGATTCCACTGTTGTTGAGTCACCATTGGAGGAACTATTTGAGACCATTGGTGTTGTGGTTGAACCATCATTTGAGGCATTTTCGTCCGTGGCCACTGTGGATTAGGTGCATTGTACAACGGTACTATTTGCATCTGGGGGTAAGGGTAGGGAACTATCCTTGGAATTGCATTTGGTGGGTATACCATTCGTGGCATGGGAGGAGGTAAGACTCCTCTTCCTGGAGTCATTGACAGCCTTGCTTCAACTTCATCATGTAGCCTTGCACCTTCCACTGCAGCTTGTAGATTGACTAGTCTTCTCAATTCCATGAACTTATGAACTTCTAGTTGTAGGCCTTTGAGGAACACTTCTTTTTGGATGCCTTCATCCAAATGATGGTTAGTCTATCTCTTCTGGATGTATTCTATTCGCGAGACATAAGCTTCTACTCTTTCTCCAGAGGACTAACTTAGGTTCATGAACTCCTCTAGCATCCGCTCTTCAAAATGTTCACACCTAAATTTAGTGAGGAAGGCCAGTCCCATGTGCCAAAAGTTCATACTGCTTGTCTCTCATACCATTAAAATGCCAAGCCCTTGAAAGTGGCAAGGAAGATTGCTAACCAATGCTCAAGGGTTCTGGCATTGTTAGCCACACATACTACCATAAACTCTGCTACATGAAGATCGGGGTTTTCATTGTACTCTCCCTTAAAAATTGGCAATGGGACTACATTTGCTAGCCTATCATCAATATTTCCAAGACGAATCTAACTAGGAAGGGGACCTTGAGTTGCCATGGGGACTTCTATAAAGAGTGATTTTAAGGTGTCAAAGGAGGCTTCTGCTTCAAGCTCGTTCTCAGTCTTGATTTTTTCATTCTCTCTTCTCACGTACCTCTGGACTCATTCTAGTGCTTGCCTCTTGATTGCATCATTCATTAGGGGGTTGGTTCCAACCAGTTGTTATGTACTCAACAGAACAGAATTAGAGGGGGCTTCAGTCTCTCAAGGACTCTCTAGCCAATATCTCTTCAACTTCCTTCTTTTCAACATCTCTGAATTCAGCTTTCAAACCACTACAGAGGGGGAGATATTTTGTTTTGAAAGTATCAAAACTCATTCTTCTTAGGATCGTTATTGTGCCATCATTATAATAATGCGAGGTTCTAAGGGTTTCAACAATGTATATTCTGAAAAACACTATGTCTACCAACTTCTAGTGGGTTGCTAATTGAGCAAACAGGAGGTTGTCAGTGCACCAAGCATCCCACATATCTTGCTGTTGAGCATCCATGAACAAATTCTAACTCTTTTCTTTCTTGTTTTTGTGAACCTCCATAGATCATGACTCCTGAAGCTTCTTCACAATCTCCCACTTGATGATGTCTGGAAACTTCTCAATGAATTTCAAATCTTCCATGGATGGTCATTCTCTCAGTTTTTTCTCTTAAGTTTGTTCCCAAACAATTTGCCACCAAGAGCCACCAAGATGCACGTCTCTGTTGCTTCAACAGGAAGAGGAAATAGTCCACCACACAGAGCTTGCATCATGATGGTAATATGTTTCCACCATTGTGGGATGAACTTCTTGTAGAAAGTGGCTTTGGCAATAAGAATCTTCAACTCTTAAGTGGAATAAGGAACTTTGCAAGCATCCATTGAATTTTCCTCTTCCTAGTAATGCCATTTCTTTCATTTTCAGCCTCTTTTGATGCTTGTTGATGGCAAGTTTCCTTGGGTGCGCACCAAAAACATGGATCCCCAAGAGAGACACCAAGGGAAAGGGGTTTTTACTGCAAGAAAATCTATCTTTTAACATCAACAATATTTTATTTCATTCTTTTGAGAACCATAACAAGGAAAATAACAAATCTTCACACAGCATCATAGTAGATATCTCCCACGGATGTAATAGAATCAATCATAATCTTCAACATCTTCATAGAATCCATCAATGGAATAAGAAAAAAAAAGAATACACCATTTTTGAATGAAAACAATCACATAGTATTCATCTTCATTGTCTTCATAGTTCTCTCTCTCAATCTCTCATAGATAGATACATTGTTTTGATAGAATTGGCTATCTCTGACTCTCTCTTTCTCTCTCAATCAATAGTATATCATCTCCTCACTACAATACTCAATAATTACTCATAATAATCCTTCTTAGGTCATGGATGCACCTACCAAGAGGCATGGGAGGTATGAAAGGGCAGCAGAGCCACTACAGTGTCTGTTCATAACTCACCAATGTCACTTCACTCCAGTAGTTTGGTCTTCAGTCTTCAGCATCTACTTCTTCCATTTGTATTAGCTCTTTTGAACTTAGATTCATTCTTTCCAAAAGTTAGAAAACTTTCCCAAAGTCACACCCTCATTCCACAGATCACTTACAGAAGATCTACAGAACAGAACAGAACAAAAATAGAACAGAAATAAAGACTCTACAAAAGGTCTACAGAGGGTTACAGAAGGTCAACAAAGAACATCAAAACCTCATAACTCATACTAAAACCATTCCACACTATAAAAAACTATTCAATAAGATTTCAAAATATTTCAACATTCATCAATCATCAATCCATACTTTATACAGAGGAAAATCAGAACAAAACAAAAGCTAAACAGAAGGTATCAAAACCAATCAGAACCTCAACCGAACCTATCAAAACATCACAAAGCTTCATTTTCCACTAAGAATCATCATGAGCTTCCAAAACATGATCAATATGATCCAAAACACTCTCAAACACTTCCAAAACAACCAAAATTCACTCAAAATCCATCAAAAGTCAACCATTCATGCCTCAAAAACAACAAAAATCTGTCTTTTTCCACTCTCAACATTGTGGTTGCAGAGAGGGGAGACTCAATTCATGCACTTGTTCTTCCTCCTCTTGGTCATGCTCAAAATATGGCCCTCCAATTGCTGCCCTTTTTGTTCTTGCAAGGGGGGGTTTTTTGCTAGGGGTAGGCACAATTTCCTGCACTTTGCTCACTAAGTACTACATCCAAAGCTATAATGTTACTTTGATTAACTACCCCTTCAGTGCTTCCTTGCATTGGTGTGACCATGACAGATAGGATTGTGTGTATAGGGGCCTTTTCCTTTCCTTTTACCACTACTATTCTTTGCCCTACCTCTTTTGTTGCAGCACTTTTGCTTGGCACATCTTCTTGAGTGGGACTCATCATTGCTAATTCTTAAGTTTGAGAGGGTTGCTCCACTAATCTCCTTATAGCTAGAGTTATTTGTTCCTCCTCGTACTACCTCGCTTGCTCTTTCTTCTCTTTTTATCTCATCATGTGCTCCTCTTCAAGCCTCTTTGATTCCTCTTTCACCCTCTACAATTGTCTATTTTCTTTAGAAATGGACTACATTTTTCTTATGGGGATTTTAAGTGTGATCTTCCTTTTTCCACCATGGCTTGATCACTCTAAGCCTTGATGCTCATTGACCATCCTTTCACTTGAGGTTCCTTGTTATATTGAGTGGGTTGATCAACCTCCTTCCCATAAGTAGCTCATTCTATTTTTTCTTGGTAATCCCCATTGAATGCGCCCTCCAACCTCTGCTCTTCTATTGAGAGTGAAATAGGTGGGCTTACTAGAGTGAAAGAGTGATGCTCCTCTAGGATTGGCAATGGTTCTTCTACTGAGAGTGAAATAGGTGGGCTTGTTAGAGTGAAGGAGTGATGCTCCTCTAGGATTGGCGATGGTTCTTAGGTTTCCTCCACTACTTCTTTCCTTTTCACCTCTCCTAGGGCTTCCTAGATCATGGTCATTAGTACTTCTCAAAACCATATGGTTGATATCTTTGAAGCTTTTTTTCCTTTCGGACTTTTTTGTGGTAGCCAGAGTCTCCACCCTACTACCCTTGGTGCAATTGCTAGTAGCTTTACTGATGCCTGGATTATTTTTTGGATATATGCGTTCCAACTTACCTCGTCCGGTTCATTTTCTGTAAGGCTTTCTTTCAATGGAAATCCTATTCGATTCATGAGGGCATTATATCTCTAGCATTGGACCACTTTTTCTTTTAATCAAATGGTGGGATCGGGAATGTTAACCAAGCTAATTCCATCATTTGTGTAGACTTTGTTTTGTCCATCCCTAGCATCCCATAGACATCCCTCTTTGGTCTCTTCTCTGGCTTTTCCACTTGTCCAAGAGCCTTCTCCACAATTTTTAGACTAAGTATGACTTCCATCCTTATAATGATATCTTGGAGCCCCTAGAGAGACACCAAGAAGACGAGGTTTTTATAACAATAAAATCTAACTTGTATCAGCTTTTTCATATTTGATCTCCTCACGCTTTTACTACAATAAAATCTATCTTGTATCACCAATAACTATCTCTCTCTCTCTCAATAGTACATCATCTTCTCACCAAAATACTCAATAATCACTCATAATAATAAACCTTCTTTGGTTGTGAATACCCCTCCCAAGAGGTGTGTCTGATATGAAAGGCCACCAGAGCCACTACAATGACTCTTCATAGCTCACTACTATCACTTCACTCTAGTCTTATCTTGAGTCTTCAACACCTACTTATTTCACTTTCTTGAGCTCTTTTTAACTTGCATTCACCTCTTTCCAAGGCTAGAAAACTTTCCCATACTACACCCTCATCCAATAGAACACTTATAGAGGCATATAGAGTAAAATAGAATAGGAACAAAGGATCTTCAAAAGCTCAACATAAGATTACAAAAGATTTCATAGAAATTCAACTGATGGCTTCTAGTTCACAACTAAAACCAATCAAAAGCATAAAAAATCATTCAATGAGCTTTCAAACAACCTCAAACTGATGGCATCTAGTCAACTGATGGGATCTAGTTCACAACTAAAACCAATCAAAACCATAAAAAATCATTCAATGAGCTTTCAAACAACCTCAAACTTCATCAATCATTACTCCATGCTTCCATACATAAGAAAAACAGAACAAAACAAAAGCTATCAGAACCAAATGGAACCTCAACAAAATCCTAATAGAACATCATAGAACTTCATATCTCTATTGAAAAACATTATGAGCTTATCAGAACCATTCCACCCTATCCAAAACACTCTCAAACCACTTCAAACCAATAAAAAGAGGTAGGGTTAGAAAAACTTAGCCCAATTTACAGATGATCCAGGGAAATGGTCATCAACTCAGGAAGTGTGGCGATTGATGGTAGTAGGAGATACCACAGATCGCCATGTCGCACTTGTCTAACAAGGTAGGGACCATGAAATAGCACCCAGGGAGATAGCTTTGTTTTTGAATCATTAGTTAGGTTGTCGATGGTGAGGTATACAACACTCAATCTTGACAATCACTCATGTTACAATGATAGATCAATCACTCACCCCATGGCTCACATCACTCAAAGAAAGACGATTGAAACCTATAGCTCACATCTAGTTCAAAAATCAATAAAGGGAATGATTCAGAGGGAGTATACCAATGTGCATAGTTGATGGTGCATCAATGCGTTCCAATCCATTTGGCATAGGTGGAAGAAAGAAGTCCATGGAGCCTTATTATATGCAGTGCGCCAAAGAGTGATGACGGAGGAGGCCTGTCTCATGTATGCATAGGGAAATGAGAACGTACCTATCTGCACGTGTTAGAACATCCCTCAATCCTCACCTCTCAATTGATGTAGGAAAATCAATCATGCTCAACCCCCCCTTTGTCTCACGCTTTGTTGATGATAACATGAGGGAAACCGAGTTTCTCATATCCCATTGATTGAATCCTCATTGACACTTGTGCAAAGGTTGTATGCATTGTGCCCAATTGAAGGTGCAATAGTGCATCCCATCCTATGCCATCAAACGTGTGAGAAAGGAAGGCTTGGGAGCCTTATAGTGCCGTACACAGGTGCTTTTTACATTGAGAGGCCCATCCTGTGCATGCAACGCTCCATTCACACGTCGCATCTCTTTGTTGGATATAAAGAGCAAGGACTAGTCACTCATCCCACCTTTTTTCTTACTCTCATTTGATAGATACAGAGGGCATCCTATACTAACAAACCCATCCCATTAGGATGAAAGCTCACATCACTCCAAGGATCGTCGATGTAGCTCACTTCATTTATTGTTGACATCAGGGTGTTGAAGACGAGTCATACCGAGGGAGGTAGCCAACAAGTCAAGTACTTTGATTGTTTGTAGAAGATGTCATCTATTGGAGGGGTAAGACGGACTAATGAAGTTTCAGAGACATCGCACCAAGGAATGTGGCTTTAAATTGCTTCTGAAAAAGGTTTGTTATTGATTCAACTATCTTGAACTGCGGGGTGTTACAACCTTTTCCATAGCCAGCTTCACACCCAAGGGCATTTTCCATCTTTTCTTGGAGTGAGGCTTGCTATGACAGGGAATTGCTTCATTTTTCCCCATAGCAGTTTTATAAAAATTACACGGTGCAACGAACAAAATGTGAGAAAGAGATAGAGAGTACACAACACATAAGAGGAGAATTCAAAAAAAAATCTTTATCTTCAAATAACTAATACAAAGATGGGTCTATCCACCCATGTGCTTCCACTATGAAGCTTAGATGGAGATCTAGATAGAAGATAGATGAAGAGCTTAAGGCTAGCTGGAACAACTCTAACTAGGTGAAAGGTAGCTGATGGATGGCTATGAAGGGGTTTAGATTTTATAGCCCATGAAGGTGGTTAGGTCGGTTTGACCAACCTATTGGGGGTAAAGGCACCTCTGCCTAGCCGCCCGTGTATTACTACACTGACAGTCACCGCCATTGCACTTTGTAGGTGGTGGGTGACCATCACCGTCACTTTATTCTTTATTCTTTTAGTGACAGTTTGAATAAAGGAAGGCCCGGTCACACATTGGGACTGTTGGAGTTCCCATTTCTTATCTCTCTCTTTCTTGCTCTTGCTCTCCCGCCATAGATCTCGAGTGCAAGCTTCGATTCTTCTCTCCTTTCAACTGGTATCAGAGCACGGCTTCCCGACTCTTGAGCTTGGCTCATGGCATTCTCAGCTTCCCATCGACTCCCCACTCGCATTGGGTCTCCTTACCGATAGCCATAGCTCATTCTCTTGAGCTCCCGTCACTCCCCGACTTCCCGAGCTTCTTCCCGGCCTATTGAGGCACCATCAAGTCATTGACATTGAGGTATTGCTTCATTAGACTCTCAATCCACAAGTCTAGGTAAATAGGGTTTTCATAGGTTGTGGCAGCCATAGCTCACACATATTGGAGCTTCCTTTACCTAGATCTTGCTTCCAGCCTATCAAGGCTTGCTAAGGCTTGGTATAGGCCTTCTTTGGCCCCCATTTGTGCCCCCTTTGGGCCCCATTGTTGACATGTGGAACAACAGACCCCCCTAGCCACCTCACGTTTTTTTGCGCATGTTTCAAAATCTGACAAAAAAACACTCTTTTTGTCATATCTCGGGCATTCGGAACCCGATTCAGGCAAGGTAAGAGTCTAAGTTGGGGTTTTGGAACACTCTTAACATGTTGGTGATGTCAGATTTTCCAAATTCTAATGATAGAATATTTTGCAATAGATTTGAGGTCTGAGACAACATGTATTTGCATGCCTATGTCTTATGTGATGCTTCTACTGATGTCTATTGATACCGGATCACTTGTGGATGTTATGCCTCTTATGTGAGACTCATTTGGAGCTCATTTAGCTCAGCCATTGACTATTTTGAACAATCCTAGATCTGTCCAAAACAAGGTAGCCACGTGTTACTTCAATTTTATGCTTATAGGTCTTGGCATTTGATGCCCAATTATGCTCGGTTGTGGTGCCTATACATACGGGAATGTATGCCTATGGTTTGCCTATGGATTTGAGCTTGGATTGAGCATAATTTGCTCAATTTACAGAGGTTATATGCTGCTGAAAACTTCAGGGCTAAAGCTATTTATGCTACAGTTGGGTTATGCCTATTGGTCACGGGGTGCTCCTGACTACTCGGTATGATGTCATGATGTATTTGGACTATGCCACATGTCTTGTTTATGCTCCAGAATGATTTTAAGCTGAGATTAGAGCTCAATTTGGGTTTGAATGTCACTTCTTTGCAGCTGGCATTTCATCTATGACATGGTTTATGCATAGGCTACCCAATACAGGTTATGATGTCTTGGTGAATGCTTTATACTTTGGTTGTGGGTGGATGGTAGTTGTTTGAGCTCGTCTTGACATTCATTTGAGTATTCCCTTAGGCAGTTGGACATTGACTTGGATTTTTTCATTACGACTTGGCTTTTTCCATTACGACCTTGGATGCTATTGAGGCATTGTCTTGGTTACATGTCTTTAGTACTCTGACTTGATTTGATTGAGCTATTGAGCTCGTTTATCCACCTTTTGTGCCAGTGGGAGCATCTTGTATGCTTGACTGACATTGAGCAGGAGATTTATGCTATTTTGAGCATTTTGTAGATACTTGAGACTTTGGGATCTCTTACACTTAAATGTTGCATGGTTCATGCACTGATATCTTGGAGTTGCTTTTGACCTAAGCTTTGGCTTTGCACTCTTGTGGGCATACACCTACTGGTGTTAGGTCTTGCCAGTGTTATGTATACTTTGCCCTACTGTCCAAGGGGTATACCTACTCACTGTTTGGTGACATGTTTGGGTGTTTGATTAGGGTCTTGATGACTATTTGGTGATGATTTATGCCCGTTTATGGTTGGTCATGTCTTGGTTGTCAGTTATTGAATTGGTGCAGTGATTTGGTTAGAAATTGACTATCACAGTATCCTGCTCTCATTTATTATAGCAAGCATATAACTTCAGATTGACATGGATTTTTCATGCTGAAATATTATGAAATGATGTACTTTCACTAGTACTTGGTGGGCAGCAGCTTTGGTTACACTTTTCTTGCCATTTTCTCTCGATTTTGGTGATTTTTTGGTCATTTTCTATAGTAAACAACAAGCAGTTTTGAACTGTGTGCAGTCTCCCAGCCTGCATTATGGCAAGTTCGTCCACTGATCATGCTATTTTCAACATCACTAAGCTTGATGGTAGAATTACTCTTATTGGAAGAGCCAGATTTGGCAGGTGTTAGTGCAAAAATCGCAGATCAAACCATTGAGGTTGAGCGGGCATCCGCGTGCAACTATGCCAGATGAGGAATGGCTTGAGCTTGATGAGTTATGCAAGTCCACTATTGTATTATCTCTCACAGAACATATTCATTACAATGTATTTGAGAAAGAACATTGTGCATGGTAGTTGTGGGATAAAATCAAGAATCTCTATGACAAGAAAAGTCCAGCAAGTCAGATGTATTGGCTGAAGCAGCTTATGGATTTGCGCATGAAGGAGAATGTGACTATGTCTGCTCACTTGAGCCAGTTCCATGCTATACTCAAGAACTTGACTTCGCAGGGACATCACTTTTGTAGAGGATGTCACTCCTCTTTTCTTGCTTGGTACTCTTAATGAGTCATGGGATGTATTCCACACTGCATTATGTGCCTCTACTGCTACCTTGAAATTATTTGATGTTGAGAGTGCTCTTCTGCAGGGAAGAGGTTAACTATAAGAAATTGGATGCCTCTTGTGTGTCGCATGCTATGACAGTTAGAGGCACGGATGACGGATATGGAAAGCATGGCAGTGGCAATGGCTGTGGACGGGATTCTCAGAAATCTCGGTCCAAGTCTCATGGGAAGTTACGTAGAAAATCCCGTGGCAAGAATGCAGAGGCTACTTGTCACCATTGTGGGAAAAGGGGTCCTATTAGGCCACAATTCCATGAACTGCACAATGAAAGGCACAAAGATAAGGGGAAAGACAAAGTGCAGGATAAGTCTTCTGATCGCAGCATAATGCTTGCAAAGTCCAGTGTTAAGATTGAAGAGATCAATGTTATGCAGCCTGAGGATGTTGATGATGATTATATCCTTGAACACAATATTATTGAGTTTGGGAATCTCCCAATTCCCATTTTTTGAATACTAAAAGGTGGCACCTGGATAACATGCCCATAAGTTTCTCAAAACCATATGATGTGACCTATCATTGGAAAGCGCTTGAAAAATGGAATCTATTGAGCTATAGACTGCTCGATTTGGAGTTATAGTGTTCAAGTTATGACAAATCCAAATATTTGACCACGTGTCCCAAACTTATGGGAAATTCCCATATTCCCGAATATGATGTTCTTGCAGCTTTTTCTAGTGTTTCGCAGATGATAGAGATACACTCTATGTATGCATAGTGCTAGCTCTTGGACTCAGGTGTTGAGAAATAGACAAATGATGTATGCTCCAAGAGGAGCTGTCCTGAATCCCATATGCACAGTAAGGAGAGTGGAACAACTCAAAGTCTATAAAGCATTGTACTTGACTATGAAATGAATACAATATCATGATGCTTTGTACTTTCAGTTAAGTGTCTGTCATTGTCAATTCTACACAAGATTGTGTTTATGAGTCCAAGCTAATCTATCTTGGAACCTAATTCACTTGTGTAATAGTTTGTCTCTACTTGTCCATGTCATTATGAACTAGGTTTACATCTTTGATCCACCATAGCTTGTGTCATGTCCTAGATCCACATAGTTCAACATGGTATCAGAGCCCAGTTGGGCATGGCATAGCTCATACTTTGAATCTCTAGTCTCTCTTCACCTCTGGTGATCTCTAACCAGCTCACATTTAGCTCATATCTCCAATTTCAACTTCAAATCTCAGTTGGACCTTGTGGCAACCATAGCCAAACTGCACCTACCCACCTTGGAGCACTTGGATCTCTCTCTACTGGCCATATCTTCAAGTGAATCCTTTTGGAACTATCTTCCCTTGCTCCAGGAACTTTAGCCTATCACATCGGATGGCAACATTAGCATCCATAGTAGGCAGCATTGCGCAATCTGCAGAAACGGTGCAGTCTGCAACTGCGTGACGTTTCGTATAGCTGCATGCACAACACGCAGCGCAATCGACACAGCCACCATAGGGCTTTTGTAGTCCATGAGATAAGCTTCATGACCATGTAAAAAGTTCTGAGAATGATCAAGTGTGTAATCCACACAGACCAAAAAACCAGGCTGCTACAGAAACCCTAATCCAGGAAGCCATAGCCATCAAGGTCCAAGCTCACTTTTTTCTTCAAATTCTTATTCCCTTCAATCTAGGGGACACACTGCCACTCTTATCTGAGTCTGAACTCAGTTTCCAACAAGATTAACACTTCAGATCAACAAGCAAGAAGAAGATCAAGCATTGACATTCAATAGTAAGCTCAAGAATAGTATCTATTGATACTTAACTAGTGTCAGTTGACACTGATCTACTTGTGACACTTCACAAATCTCCCTTGCTGGTCTTTTTTCAATAAATTGGAGCTGCTCAACATGGCAGAGCTTGAGAAAATAGCAAAGTTCAATGGAGAAGGCCATCCCAAGTAATGCATCTATTGCAGTTGGTAAAAAGAGTTCATGGGTATATAATGGGAGGAGCACATGAGTTGATAAACACACTAGAGAGCACTCTGTTTAGTGCACCTCGACTGTAGAAGGTATTGGGGACCTTTCAAACCTTCTTCAAAACTTGGAGCTTGAGATGGAGGCTTCCATGCCTGGAAGGAAAAGACCATGTATCACCTAATGCAGAAAGACTTATGGGACCTGTTTGAAGATGATGTAGACAATAAGAAGGAAGATGATGAAGACAAGTTTGTTGAAGAAGACTAGTTCAAATCCAAAGAATGGAAGAAGATGAATAATAAGGCACTAGGCATCATTGCCTGGGGATTAAGTGATGATGTGTTACATCATATATCTGGCATTAGAAATGCTAGAACCGCCTGGGAGGAACTTGATAGAATGTTTGGTACTCAGGCAAAGAATTCAAAGGTAAAACTTCTCATGCAGTTTTATAAACTGGATATCAAAGACAGTGCTTCTATGACCATACACATTAATAAGTTTAAGAGTTTAAAAACTCAGCTTGCATCTCTTAAAAATAATATTGATGAAGATGAAGCAATAGCCGTACTGCTTGCAAGTGTAAACAAGGATCCATATGAGAACCTTGTGTCCACTCTAAGTAATGTTCCGAGTCTCTCACTCAAAGATATTGAGCACTCACTATTTGATGAAGAAAGCAAGTTTAAAAGCAAAGATGTAAAAGAAACTAGCCCAAGGGAAAACCTCTTATACACTAGAGGAGCTATTGGACCCAAAGGAAGAGGTTGAGGATTCAACACCGAAAATAGGAATCGGATGACATGTCATTAGTGTGGTAAAACTGGCCATATTGCCAGTGAATGCTTCCACAAGAAAAGAGCACATCAGATGCATAATAACCATCACCAAAATCAATTCATGAATGAAGAAAAAGAAAAAGATACTTCTGTTACCATCAACAACTATGACAAACTGTTTTAAAGAATATGTTTCCCTTAGTGGATTTGATTTGTAAAACCCTTGCCAAGATGTAAAGTCTAAAGCTTTAACTTGACTAGGCTACCTATGAGCTAGTCTTTCGGGCCATGTTATCATGTAGGGGGGGCAAAAGCCAGCAAGTGTAGGGACTCATCATTTGAGGGGGGGTGTTGAGAAATAGACAAATGATATATGCTCCAAGAGGAGCTGTCCTGAATCCCATATGAATAGTGAGGAGAGCGGAACAACTCAAAGTCTATTAAGCATTGTACTTGACTATGAAATGAATACAATATCATGATGCTTTGTAGTTTTAGTTAAGAGTCTATCATTGTCGATTCTACACAAGTTTGTGTTTATGAGTCCAAGATAATCTATCTTGAAACCTAATTCACTTGTGTAATAGTTTGCCTCTACTTGTCCATGTCATTATGATCTTGGTTTACATCTTTGATCCATCATAGCTTGTGTCATGTCCTAGATCCACATCGTTCAACATCAGGTGCGTCCTTTCATGTGACACCTTGCCGAGAGTGGTTTCATTCATACCGTACTGTTTTGGGTTCTGTGTGCTTGGGTGATGACAGCTCTCTTCATATTGTGGGCATTGGTGATGTTAGGCTGTAGTTTCCTTCTGGTAGTAGTTTTGTTATGCAGGATGTACGTCATGTACCTGCTTTGACATGTAGTCTCATGTCAGTTGGACAGCTTGATGACATAGGTTATCATGTAACTTTTGGAGACTCTGTATGGAAGATCACTCATGGCAGACTTGTGATTGCGAGAGGTGCCAAGGCTGGCAACCTCTATCCCTTGATTGTATCCGCTTCTTCCCTTGATCATATTTTGTCTGTGGGTTCTATCCCACATGTATCTCTTTGGCATGCCCATTTGGGCCATATGTCTTTGAAGGGAATGAAAATTATTTCTAGTTTGCAGTACTTACCGCCCCTTGATTATGCATGTTTTCATTCATGTGAGCATTGTCTTTATGGCTGGCAAACTAGGTCTATGCATAAGAAGTCTGGTAGGCCACGCATGAGTGAGCCCTTGGCATTGGTACATTCGTATTTCTATGGGCCCATGCCTTATTAGTCTATGGGTGGTGCCAAGTATTTTGTTACTTTCATAGATGATTTTTCATGGATAGTTTGGGCTTATCCCATTAAGCTGAAATCCGATGTCTTGGCTATGTTTCAAAGATGGCTTGCATTGGTTGAGAACCAGTCTAGGTATAGGCTAAAATACCTAAGGATAGATAATGGGGGTGAGTATATTTCACGTGCTTTTGAGCAGTTATGTGATGAGGGGGGTATTAAGCATCATTTGACCACCCCCTACATCCCCCCCAAGAATGGTTTGGCTAAGCGGATGAATAGAACTATCCAGGAGTATGTACGTAGTATGCTTAGCCATGTAGGCCTACCACCGAGCTTTTGGGCTGAGGGAGTTAGTATAGCTGTGCATATCATAAATAGATTACCTTCTAGTGGTTTGGATTTCCAGGTTGTCGAGGCAGTTAGTATAGCTGTGCATATCATAAATAGATCACCTTCTAGTGGTTTGGATTTCCAGGTTGTTTAGGAGGTATGGACTGGAAAACCTCCCTCTTATGCGCATCTCCGTGTCTTTGGATGTGAGGGATTTTTCCATGTGCCCAGGGACAAGAGAAGTAAGCTGGATCCTAAGAGTGTCAAATGCATTTTCCTTGGTTATGGGGATGCAGGTGAGATGGGTTACTGTCTCTGGGACAAGCATGAAAAGTCATCCGCAATCATGATGTAGTCTTCCATGAAGACAAGATGCATAGGCAGCCTAAGAGAGTTGTTGAGATCTGCAAGGTCCTAATTTAGGAGGAGCCGAGAGCTCCCTCACAACTAGCTAGGCATCCTACAGCTGCAGCAAATGCTCATGGTCAGGGTGTTGGATAGGCAGCTAGGCAAGCAGCACAGCATGCTGTGAGACGGTCTACTAGAGACAGACGTCCACCCAATAGATTTCAGCCCTTGATGCATTATGTCTTGGTTACAGATGCAGAAGAGCCTTTCACTTATGATGAGGCTATGCGTAGGGGTGATAGTCACTCTTGGGAGAGGGCTATGCAGTCTGAGATAGACTCCTTGCATAAGAAAGAGACTCGGGATTTGGTTTCCTTGCCTAAGGGCAAGAAGGCTTTGCCATGCAAGTGGGTGTACAAGCTAAAAAGTACCCCTGGACACCCCAAGCCGGCATACAAGGCTAGATTGGTAGCAAAGGGTTTTAAGTAGGAGCATGGTGTGGACTTTGATGATGTCTTTTCTCCTGTGGTTAAGATGACCACCCTGCGCTTAGTCTTGGCTTTGGTTGCTCAGCTTGACTTAGATTTATACCAGATGGATGTCAAGACGGCTTTCTTACATGGGGACTTACATAATGAGATTGATATGGAGCAGCCTAAGGGCTTTGCAAAACCTGGCCAGGAGTACCTAGTGTGCAAATTGAAGAAAAGTCTTTATGGCTTAAAACAGGCACCTAGGTGTTGAGATATCGAGCTCCACTCGTGATACACCAGGGTGACCGTTGTGTATTTATGTCACCGACTTGTCAGTTGCAGACGCGATTGGTACACCGCCCATGAATAATAGCTACATGATAGCTATCCTTATCTACTCTAGTTCGTGGCTCAGTTAGTATGCCACCTTAGTTAGTTGAGTTTGGTTTGAGACCCATATATAGGGTTCTTCTATTTCTTTGTACTTGAGTTCTTTTGGCTTACACAACTAAGAAGAGGAAAACTGTTTTCAGCCTCCACCCTTGTGTGTATTCCCCCATTGTGCAAGTAAGAAAGCTTCAAGTGAGACTCCTTCCTTCTCTCCCACAATCTTGACATGGTATCAGAGCCTTGTTCATGGTAAGGAGCTCAAGAAAGCAAGCCAAGCTCGCGGTGTTCTGGTAAGAGGAGCAGTGTTGCTTTCATTTTCTGTTTTGGGAGCAGATCTCTGCAGGTAGCACAGCCGAAAAGTGCAGGAGTGCATTGTCTCAGGTTGAGACGCCCTTCGCGGTGAAGCAAGAGGGCACTATATGCTGCGGGATAGGGCTTTAGCCCTAAGCGACCTTGTTTTTTTGATTTGAGACCATTTCGGGGCCTGTTTTGGAGGCGGAAGTTTTCTGCACACACTCACGAAAAGGCTCAGTTTTATGCTGTGCAGCCACTGTTCTACAGGTCGGTGAATAGTTACTGTAAAAATTGCATTGTATGCTTGTGCGTAGAGACATTGGGAGTTACAGAATCATCCCTGTTGCCTGTTGATGCAAAATCATCACTAGGAAGTGACTGTGTGGTCAAATACGACTTTCGCCAGTTTTGCAGATTTTCCCTTGTGAGGGTGAAGCTATGGTTTTTGCAGTGACAGAATTTTTTGCAGTCTTCTGTAATGGCATCTGATTCTCTTTCATAGATTGTCACTGAAAAGCTTGACAAGAACAACTTCCAAGCATGGAAGTTTAGAATGACGAATTTCCTTATGGGAAAAGGATATTGGGAATTTGTTGCAGGAAATGAAGAAGAACCAGTTCTTCCTGATGTTCCCAATCAACAGCAAATGCAGGCATTTAAAGCATGGCATGAGAGAGCCAGAAAAGTTATGTATTGGCTATCTATCAGCATTTCAGACTCTATGATTGTGCATATTCAGGATGCAAGTACGCCAAAGGAGGCATGGGATACTTTGTCAAAAATGTATAGCACAAATACACAAGCCAGGAAAATGCAGCTCAAGCAAGAGTTGCACAATGTGCAAAGAGAAAATATGAGCATCAACGACTACCACATGAAGGTGAAGAAGATTGCAGATGCACTTGCTTCCATTGGGTCACCAGTGGAAGATGATGATTTAGTTTCTGTGACCTTGAATGGTCTAGGAAAGGATTATGCACAGTTTCAGACATCCATTTTTGTTCGTGAAAGATTTCCTGATTTTGAGGAGCTGATTGCTCTTCTAATTTCTGAGGAGCAAAGAAATGGTGGTGCATCTTCTTCAGGAGGAACTTCAAAAGAAGCTGTCTTCTACTCAAATCGTGGAAGAGGTAGAGGCAGAGGTAGAGGAGGCCGATATGGAGGTCGTGGTAGAAATCAGAATATGCAGCAAACTCAAGAAAACCAGTCCTACGGAGGAGGACGTGGTAACTCTAGAGGCAGGGGGAGCCAAAGAGGTCGTGGTGGATGGCAAAGAGGCCAAAATGCAAATAGTAATGTTGAATGCTACTATTGTGGTAAAATGGGTAATATGGCTAAAGACTGCTATAAAAAGCAGAATGACATCATGAATGGAAAACTGCAACAAGGAAATTATGCATCCTCTAGTAGACAGGGTGATGACAGAAATGAGCATCTGTTTATGGTGCAGCACATGAATAATTCTGTGACAAGTGCAGAAGAAAGTAACGATGTATGGTATGTTGACTCAGGTGCATCAAACCATATGACAGGTCATGTAGAATGGATGGAGGATGCAAGGAAAATGGAAAAACCAGGATTTGTGGAGACTGGTGATGATACTGCACATCCTATTGTGCAGATTGGAAAAATTCCTTTGTCTATGCAGGATGGGAAAAAGAAATACCTGCCTGATGTATTTCATGTCCCGAATATCACCAAGAATCTGGTTTCTGTTGGTCAAATGGTTGAGCAGGGCTTGCAGGTCAGATTTAATCCTCATGGATGCTTTGTTGAGGATATGAAAAATAAAGGTCGCGTGATAGCAAAAGGAAAGAAGAAGGGAAGAATGTTTACATTGGATGCAGACATGTCTGAATTGAGTGCAGTAATGTTTGCACATGGGATCGGTGTAGTTGCAGATATTGATATCTGGCATAAACACATTGGTCATGTTAATGTACAACCACTTAAATCAATGCAGGCCCAAAATATTGTTGCAGGTTTGCCGAAATTCAAGGTTGCAGAAATGCATAAGGTATGTGAAGCCTGTCAGTTTGGAAAACAGGCAAGGAAACCATTTCCTAGACATGTTCAAGAGAGTGAGAAGCCATTGGAATTAATCCACTCTGATGTGTGGACAACTAAAGCTGCATCTCTTGGAGGTTGTCATTATTTTGTCAGTTTTATTGATGACTATAGCAGAAAAGTTTGGGTGTATTTTATGAAAAAGAAAAGTGAAGTTTTTGGGCATTTCAAAACTCTTAAAGCGATGGTTGAAAAAGAAACAGGCCTGCAGATAAAATGCCTAAGGTCAGATGGAGGGGGAGAGTACCTCTCAAATGAGTTTGCAAGGTTCCTGCAGGAGCATGGCATAAAGCAGCAATATTCATGCAGTCATACCCCACAACAAAATGGAATTGCAGAAAGAAAAAACAGGCATATTGGAGAGGTATCTCGTGCCATGCTCAATGAAAAAGACTTGCCAGATTTTTATTGGGCTGAAGCAGTTGCTACAGCAGTCTACATAATGAACAGGACTCCCACTGCAGCAATACATGGAATGAATCCAGAGGAGAGGTATACTGGTAGGAAACTAGATATTTCTCATTTGAAAATTTTTGGTTGCATTGCCTATGTATATGTGCCAGATGAGTTGAGATCCAAGTTAGATCCAAAAGCTGAGAAGTGCATCTTTATTGGTTATTCTCTGCAGCAAAAAGGGTATAGATGCTATAACCCTTCTACTCGTAAGTTTACAGTGAGCAGAGATGTTGTTTTTGATGAGATGAGTAGCTGGTATAAACCAGTAAATGTGATTGATGATGTAGATGCACAAAATGGTAATGCTGCACAAAATTCACAGCAGCAGTCACAAAATATTAGTGGACCTGGAGCGTCCTCTAGTAGTGGTTCACATTCTTCGCCATGGACAGGCAGATTGAGATCAGGAGAATCTTCTCAAAGTAATGCAGATAGTGGTGTGCAGGTATCACGAAAAGGAAAAGAGAAGGTTGATCAGCCCATGTTTGATGTGAATGCAGGTCACTCTTATGTGGATGGTGAATCCAGTGGCTCAGAACAGAGCATTGATGATGAGTTGGGTATTCCTTCTATTGTTACACCTGGAGTAAGGAAGACCAGGGATGTTTTGAGAGCACCTGGGAGTGAACCTACTTTGCGCAGGTCTACGAGAGCTAGGTATCCTGTGGATAGGCTGAAATATGATGGATTTACAGCCATTCACTATGCATATATGGTTAAAGTGATACATGAACCAGAACCCACTTCTTTTGAGGAAGCCATGGGAAAAGAAAAATGGGAGAAAGCCATGGATGAAGAAATGGATTCCTTGGAAGCAAATGCTACATGGGAATTGGTACCTTTGCCTAAAGGTAAAAATGCAATTGGCTGTAAGTGGGTTTATAAGGTGAAGCACAATGCAGATGGTTCTGTGAATAGATACAAGGCAAGATTAGTAGTCAAGGGGTATGCACAAACATATGGCATTGGCTATGAAGAAACATTCAGTCCGGTTGCAAGGATGGCAACCGTAAGAGCAGTCATTGCTATGGCTGCATCAAAGGGATGGTCTTTACATCAGATGGATGTAAAGAATGCCTTCTTGCATGGTGATTTGCAAGAAGAGGTCTATATGGAGCAGCCACCAGGTTATGTGCATGCTGTTCATCCTGGGTTTGTTTGCAGGTTGAAGAAAGCCTTGTATGGCTTGAAGCAAGCACCTAGAGCATGGTCTGACAAGATAGGACAGTATCTTGTCACT